>NW_026695230.1:9397500-9902500 GCF_021218885.2 Marmota monax | reverse complement strand
TGGGTCTTGTGTCTTTTATTAATGTTGTCTTTCATTAAGCTTACAAATATTTACTAAAAACCTGCTCCATGTCACATACTATACTTACTGACAAATATACACAGGCATAAAAGACAGTAATATCAACTACAGGTGCTAGCTTTATGATATGGTTACATCCTGATAAATCCTTCATAAGTTGAAAATAACATCATTCAAAAATGCATTTAATACACCTAGCCTACCACTACTTTGCAATACAGTACACTATAGAACACGGTGGTAGTTCACCACCGTGATTGTGTGGCTGAGTGGGAATTGTAGCTCTTTCCCACTACACCGCAGCATGAGAAAGCATTGTGCCACATATCACTAGCCTAGAAGAAGATAAAAATTTGAAGTAAGATTTCTACTGAATATATATCACCTTTGTACCATCGTAAAGTCAAAAAATCGTAAGTTGAGCCATTTTAAGTGAGGGACTATCTGTAGTTCAAAGACTAGCAAGAAATATAATGGAAAATAAATCATTACAAGGTGATATAAGTAATCAGGTGCTAGACAGATATATTGTGGAAACCCAGATGAAAGGGCAAATAACTCATTTTGGAGGGATCAGAGGCATTGCAGAAGTCCCATTAGTTGGTTCCTAAAGTATGAGTTGAGGTTTGTCTGGTGGAAATGAAAGGAAGAGATATTATAGGATGTGCAAAGGCATGAAGATACACATTCCAAGAAGAAGAAATTCATAGTAGCTAGAATAGTTCAAAATAGTTTATATTTTATTCTCTGGAAATAGAAAACTACTAAGGAAATTTAAATAAGGGAGTAGTGCGATCTAAATTCCCCTTCAGGAAAAAAAATCCTTAGTAGCATCAGTAACGATAACTCACCCAAAAGATTGTATATATATTTATGCTCCTGCCATTTATATTTATGTGTGCTTAGCTGCTCTTTCCTTATCTTGTCCTTGGTGTTCTGCTGGACATGTGGTGCTAACCAGTTACTCTCTACCTCCACATTCTTTCAAGTCTCTGTTTTCAGTCTCTACAACTATCAGTGATAAATATTGAAAGAAGCCTGATGAAAAGAACAGAGGGAAGGACGAAAGAATATGAATAATCACCAGATAAAGATCTGGGGAAAAGGAGAGATGCTGCACTAATAAAAATAACAACATAACAGTGAAATGGTCTTGAGTCATAATGTGTGTCAAGATCATTATTTATGCTTCATAGTACTTCACTAAATTTCAAGGTGACTCTGCAATGAACCTCCTGACTTCCATTTTCAGATGAGCTAAGTGAAGTTCAGAAGTGGTTAAGCAACTTAGCTATGATTATAACTAGTAAACAGGACAGAGAGTTTAAAATCAGTCTTGTTAGACTTTAAATCCCATGCTTTTAACAATAATACTGAACGCCAATGATATCACTTACTAAATGTTAACTGGTTGCCAAACTTTGCTAGTTGCTTTTACAGGTAAACATCACTGTCCCCATTTTACAGAAGAGAAAACTGAGGCTTTGGGAGGTTAATTGACTTTCCTAAGTCACACAGCTAGTCACAGGTAGTATTAGAGGTTAAGCCCAGGTTCATTTAGCTATACCCTTTCCACTATATTTTGATGTGCACATTCCTAATCCCTACTCCTTTTACCCATCTCTATGTTTCCATATTTCACCTTCAATGCTCAACATTACCTCCTCCACAAAATTCTTTCAGGAAAACACTGGTCTATCATTGCATTCTTACTGCAACTAGTTGTATGACATGCATTTAACTTCATCAAGATGGATTTGTATTTGTTCATTTTCTCTTGTTAATGATCTATGTCCCAAATTAGCCAACTCAGGAAAGTGTCCCACAGCAGGTTCTCAGGTAATCTATATCATCCAAATATATCTTACTTTTAACTCAGTTTCAAGGAGGGGGCAAGAATTATGCCATACTGCTTTGTTTTCTCCAATATACCTGATAGATACTACAGCATATAATAGGGTTTAATAAAAATGTTGACTCTAATATACCTAACAGTAGGAAGATTTCAATAATAATAATAAGAGCTAACTCATATATATGTATAGAAATGTGTGTGTGTGTGTGTGTGTGAAATCCAATGATGTAGGTACTATTGTTATCCCCATTTTGCAGAGGAAACAGGAATAAAAAAGTTAAGTGTCTTGTCCAAGTCCACATAGTCTCACTCCAAAGTCAGCATTTCCTTGACTAATTTATAATACTATCTTCACTCAAAAGATGTTGTTCCAAGATTAAACAACTCTCACACCTTAAAAAAATGGTAAAACTTGCCCTTAATTTCTGCTATAAACACTAGAGAAGATACAGAAAGAAGAGTATGTCTGCATAGAGTAGAAAATCTGAGCGGCATATATAAAACTGCTGGGAAAATAAGAAGAAAAAAATCAAGATATATTCCTCTTTTAAAAAAAATTGGAGTGTGCCAAGTATGCTATTTTTGCACAAGTTTCTGTGATTCATAAAGCATTCAAGCCAACTTCCTCTCACACTAAATTACATAGCATACCTCAGAGTGAGAAACCATTGTTAGCAAAGACACTGAAACTCTACACCAGAATCATGTAAGCCTGAGCTAGCAAAATGCAACCACCTCTGGACTGACACACAACAGCTGTTTAGAGTGTCAGAAAAATGTCCTGATGAAGACACCAGGAAAACTCAGAAGATAATGCTGATTTCCAAAACTTTTAAACTTTGATTAAGTTGTTGCAAAAGTCAGGGAGAAAAATTCAAGATACAGCTCCACTTTAAAAAAGCAACAAGTAATTTCTAATAATTTAGAGATGTTAAAAAAAATAAAGGTAAGTGATTTTTGTTTGTATGTAAATTCATGATTTAAATTCACAAGGCCTTAATTCTTTAAATTATTTCTTAGGAATTTGGTGAGCTCAGTAGTATTATCATCTCTACAAAATCAGTATCTATGAAGGAGGCTCAGAGAAAATAACTTCTCGTAGTTATTTAACTAGGAAGTGGAGAATCCAGAAGTAAAATTCAGGTCCTCTGAAACAAAGCTCCTTCCTTTTTACCATGTGATTTCTCTTGAAGAAAAGAGAAATATGATCCCCTTTTGTTACAGAGAGGGAAAAGTAACAATAATAGCAGCAGACAATGGCCAAACCTTGCTTTAGGGCAGGACTCATTCTCTCTCTCTCTCTCCCTCTCTCTCTCTCTCTCTCTCTCTCTCTCTCTCTCTCTCTCTCATCCCTCCCACTCTTTTAAGGAACCTCCACGTTTTCTCCTTTAAAAGTAAAATAAGAAATAATAATAAAAAATTCTCCTGATTGCTTTCCATCACTACCATCGCCTAACTTCAGTCCTTTCCTCCCTGAAGCTCATGGACCAATTACTGTAACACAGTACCACCATAGTGGTATCATGGACACATGAGAAACAAGTCCCATGACTCTATGCAGAAAAAATGCAAAAGGAAAGACAGAGAAAATACAGAACACTGAAAATACAGCAATTATCCCTTATAGTACAGCATGATTATTCTCCAGAGGAAAGTAAAATATAGTAAGATTGTACAGAAGAGTTGTCTGCTGTGCTGTATATATGGTCAGGGAAAAGAGGGATCTAGGGTATGAAGAGGGAAGAAAAAGTAAGAACCGGCGAATCTATCCAAAATTTGCTATGGCTACAGAATTCTATGTCACATAGTAAAGGAAATTGCCTACTTCTAAGTTCTATAATTTTCTGGGGAGCAGAGATCAACAAGCATATAAACTCTTTCTCAGAAGCAATATATAAAACTTTTTCAACATGCATATACATAGCCATTTCATTGGAGAAGTAGTCAGCGTGGCAATGGTCACACAGGATTTCCCTGTGCACATCTCTAGTCCATAAGCATTGGCACATTACCAATTTAACATGTAAACACGTGGTTCCAGATATTAAAATTTCTACCTAGCCCAAATATATTTTTTCTTAACATTCTTTTTTCATTAATTTATTCTTTAAATATGGATATGTATGACACTCTTCTAAATTCTGGGCATAGGGCAGTGAACAAGATAAAGTCTCAGTCCTAACAAACTTGCACCCTAAGTCCAAATTAAACCACATCTAAGATATCTTCCAAGTCTAAGATTTTATGATTTCACACAATTTGAAAAAAAATGATTAAATTGCAAATGTCACAGGTGGTTAGATACCTTGAGCACCAAAAGGAGAGAAACCACCTTATAGCATCAGGATCTAGCATGATGCTTGGTGCTCAGGGAAGGTTTTTAAGTGAATGAAGATAAAAATCTATATTATGGATGTAGAAACAGACATGTTGGTTAAATAAGTGACTTATGGTTAAATAAATGATTAAATGGTAGAGCTAAGAACTAAACACTGACTTTACACTATAATAGTTTAAGATCTTATTTTTAAGAATCTCAGTTAACAAAAGTGAGCTCCCCAACATTGAGTCTCTGCATCTTTGCTTATGTATGTACCTATTAGAACCACACAGTTTAACACTTCACTTCATTCAACTGAGGTTAAGACAAGATTTGAAAGAGTTGACAGATAAAAGTACCATTAAAAATCATCTGGTTCTTGGGCTGGGGTTGTGGCTCAGTGTTAGAGTGCTTGCCTAGCATGTGTGAGGCCCTGGGTTTGATTTTCAGCATCACATAAAAATAATTAAATATAAAGGTTCATGTGTATATCATCTAGCTATCTAATACTACCCTCTCACTTTTTAGATGAGGGCTAAACAGAGAAGGGTAAAAATTTGCTTAAAGTTTCACAGCTCACTCATGGCAGATCTGGCACTAAAGCCTAAGTCTTCTCATACCTAGCCCATGTACCACATAGTCTCTCCAAAGTTCCTAAATGGAAGAAACTACTTGTTATGATTTTTGTATTTCCACCAACACTTAGAAAGTATATAATGCTACTGCCACATTACAATACTTAACAAATTAACTATAAGGATATTTTATTTTTCAAAGCTCACTTTCCTCCTACCCCAACCCTCTATTCCAGTAGAACTAGAAGCTTTCTTTCTTTCTTTCTTTCTTTCTTTCTTTCTTTCTTTCTTTCTTTCTTTCTTTCTTTCTTTCGTTCGTTCTTTCTTTCTTTCTCTCTTTTTCTCTTTTCTTTTTCTTTTCTCTCTTCTTTGTGGTACTGGGAATTGAACACAGGGGTGCTCAACACTGAGATACCTCCCCACCCCCTCTGTTTTATTTTGAGTCAAGATATCACTAAGTTGCTGAGGATGGCCTCAAACTTGTGATCCTCCTGCTTCAGCCTCCCAAGTCCTTGGTGTTACAGGTGTGCACCATTGCACCCAATTTAGACAATTTGTAACAGCTTCTAAACCAAGAGCCTGGCCTAAATGACCCCAGCAGGAATTTGCTAAGCTTTACACATAACAAAAATAACCTATCCTAATAGTCTTTTCTTAAAAAAAAATTTCAGGATTTGCAAGACAAGCTCCTCCCAAGTGAATTTTTCCAAAAAGGAGTTAAGTGGCCCAAAGACTTGGATTTTCAGGCAAAGAAAGACTCATCCTACTGGCCTAGCTGAAGGGAGATTTTCTTAAGCTACACTTACACAGCTCTTCTACTCTGAAGCCAGTCCCTCCTTAGGGAAGTGCTAGACATTAAATTGGAGTACTAAACTGAGAACAGTAAAACTGTTCTAGTTCTATCACTAACACATTGTATGACATGGGGGAAATCACTTATCCTCTCTGGGTTTATTTTATCCATCTGTAAAACATTTATGCTGATATAAGGTAATCAGGTAGAGCACGTGAGCTAACAGCTATAACATGAATTTTAAAAGTATAAAACACCATACAAATGAAAAGTAGTACAATTAGCTATTAGGATTATTACTCCAAATTATTAAGTATTTCAGAAACCAGAAAGCCATCTTGTAGAACCAGTAGTAAAGAGCAGAAGCACTATGACACAGGAATAATGTCAAAAATTTGAAGTTAGATAACTCCAGGTATGAATCCAACCTCTATGATCTTGAACTTACTCAAATTCCTTAATCCTCAGTTTCTCATCAATGGGGAGAGTACCACTATAGAATTACTATGAAGAATAAGGAAAAACAAAGATACGTATGTAGATAGACATATTATATAAAATGGCAATTATCATTAATCATAAATTTCCTCTTCTAGAGAATTTAGAATTTCAGGGTTTTCTTTAGCATTCCCACAATGTAAACAGTTGAAACATCTGTACTATAAAAAAAACAACAAAAATAACATTCCTGATTCAACATAATACAACAAAAATTTAGGTGCTGATTGATCAGCATATTAGCAATCCAGCCAAAGTTTAGGAACCAGTTCTGTCAATGGGTATTTTCTCAGTCACTCAGTTCAACAATTGTGTTTATTTGAAATCCAGTGTTGTGATGCTTTCGTTTTGACTGTGGATTGTTGGATTGCTGCCTGCAGTTGTCTTCTACGAAAATGCCAAATATACAGAAATTTCACTCACTTGATTACATGTTCATCTTGACAATATATTATGCTGTTTGTTGTCATGTTGAAATTCTATTGATGGTGCTCATGACTTTTTATGCCTTTATTTTGTTCTTTGGTTTGAATAAAAAGAAAAGTAAAAAGGCCTTGGACTAATGAATTCAGATTCTTTTCAAACACAGTGCTGCTTCTCTTCCATGAGATCAGGAAAAGGATATATTTCTGGTTGCAGACATATGTGGCACAGACATGAGATCACAGCTTTAAGCTTAATAGGAGAATATAACAATCTACTCATTGTTTACACTTTAACCCAAAGGGCAGCTGGAAATCACAACCAACCATATGCAGAGCTGAACAAGTGGCCATGACTTTATTAATAAAGCCAAGCATTAAAGAATAAGATTCTGGGAATGGTACAGTGAGGGGCAGGAGTCTCTTACCCTAGGCCCCTACAAGTACTAGGCATAGGGCCCAGACTATTGTTGAAAATGTCCTTTGGGATTAGACTATTCTCTCTACCAGGATTTCATTTGCCATCTTTCCTGTTTTCCAGATCTCCCATACAATGTTTAATCAGCTGTCAGGGACTGTTTAGAAAGGGCTCCCTATTCTTTTTACATCTCGATATCCTGAAAAAAGGAGCAAATTATAAAATTATCTACATACAATTGAATCAAAGCACATACAGAATTGGGTTTTGTAACATAAAGAACTATTTCAATTAGAGAAAGAGATGTAAAGATGCAATCTTCCAAGTCTACAACAGTATAGATAATAGTATCCCCCAATTTATAGACAAAATACTGATATTGAGAAAGGCTACAATAATCAAATTGCAGGACAAAGATTTATATCCAGGTCCAAATCTCCAGGTTTTACTATTCAATGGCTGCCATGGAGGACAAATTACCTGACAGTCTATCACAATTTATTCTGCATTGAACTAAATTCAAATTTGCTAGGAAAATGTACTATGCAAAATGAATCACTGTTTAACACTGAAGCATTTCTTATGTATATGAGTGTCATAATTTACAAATTTTCTCTTTTGTTTTGCTTTACGTGCTGAGGATCAAACCCAGGACAAGCACTGTACCATGGAGTTACTCTCCAGCAGCCCTGATTCTTTTATTTCTTTTGATACTTAACAGAGAGTGCCAGGTTATGAATTTGTAACCCAAGTGCAAAAAGTGAAGGACAAGTGCAAGAGCACAGAAAACTCAAAACACCTACAGGTCTCATCAAAGTGAATGGACCCTATTGGGAAAGCAGAAATTAAATATTCAAAAATTCCTCTAAAGATGGCTACTTACATAGATAGTGCAGGCAACAGACATTTTCTAGAATAACTAGTTTATCCAAAGCAAAGCCTTTTTAAGTGTAATAGTAATAAATTATGAATCTGTAATCTAGCTCCTTAGTTTGAAACCTAGTTTGAATTTTTGCTGAAGAACATTTTGCCTCTAAGTGTGTTCTGATTTTGGTTTTGCTTTATTTTGTTTCTGAAACAGATGTAAAGTTTCTTATCTGAAGTATACTATCATTTTTATTGGAATTATCACTTTCAGACTGAAGATACCTTCACTTCTCCATTTGGCCCAAGATAAGAACTAGGAAAGAACAACAAAAGAAAGAGCACTATTTTAAATGTACCTTGCATCACAGCATGCTACATTCATCACAAGCTAAAAGAGACAATAAGCTTTCTACTGAGATACCTAATGATGCCACTGATGTCCCACATCATTCACAAAGTTATGACACAATGCAACCACATTTTCTTCCCTGGGGCTTAAAGGAAAGAACATGCTCTCAAACTACAGAGAATAATGTGTACCCATAGTATGAGGCAAAAGGATGAAAGAGAATAGTCCAGTGAAGTGAGATTTCTACCAAATAACTCTTTCAGCAATTACCAATCTCCTTGGAATTTACCTTTTAATGTCATCCTCAGCTTAATTACACCACAGCTTAAATACACCATAAAATGAAAGGAGTGATTAACAAATTCTAAAAGTTTATGGTCACAACAATGTGAATAAAAAGTTAAAGTGGCCAAAATATCCAAGAGACTAAACACAATATTAGCATAAAAATAAATCATTATCTAGCATATCATAGTAATATATGTACACAAACATAAAGTCTATGCACTTTATAAGTAATTTTCCTAGAAAAGTGTTAAATCTAAAACAATTTTATTCTTCTGTCTACCACAAATAATTCTTCATTTAACTAGTACTTTCATTATGTTATACGAATATAGCAAGCAACAGAGACAAAACAAAAAGAACACTAATACTAGAAACTGGCTATAAACTCGAAGTGTCTAGTCCATTTTTCCTCAAATCTAGATTTATTAAAAATTAGATTTAAAAAGTGAAGAGATGTCATTTCTAGAAATAGTTCTTGGAAAACTGGGTACATTCACACACACAAAAAAAAATGAAGTTGAACCTTCTCTTTACACTAAATACAAAAGTTAAGCTCAAATGGACCAAAAACTAAACTTGAAACCTAAAATATAACACTTTTTGAAGAAAACAGGAAAATTTTGATGACGCTAAATTTGTAAAAATGTCTTGGATATGACACAAAAATAACTAAGTTAGAACAAGTAACAAATAAAAATAGATAAATTGAACTTCATCCAATTAAAAATTTTGTGCATCAAAGGACATCATCAACAGATTGAAAAGATAACCCATAGAATGGAAGAGAATATTTATATATCACATAACAAGATATTAATATCCATAATATATAGACAAATGCTTCAATTCAACAACAACAAAACAACCCAATTCATCAATGGACAAAGGATTTGAATATATATGTCTCCAAAGATCATATACAAATGGCAATAAATGTGAAAAATAACCAAGATTATTTGTCATTGGGCAAATCAAAACAAAGAGGTACAATTTCATGAACATTAGGATGGTTACTGTAAAAAATGCAAAATAATATTTTCTTAAAATTAATCAGTTCTTGTCTCTTCAACACAGAATACTTTTTCCCATTTTTTAATAATCAAAACACTATGTCTTAAAATATAAAGTGCACCACTTTACTGAACATCTCAATGAAATTAGATCTCCAGATTTTATTAATATCTTAATATTCACAAAAAATGTGCCAGTATTGACTAATTTTCTTGACTCCTATGTCACACTTCAGTCCTCTGCTTTACCATGCTGTGGCACTGTATTTCCCAGGTTTCATTGTCAGCTGGCTTCCTGTTAGGTTCTGCCAATGAGAATGACTTGTGAAAGAGAAAAGAGACTTCCTTTTTCTAGCTCCTGCAGCAGCAAAGACACTACGATTGCACCATTTCAAATTTCCATTGGAGCACCCCCAACACCAGTTGCCTAAGCCCCTCAGAAATATCAGTACCGGCTGGCCACAATCCTCTCAGTGATTATTATTGCATAAGCCATGCCACATTCACCTCAGTGGTCTGAGCAGCAGTTACACAGCATATCCTCTCCCTAAAAGCCCAATCACCAATTACAAGCTTTTCTACGCTCCCAGGTTTAAGGAATACAATTTCTCCTGTTTTGAGGGTTTTTTTTTTCATTCACCTCATGACTCGTTGCTCCTTACAGTTATTAATATTTGGGTTATTTCAGCTTCCTCTTTTGCTTTTTTCACCTTCCAATGTCTGTGCAACAAATTCCTTCAATTAGAGCTGGGATTGTGGCTCAGTGGTAGAGTACTTGCCTAGCATGCATGAGGCACTGTGTTTGATTCTCAGCACCACATATAAATAAAATAAACATTTATTGACAACTAAAATTATTTTTTAAATTCTTTCAATTAAACCCCGCCCATTTTAAGTACTTGCATTCATTGTTCTGATTGGATATGACTGTATTTGGTACAGTATAATACTTTGGGCAGACAAAAAAATATTGACAAGAGTATAAATTTATATTTTCATCACCCATAATTTAATATCATTCAGATTTTTTTATAATATCATACACAAAGGATGAGAAAAAGATCTTTGGATTGAGATCCAGAAATACTGTCAGACCATGGTTTCTGCATACACAGATTCAACCAATCATGGATTAAAAATGTAGACCTGCAAAGGTTTTACTAAACATATACACCATTTTTCTTGTCATTTTTCCCTAAACAATACAGCAGCTACTTACATCACATTTACATTGCTAGCTATAATAAGTAATCTAGAAATGATTGAAAATACACAGGAGGCTGTGCATATGTTATATCCAAAATTATACTGTTTTATTATATAAGGGACTTAAGCATCCACAGACTTTGGTATCTGCAGGGTGTCTTAGAAACAATCCCCCACAGATACCAAGGGAAGGCTGCACTATGTTCATACCCATACCCTCTCTCAGAGTCATAAATTTTCATCTTAAATCCTCTTCTCTCTAATGCCCATTTGGGTGTCCAACATAAATCTAAAACTTAACATGTCTAAACGGAGTTCCTGATATTTCCTCTAAAATCTGTTCCTTCCAAACCTTTCCCAACTTGCTTAATGGCAATTCCATCCTTAGCTTCTCAGCCAAAAACCTTGAGTCATTCTTTTTTGTTGTTGTTTCTCAGATCATTCTTGGTTATTTTAATATAAAAACTCCTTTAAAATTAATTCTAGAGAAACAGAATACAAGATTTCCATTAATTTCATATGTCATTAGTCCAATTATACAAAATTTTAAATTTAAATTGAACAAAAAAACTTTCCCCCAAACAGAAACACTTTGAAAATTAGTCGTATTTAGTTGCAGACTGTCTTCCCTAGCATTTTATTATGAAAACTTTCAATTATATAGCAAACTTTAAAGATTTATAGAATGAAATCCCCTCACCTGGATTCTACCATTACAATTTTACAATGCTTCCTTTATCATATAGCTATCCATTTGTGTTTCTGGTGCTTTGCAAAGTGACTTTTAGACATGCAAAAATTCTTCCTGAATATTTCTTCTTATATATTATTAATTATATTTTAATATTTGTTTCAATTATTTTTTTAAAAATGCATGTAATAAAATGCACAAATCAAGTGTTCATTCACTGAATTTTGACATATGTGTTTACTGTGAGCATTCCAATTCATCTCAATATATAGAACATTGAGTTAATAACTGTTTTGAGGAAAAGAATCAAAAATTATTTATAAGCTCTCTTTGTTCTTTATTTTTATTGGTTTTTTTATGCATGACAGTAGAATCCATTCAGATAAAATTATACAAGCCTGGGACATATCTTATTCTAATTAGGACCCCTTCTTGTGGATGTACATGATGGTGAGATTCACTTAGGTGTTTTTATATGTATATAGGAAAATTATGTTTGATTCATTCTACTGTCTTTCCTATTCCTATCCATCTTCCCTTCCCTTCATTCCCTTTGTCTAATCCTCCTCTCTTCTTCCCCTCCCCTCTTTATTGTAGTTTAGCTTCCACATATCAGCAAAAACAGCTGACCTTTGGTTTTTTGGGATTGGCTTAATTCACTTAGCATGACAGTCTCCAGATCCACCCATTTACTGACAAATGTCATAAAGTCATTTTGACATTTGACTGAGTAATATCCCATTGTGTACATATACCACAACATCTTTACCCATTAATTTCTGGCAGAGCATCTAGGTCGGCTCCATAGATTAGCTATTGTGAATTGTGTTGCTATAAACATTGATGTGGCTGCATCACTGTAGCATGCTGATTTGAAATCCTTATGATATATACTAAGGAATGGGATAAATGGGTCAAATGGTGGTTCCATTCCTAGTTTTATGAGGACTCTCCATACTGCTTTCCAGAGTGGTTGCACCAATTTGCAGTCCCACCAACAATATATAAGTGTGAATTTTTCCCACAAGCTTATCAACATTTATTGTTACTTGTATTCTTGAGTCAAGTCATTCTTGACTCTTCTCTTTCTCTCATCTTCCTAATACAGTCTGTAAGAAAATCTTATTTGTTTTTCCTTCAATATATATTTAGAACATAAATACTTCTCACCACCTGCACTTATTATTGCAAGCCACCAAGAACTCTCACCTAGATTACAGCCTCTGTGGTCACCCTTTTCCACTCTCTTGCCCTTACATTTTGTTCCTAGCAACAATCAAAGTGGTCCTTTTAAAAACATAAGTCAGATCATATCACTTATTTGCTCAAAATGTTCCAATGGCTCCCCATCAAACTAAACAGTAAAAGCAAAAATCCTCACAATGACTAACAAGTCTGTACTAAATCTGGCCTGTTACCTCCTGACTTCATCTCCTAACATTTCCCCTTCACTCACTTTTCTTTACCCTCTCCTGTGTCATTCCTGTTCCTTGAACATGCCTAGTACATTTCCACTTCAAAATCTTTTCAGTGACTGCTACCTCTGTCTGGAATACTCTTCCCCCAGATATCTGCTTGGTTCCCTTTCTATTACTACAAGTCTTTGAGCAAAATATTTCATCTCATTGATAACCTTTCCTGATCATCCTGTTTTAAATTGGACATACCTCCACCCTGAGCACCTCTTATTCCTCCTTTTTTGTCTTTCTTTTTTTTCTTCACAGCATTTTTCATATAACTTGCTATGACATAATAACTTATTTGGTGAGGTCCCTTTTATACATATTGCCTGTTTCCCTCCACTAGAATGTAAGCTCTTTGAGGTCAGGAATTTCTGTTTTGTTCACCGATGTATCTCCAATGCCCAGATGGTGCTGGCACATAATATGTGCTCAGGAAACACTTAACTCTAAACTCCAAAGCACAAATGAATGAAAAAGTGAATATATTCACACACAGAAATACTGTGTAACATATGTTGTATGTGTGTATGCATATATATACTATATATACATGATCTTGATGTTATTCTGAAAAGCAAAATTATATTACAAACTCTATTGGCAATGAAAATTATTTTTGCTTTTCTATCAATCTCAAATCTATAATCCTACCATACTATATATGGGGGCTCTCTAGCATAATGTTTAAGAGTCAGCCTTCTTGGTTTTATTAATCCCTATACTACTAATGCTGTGACCCTGGGCAAGTGACCTCTGTGACTCATATTTTTCACTATAAAAATCATCATAATAAAACTTAGTTCAGAGAGGCTGGGCTCATAGCTCAGTGGCAAAGCACTTGCTTAGCACATGTGAGACACTGGGTTCTATTCTCAACATCACATAAAAAATAAATAAATAAAATAAAGGTACTGTGTCCATCTACAACTATGAAATTTTTTTAAAACTTAGCTCATAGAAATGATGTAAAATATTTGATTATGTAATATATCTAAAACATTTTAGCATGGTGCCTGGTTCATAATCATCAGTATACCTTAGCTATTATTATTATACAAGGCATTAATATTTGTTGAATGGCAAGCTTTCAGCATTTTATACTGCCTTCACTGGTTTATATTATAAGCTTACTGAAGGCAAGAATCTTTTTTTTTACTTTAATAAGTAATTGATTAGTTTATTGATTAATGATTAAATGTAGTAAAAATATAAATTTCTAAAGTCAGGTTACTCAAGATGACCAGAATAAATAATACAGGACTTAAGGAAAGCAAGTTTGTTGGCTCTGTCCCCTCATCACACTATGTGATTCTAACCTGCCATAAAGTATAAGACCTTTTTAAAATTGCACAGTAGAGATAAGTGGATTTTCTAGCAGAAAATAAATAATGATAAATTAATGACATATAAAGAAAAGAAAACAGAGGGAAAGTAGAGACAGATGGCAGGGTTTAAAATTGAGACCAGTCACATCTGTCTGCTTCTTAAGAGAGAACAAAACACTAAGCAAATCTTGAGTTGACAACTAAGAGTGGAACTTTGTTGGAAAAGATACTACACCAAAAGATCACCCAAAGATAAACCCAGCTAAGTAAGGACAATAACTGACCCCAAAGGAAGTATACAGTTAACCACTGGTCACAAGAAGCTTAAACACTAGACTTTCACAGGAAGGGAACTGCAGAAGAATTAAAATAAAGGCAAAGATGATCATCATCAACAATCTTCAAAATGTTGACAGAGATGGAGTAGTTGAATAAATTTGACATTTACTAGTAGTTGCTAAATACTTGGATGGAATAATTGATCCTCAGAGAAGAACTTTAAGATTCTACTACATAAAATGTTTTCATTTACTATGAACCCTCACTTTGAAGGCATTTCATTTTTTCCTGATGCTATAAAAACTCACATTAGTTAATGTAACTATATTTGAAATTTGTCATGCTTGTATACTGATATAACCACTTTTTGAGAACTCTTCACAAATGTAGTTTCATTGTGGATGTATAAATCAAGAGGTTAAAACACTATTTTGTAGAATGTTATTCACAAAAGCGTGTTAGTATGTGAATGTGTGAACATCTCTTGAGTACCAGTGAAAAAAAGTAAATAAGATTTCATCATAAAACTGTTTGAGTTTATGTCCCTAACATCGTTTCATTATTCAAAAGCAGAATAAGAACCACAAAAGACAGATCATAATACAAAGTTCTGTATTTCTACAACATATAAAGAAATAAATTCTAGACACATGCCCAAAACAGATATTTAATCCACTCTTCCTTTTATACTTTGTTCTTTTCCCTTAGGTCTAACTCCTTTCTTTGTTTTGCTCATTCACTCCCAAATAAATTTAAAATCTTACTGTTAGGTAGTTCTTGTCATCTGCAACATCTCCTCCTACTGCTCTGGAAATAGTGAACCTTGGAAGTAAATGATATTATACCTAAGAATTTAATTGATGGGTTTCTATAATTTCTAGAGTACAATCAGACCAAGAAATTACCCAACTTCTATAGCAACAGTTTGTGGTTTTATGTTTTATATGTGCTTAACTGTAATCTTAAGAATGAAAGTGTGCAATGAATATACTATATAAATGCACATATAGTATATGCATGTTTATACATAATATACATATAACATATCCTAGATATTATTAAATTAGATATTATTAAATCATAACCATGCTAAAGGAATGAAGGCAGGAAGAAAGGAAGGTAAGAAAAAGAAAAGAAGGAAGATAGGAGCGAGCGAATGTACCTCTTTATCTTGATTAATACAGCCACTGAGCCATTGGTATATTTAATAAATACTCAGGACTGTGCTTTGACTCATGTTTAATTCAGAACAACTACTCCAACTTCTATATAGATATCATCTCACACAATTATACTACATCATATGGACTTAAATCACAAAATCAAATCTTTCCTTTTCTGACCTCCCTTTGTATTTCTTCATAATTTGGAACATCCTGGACTGCATATTCACACAGCTGAGAATTTACTCTTAGAAAACTCCCTACCAAAAACATCGGAAATATCTGTAAAGCCTATTCAGAATATTTTCATTGTCCAGGACTCAATTTTTTTTCAGTTCATCAGAATCTTCACTAAATA
Organism: Marmota monax; assembly: GCF_021218885.2. NCBI lineage: Eukaryota > Metazoa > Chordata > Mammalia > Rodentia > Sciuridae > Marmota > Marmota monax. Next base: position 9,886,599 of record NW_026695230.1, on the reverse strand, counting down.
TGTCACATAGGTACTCTCAGTTCTGCTATGACTAATTCACAGGCCTGCAAATTTTCTAACATTTCTGCATTCTAAGTGGATATTCAGGTAAACTTATGACAATTCATCTCAAACTAATTCCAAAAATTAACTTTTACAGCATTATAAGTCATGTGTCAAATATAAAGTGTAGAATGCATTTTAAAGCAGATAAATTATAATTTTATATCAATATCTTCATCATTTTCTCTTTAAAACTTTAAAAGACTGATTTCCCAGCCTCTGCTTAAACATGTGTCATAAGACAATTAAAGTATTTTAAATAATTAAAAATTCAAAAACAAGTGAGGAGGGGCTGGAGTTGTGGCTCAGCAGTAGAGTGCTCACCTAGCACATGCGAGGCCCTGGGTTCGATCCTCAGCACCATATAAAAATAAATAAATATTATAAAGGTATTGTATCCAACTACCACTAAAAATAAGTATTTTTAAAAAGAAAGCAACTGAGGAGTTTCTTTGCAATGCAAAAGAATAAAACAAATTAACATACCAAAAGAATTATACCCTGTCATAAATTGAGACAGTCTATGCTGTATCCTCTATTCTTGGGTAATGCTTTGTCCCTGCTAAATCTAAGAAACTGGAAAATAAAATAATGTTTAAAGGTCAGACAAATACTTAAAAAGAATGACCATATTTATTTTTATTCCTTTCATATTCATATTCTTATTCACATTTTCTCCATTCTCTATTTTTGTAATTACTATGTCTCCATCTTTTATATCCATTGTTTTTTACCATAGTAAAAAATCACAGAATTTAACTCAAACTTAATGCAACACTAAAACTATTAGTAATTTTAAGAATGAAACTTCAAAATAAGTACTGGAACTTCAAAAGCTAATTGTTGCCCTTAGGTTTTACATGAGAAATAGGAATAATATATAAATAATATAATTATATCAATTTACAAATTGAAATGTTCACCATTTTTAACTAACATTTCCAAAAATCTTCTCAAATGTTATAAACTGCACCAATTAATATTCTAACACCTGATCCAACATGGTAATGCCATCTTCCTCTTGGATCAAAGTTAATCCAACTGAGATTAAACTATTTGCCTCACTGAATCAGAGGTTGCTACAATGGAAAGCAAAGTGAAGCCTAGAGAGCTTAAACAACTTGTTCAAATTTGAAGAACTGGTTACTAATTAGTACCAGAGTTAGGATTAGAACCCAGTTTTCCAAACTCCAAAACACTAAAAATATGAGACTAGAATCCAGTTTTATAAATTGCAAAGTACTAAGAATTGTACAGAAAATAGAAAAGAAATGTCCTTAGTCCTAAAGAACTTACTAAAAGTCTAGAATTGCCTATTTCTAGTGGTGAATATTATTTGATCACAGTAATGGAGGCAACTGAAGAGTTAATGTAAATAGGATTTTTTTTTTAATTTGTGTAACCCCAAATAATTTATCTATAGTTCTGGTATACCTAATGTGATATTTTCCTGCCTGGATCTATACCTTCTGAATTATTTTGGCCTAAAATCAATATTAGAATAAATTGGCATTCCAAAAGACTGAGAAGGGATGGAAGTAGATATGAGAGTAGAAATAGAGAGAAAGGCATCCAAGGTAGAAACATACTGGCTGCCAAGGGAATGTCATCCCAGAACTAGAAAATTGTTGTACTAATCCTCAAGACACAATCCATGCATGTTTATAGAGTTAGCTAAAGTTATAAATGAAATCCTTCAACCACGCCTCTTTACACTCTTGCCTTTAAGTGATCATTCAAATGATAGGTACTAAGAACATGGGAAGGGGAAACATGAAAGTTGGATTTTAAAAACATAGCACTATTACTAACAGTAAGAGTTTCATGTGATCTATATGAGGTTAAAGTGAAGAAAATGAGGAAATAATTCCTCATGGTCATCTCTGAAACTCCTGACTACATTCTGCAGACCCAGCACCAACTTAAACCTCTAGGCAACTGTTGAAAATGGGGAAAACCTACAGTGCTGATGATGCAACATCCCAGATGTTAAATGTTGTATCTTTTTAAAATATTCACTAAACTTAACCTTGATAGGAAGAAGAAAATGAAAGGATGGGAAGAGACAGGGAGAAGGACAAAGTAGGAGGAGAAAAGACAAAAAGAAAATGAAAAAAGAAGGAAATACTTAGGGGAGCTTCTCCAGTTCTCCAGGAAGCTAAATCTCATAAAGCAATCTACAAAGTAATCTTTCATTTTAAAAAAGTCAAGTTGTTAATTATTAAATATGATATTTGTTTCTAGGCAAAGAAGATGTCACTTTTTAATAACTATACCATCAAGATTAAGACCTATTCTATTCTTTTTTTTTTTTTTTTTTTGGTACCAGGGCACTTAGCCACTGAGCCAAATCCCCAGCAGCCGCCTCCTCCTCCTCCTCCTCCTCCTTCTCCTCCTTCTTCTTCTTCTTATTTTATTTTGCAATAGGGTCTCACTAAGTTGCTTAGGACCTCACTAAATTGCTGAGGCTGGCTTTGAACTTGTGATCCTCCTGCCTCAGCCTCGAAAGCTGCTGGGATTATAAGTGTATACCACCATGTCCCACTCTATTCTCTTTTTATAGTGTGTATATATATATATATATATATATATATATATATATATATATATATATTATTAAAAGAGAAACAAAAAGGAATAATAAAAAGCAAATAAATTGGTCAATAAAACTAAAGGAACCAGGATATTTATTGGCTTCTTGCTGTACAAAAACTCAAAACTCGAATATTAATTTACTTTTCTGTTTAAATCTCGGTTGCAAGTTTGCAAAGACAAAATGAAATAAGCATTAATTTTTCCTTCACCAAAAAATTGCTACCTGATCACAGAAGTGAGGTCGTTCATACCAAGTGAAATATTTTAATCATGAAAAGACATGAAAACTACATAAGCAATCAGCATGTTTTTCTCAGAAGATAACAAGTGATTTCATAGTACAAAGAAGAAAAAACAATTTAAGATGTGAAAAATAATCACCTGAAGACATTATCCTAAAATAATGTCTATTGCTTTCTTTTTATTATTATCATTATTATTATCATCATCTGGTCCCCTGAACATGTGACTTGCCCAAGTATGTGGAATAACATCGCCATTGGTTATTTTAATATCTATAGCACAGAAACTATGGTTGCACTATAAATTCAGTAAGTTTGATGAACTTTCTTCCTCCTTCAAACTTTGCAAACGTTTAAAAAATTAAAAAAACAAAAATGTTTCTTTTACCATGAACTATTAATTTCGGACTCGTTAGAAATTGGTACTGCAATTTACAATGGAAAGACAAACAAGAAATGATCAAGGCCCTATGTTTCAAACTCTTAGGAGGAGGATAAATTGATGCATTCTTTCAGGGATGTAATTTGGCAGTATGGATCAAAATCATTAAAAATACTGTTTGAATTGTTTTGTTTTGTTTTTGTTTTACTTAACTCTTGAGCATTTGAGCTCTTGAGCTCAAGTGATCCTCCTGCCTCAGCCTCCCAAGTAGCTGGGACTACAGGCATGAGCCACGGTACTCAACTAGATTTTAAATATCTAAGAATTTATTCAAATCAATCAGTGAAGCAATCAGTGATATTCAAAAACTTATATGTTAAATATGTTCACCAAAGAATTGCCACAATAGAGAAAAAATAAAAATTTCCTTAATATTCAAATAGCTAATATTGATACAATGTTTCTTCAACAAATACATATATTGAGTACCTACTGAAGCTACACATTGTAGACTAGTTAAAATTATAAATAAATGATAAAATGATAATGCAAAATACATGCATGCATCAGTTAAAAAAGTCACAACCCAAATGAAATTTTAGAAAGGGGGTGTGTAGCTCAGTGATACAGCACTTGTCCAGCAAGTAGGAGGGCCTGGGTCTAATACTCAGTAGCACACGCGCGCGCGCACACACACACACACACACACACACACAAAGTTTGCCAAATGAATAGGCAGATCAATTAAATAAAAGAAGGTAAAAAACAGAACCAAATATATCTGAGAATTTAATCTATGAGAATTATATCTGAAAATGCATAACATTAGTATTATGGTTGGAATAATTGGTTCTTTATATCCTAACTGCATATCACACATCAAAATATTGAAGATTGAAATTTAAAAATTATATTTTTATAGTTCTTGATTTTCTACAATAATCACAGTTTTTTTTTCCCAATGAGAAAGAAAAGGAAAGAGAAAGACTATATATATTGCGATTTTCTCTAAACCCATTCTATCACATAATTGTTTAACAAGCCCATAATTATGACTAAAAGTAGAAAATAACATATTGACTTCACATTGCCAAAACAGATACCAAAAAATAGAGGTTTTCCTAAGGAATGTATTAGTATATTCTGTCTAATCAGAAACTTTAAAGTGAGGAAAACTTAAGTATACTAACTACATCAAACTGCAAATGAGGTTTAAAAAGCAATCAGGCAAGTCATATTTATTTGAGTCCATCTACTAGCAGATAGGTAGATGTACTAAAATAAGACAATTGCAAAGTGACTCAACCGTTGATAAATATGAATATGCTGAGACTGGTAATCAACACTGAAAGACAAAAATAAAGAACAGATATCAATTATTTGTCAGCGTGGCATTGCTAAAAGTTCTACCCCTGATTCCTAAACATGTAATCCTGAGCAAATCAAATAATTTCTCCAAATTTTAGATTCCTTGATTTTAAGCTTGCAGTAAAAAAAAAGTAGATTCTTCAGCTTTAAAGTTATAGTAGAAATTTATGCAAATGTAAAGAATTTTCATGTTACAAAATTAATAAAAAACTTGAAGTACCTTCAACAATAGTATTTATTTAATTAACCATAGGTGAAAATGGGAATAATATGAGACAAAAAATAAATAAATTTAAAAGAAGGAAAGCAAAAGAAGAAAATGAGCTGACCTCCTTGATAGTGAAGGATTTCTTTTATAGGAAATCAAGGCTCAGGAAAACTTAGCAGCTTTTTCCTATTGCAAACTGGAAACCAAATTTTTGAATTTTGGCTGCAAGCCTCAAGCCTAACTAATCACCCAACAGCACTTCTCCACATGGAGAAACTGATATAGCATCAACAAATTCTTTATCAAAATAACACTTTGTAACACTGAGAAAATTAGAAGTGTTGTAATCTATAAATGGCACAGCCTGCTCTGTTAAAATTTTATCCCAATTGGACTCTATGCTTGAAATTATGTTTTTAAAAAAGTGCTTCACTTTTCAAAACCATATACATTTTCTTTTTCTGTCTCTAAAATGTTTGTTTGTCCTTATAATTTTTAATATTATGTTTTTACATACTCTTAATAGAAATATTCCTAATACAGTAGGTTTCATTTTTCCCACTGAGGGAGAAAACATATTTGAAACCTTTTATTTTTCAGTGCAGCATTCCAATCCCCTACATCAACTTTCACTGAATTTTCAACCCCTTAAAATTTCATGTGCTGTCACCAGCTCTGCTCCAACTCAAACATATACCCACACATATGTGTACAGGTACACACAGACACAATGCTAAATTTTAAAAATAAATACTTAAACATAAAATTACCTGAGAGTGAGTGATACCAAGGTGGTATGCTATTTCCAAATATGTTTGTTAAGGTAATGAAAAAAAAGCATTATATATTCTAATAAGAGTCTGCTAATTTTTTTCTCTAAGTCAACATTATTAACCAAAATAATAAATCACTATTATAATAAGCCAGTTCTCACAGTTGGTCATTATAAAAGAAAAACAAAAGTCTTAAAAAGCAAAAGTCTTTGCCTATCAAAATACTTTTTTATTTTACTTATTAACTGCAAGCTCTCTGGATATCTCAGGGTTGCTTCTCTCCCAACCATCATCAAAACAGCCAGAGAACATCTTGCAATAACCCTGGAAAGAACACATGGTGAATGCTATGTGTTCTGTTACATTAGCTCATAAACAGCAACATACATGACACCTATACACATAAAGAACATCCTAAAGGTTTAATCAAATACCTCTACTTCAGGAATTAACTTCTCTTTTCCTTTGGTAGCCACAGTTTCTTCATTGGCAGCTTCTAGTGCTGTCATTATTTCTAATTGAAATCATCCTCTACCCCCACACCCTTCCACGAAGAAAACATAACTTTTATCTTTGTTTTGCACATGCACATCACAGTAGGGGTGGGGGGATAAATTGCTCTTTGCAATTTTCTTTCAATAATAAAATAGCAAATGAACACGTGATGCTCACTATTATAGGATACCAACCAATGCACATTCAACATAAAGTCAACTGTTGAACAGAACTGCACTGTTACCCTGTTTGCAGCACAGTTTCAAAAGAGAAAAATCTTCTAAGATGGGGGGAAATTATCTGAAGGTAAAGAGATACAATATTTGATACTTCACCAGCAATTTGTGTCCATTCTGAATAAAATACAGCAATTTAAAAATTTTCTGTGCTTGGGTCCAAGAAATAGACGTAAAATGAAGTTACAGAATTCAACATGATATCAGTGTCAACTTTATAGTACATCTTAAGAAAAGGAAGAAAGAATAATGAAATATACTATTGGTTATGTGTGAAACAAAAAACAAATTATGTTTATAACAAAGATTTGAGTTTTGAAAAATGGTTTAAAATTCAAATTAGAATAATAATAACACTTGTAAATCATTTATTATGCAATTAAGCTTATTCTCATTGTTTTATATACATTAACTCATTTAGTCCTAGAAACATACAACCCATTTAGGAGTAGGTATTATTATGTAAATTTTACTATCACAGTCCCCACTTTACATTTGAGAAACTAGTCACAAAGACATTAATTTACCTGAGGTTGTACTAGTAATGGCAGAATCAGGATTTGAACATAGGTAGATTAACTTTAAATATCAATCTCTTAACTGTCACTTAATCTCTAAACCACTGTAAAAGACCCTATTTGAGATTTTTGCTTCTTGAAACTGCCCCCTTTGTTTCATGTATAATTAATTACCTGTTTCCCTGAGAAATATAGTTATGGATATTAAAATCAATACAATGGTGTTTTGACTAATTACTGTACTAACTTCTTCACAAATTCATAAATCAGTATCCTTTGAGATAAGAAATTAAACAAAGAATGCACTCATGATTCTATGAATTACAAAAAAAGAAGTTTATTTAATAGTAACAAGAATTGTTTCTTCCTTGGTAAATTATTTTAAGTTCCTTCTATTAGAATTAGTTTGGTTCAAATATTGAATCCCTAGGCTCTTCTACATTTATAACACTATATTTTTCCATAGATCCTTTATACAACAGCATCCCTATAATAAAGCAATGGTGAGAATTTGAAAAGAAGCAAAATCCAAATCAAGGTAATACATTAACCATTATTTAATTTTTTAAATAATTTCTCAGTTCAGAATCTATTTACTCTTAAATATAACTGTAGCACTTATAATTATTTGAGAAGCATACCTGAGTTCAAATTCTGATTCTACCACTTTCAAATAATATGATCTTGGGCAAATTACTCAACTTCTCTAAGTATTTTTATTTGTATAATAGTCCACGCCTTGCCAGAATGTTGTAAAAATAAATCCAGAAGACATGTAAAGTTCTCAGCACAGTGCCTAGCATATATAGAGTGCTCAATAATTGCTCTTTGCTATTCCAAAACAAGTAACAATTCAAGAATTGAAAAGTAAATGCTAACTTATGGGAAAGCTCCTACATTAGTGCTATATAACAAAAAAGAAGCTCAATAAAACATTAATTCCCCCCTGTTCTTATCTAATTCAACAGACCATATTCAAATAGAAGTAGCAGCTTATGAGAGTACAGGAGGAGAATTGATCTTGCTAACTGTCAAAACACGAATTACAGAGAAGTACAAAGGCCAAGACAGGAAACTCAAAATGCAACCACAAGAATCCAAAAAGCACAGAAGTTTGCCAGTCACTCAATATACAGACGATTAAACCTAGCAGCCCCTCAACTCTAGACACAGCTCAGGAATTGGATGTTCATAGTGATAACTTAAGCCACCAAGACAAGCTGCTAAGAATTTAAACTGAAAAATCTGTATAGGATGTAATCTCAACTATGTTACATTACACCAAAATATAAATAGGGACCTTTTCTGGTAATGAAACTATAGGTGATTTTAATTATCCTCCTTAATTTTTCTGTATTTTCTGAACAACAAAGTGTTTAGAAAATTAGAATGTATAGTTAAATTGTAAAAATAAGGTTAACTCTTTAAAAAGTCTAAAAATCTAAAAAATGCATGAGTATATAACAGATTAACTCATTCTCTATTATTAGAGTCCCTTTTTCAAATAACCCACATTGCTCCTGAAATAATAAAGGTTTACAAAATTGTAACTATTGTGAAGAACATTAATTGTTGCACAATAAATTCACTTGAAAGACTGCTAAAAGTAGATGTGCTATTCTAAATAGCAGTCAACATCAACACAAAGTTTATAACATGAACCACATATGATTACCTCTATCTTTGCTTGCAACAATTCTGACACACCCTCTTTTTTAGGGTAGAAAATATTTAAACAACTCTAGGCAAACAGCAAAATAAACAGATAAAATGGAGAAATTTCAAGACGTAGTCATAAATGAAATGCACCTTTTTACCTTCTAAAATACAAATTAAAATGCTTTAGGCAAATTTAGCTATTACCATGTAATCACTGACACTGAACAGATGAAAAGGAAAGAAAGAAAGGGTAGCAGCTCAGAAAGCAATCTAAAATATAAGAAATCAACCTATGGCAAAATTTCTTCTTTCTGATCTGTAGCATGTATTTCTCCTTGGAATTGTCCCTCTAAATACCATGTACAATTAATAGAGAACATGCTAGAGAGCTACACAGCAGATCCCAGAGGACTTTTTCAGCTAAAAAAAAAAAAAAAAAAAAAAAAGTGTGTCTTCCCAGAAATATAAATCATTTTCCTGTTTCTTCATTAATCAGAGCTCCAACTTTAAAGAGTAAAAAGCAGAAGAACAAAAAGTCACAAAGTTCTGGGACGTTATAAACTTTGATTGCTTTAAGTATTACTATTAATATTATCAGTAATTCTAGTAATATTACTGTGCTAGTACAGATGTGAGATGGACTAAAGGAAACACAGTTACAGGATTAATCTATGGCAGAATCAGGATAGAATTTGTATGAACACATATTTCTTTTTTTTTTTTTTTTGGACTCCAATTGTCAGGGGTTAAAAGCAATAGACACCATTTTAAATAAAAGATGTATCTATGTTTTGTAATAAAAAGGGTAAGTCTAAATCATGCCTGTAAATTATTTTCTAAAGTGCATCTTATCCTTGGAAAACAAACAAAAATGCTCTTTAGATGTGGTTTACTCTTAGTGTGTCTTTATTTTCAAGTTTTATTTACATCACTTAAAATTTAAACTTTCTCTAAACAAAAAAAGTGAAGAAAAAATAAATTAAAACAAATATCTTCCCTTTATTATTATGTTTGTGAGCAGATTTTAATCCATTTTAAATTGGATTATCCAGGTCTTAGAAATGCAAACTCCTGCAATCACAGGAGACTCTGAGTTTTTCATGATGCTTAAAGGAAAGAAGGGAATAATAAATAAGTTCCTGGTTTTGATTCATTTTTTGCTCTTTTGAATTAATTAATGCTGTGGAAATCCCAGGCAACTGCTATTTCATTTGTGACTGAATTGAGTCCAAAGGAAAAATATGTAAAACATTATTTAATTAAAATTTTGTGGGGTTTTTACTTATTTATTTTTTTCCTCTCCTACTAGCTAACACAGTCATTCCAACTATAAGGACAGTTTCATGTTTGTTGCTTTTGAATTGCCTTTAGCCACTTTCATATGTCCAGAGATCTGTAGTATCTGGAGCCATATTGTTCTTCAGATCAAACCCTTGAGTATGGCTCTCAAGTCTCTGGCCTTACTTCAAAGCTATCTTTGTCAAAATCTAAAACACATAAGATTGCTTGTATTGGTATGCATATGGCTCTTGAGGAATACTAGTGGAGATTTTTTCTTCTCATACATGTAGTTTTCCATTTAGCTTAGAAAGTAGGAGAATAATGAGAATTGGAGAAGTCTATTCAACTTTAGTAATATTACTACAAGTCAGGAAATTCAGAAGTTCGCTTTCCTTGTTTGGGAGTATAGGGTTGGGGGAGGGAATCCTGAGATGTCCTAAAACAAAAATCTAATTACCTCAATCTCCTGCTTAATTAAAAACCTTAGTCATTTACCCATAACCTACAAAATATATATTCCTTAGTACGGATACAATAGTTATTAATAATCTGATTCCAAACTGTCGTTCTCAATTCACTTCTTGGCACCTATGCATACACTCAGCAGCAGAAGACTTGATCTTCTCCAACTGTTCTCTGTTGATTATTCTCTAGTTACATTTGCCTGATTTCTGCTCCTAGGGCTTGAAAGCTTCTTCTCAATTTATGGCCTACAAAAACACTGTTCCCTCAGAGTCTCCTTTTCATCAAATTATCTCCTACTCATCATTTAGGTCTCAGCTTTCATACCACTAATGCCGGGTCTTGTCACCATCCTTAATCCTGGTTATATTTTCCTTTTCTTTCATAATATTCATTATCTTAAAACCAAATATTTACTTAATGCCTTTGTTCTCTTTGGATTATAAACTCCTAGATAAAAGGACATCATGCATTTTAGTTTACCACTGTATTTCTTGGCCCATTCCTATATGACACTCAATGAATTTAGGAGATTCTCTTATTATCTAAATATTGATCATGTAAGTTTCCAAAATTACATAGGAAGTGAAAGTCATGAGAATCTAAAAATGTTCACTAATGAATTTATCATGTATAAGGTTATTCTAGTCTTCATTCAAATATCCCTCACAGATTAATTTATCATGTATCTTACTCATTGGGATCAATGTCTGTGTTTTTGAAAATCACTGCTCAGTGGTTTCAAACTTGTCTGCATAATGAAGTAACATGAAGAACTTCAAAAATATTGATACCTGAATAGAAAAGACAGTAGAATGAATAAGGCATAACTTTCCTTTGTCTGTAAATTAATACACAACCAGTGAAACTCCACATAAATGTACAACCACAAGAATGGGAATTTTGCTCCGTGTATATACAATATGTCAAAATACATTCTACTGTCACTTATATCTAAAAAGAACAAATTTTAAAAATACATTAATACCTGGATTTCATTCCCAAAGACTGGCTGAAGTGCACATAAGCATAGGGCTACTAAATAACAGCCAGATAATTTATGTCTTACAAAATTAAAAATCAAGCCAACCAACTCCTACATGTTGCATTATTCAGTATTGTTATAACCAATATTCAAAATTAAAACATTAAGGAACTGCAAAATGAAATCACAAACATTGCAAAAGTTGCAAGATTTCAATAAATATAGAAATGTAGTATTGTAGAAAAGATCTAATTACTGAAAATAAATAATTGGCAGTTAGATCAGATTAAAAAAACCAAAGAACCAAAATTTGACAGAAATGATACATGATATGGTAGATTATTCAAAAGAGAATTATTTGAATGTAAAAAGATTAGGCAATGTCCTTATGATATAATCTTTACAAAAATGACCTTTGTGGTGATGGTACTAGAATATCAAAAATGACTATGCTATTACAACTTTTGATCTGAAAATTACTCTTAAAAAACAACTTTATTCTTCCAAAAATTGATACATAGTTAGAATCACATATGAATACTGCAAGTTATATACACCTTTTACTAATTTTGTTTTAATTTTTAAGACTAAGTCAAAAGGGAAGTAATTTTTCTCATTTTTTACCATGAAATTTCAATTTCCACCCATTGACTAAATTAAAATACAAGCTACCAACCTTTTATCACAGGACCTTGCCAAAAGCATGTAGTTTTACCCTTTCATATTCTTATGCTTATTATTATTTGCTTTGCCTCATTTCAATGGATAGGACCTACAGGTGGGATGAGGGGGCATGAACATTAATTATCTTGTTTCCATCATAGGAAGAAAGAATTCAATATTTTCAATATTAAATATTTCACTATCATACATGATGTTAGTTTTAGGTTTACCACAAATGCCCTTTTCAAATTAAGGATGTTTTATTCTATTTCTAGTTTTCTTGGAATTTTAATTATGAACTCGGGTTGTCAAATGCTTTTTCTATATTTATTGAAATTATCAAATAATTTTTTCATTTATGCTGGTAATAGTGAAATTTTACACATGTTAGACTTTTCATTTATAGACTAAATCTTACTGGTCATGATATATTATACTTTTTTTAGATTGCCAAATTTAATTAGCTGATAATTGTTAAAAAGTATTTTGCATCTATAACCATAAAGGATATTTGTAATTAACCTTTTTTGTAGTTTTTTTCAAGTTTGGTATTAGGGTGAATGCTGGCGGCCTCATAAAATGAGGTTAGAATTCTTCTTTAATTTTTTGAAATAGTTTTTGTAAGACTGGTGTTATTGCTTAAATGTTTGATAGAATTCACCAGTGAAATCACTTGGGTTTATAATCCCCTTGATAGAAACTTTTATTTCTTAATTAACAAATTTAATTTCTTGCATAGTACATTGCTACTTAGGTTTTTTGTTTCATGTTGTATCAAATCTATAGTGATTATTCATCTTCCATTCTTTTTTTTCTTTCTTTCTTTCTTTAATGGAGCTAGGGATCAAATCCAGATCCTTGCACATGCAAGGCAGGTGCTCTATCACTGAGCAATACTCCCAACTCCTCTCCTTCATTCTTTTTTTTTAAATATTTATTTTTTAGTTATAGGGGACACAATGTCTTTATTTTTTATATATATTTTTTTCTTTATATTTTTATTGGTTGTTCAAAACATTACAAAGCTCATGATATATCATCTTTCATACATTTGACTCAACTGGGTTATGAACTCCCATTTTTACCCCAAATACAAATTGCAGAATCACATCGGTTACACACTCACATTTTTACATAATGGCATATTAGTGACTGTTGTATTCTGCTACCTTTCCTTTCCCCTACTATCCCCCCTCCCCTCCCCTCCCATCATCCCTCTCTACCTCATCTGCTGTTGTTCAATTATCTCCCTTGTTTCCCCCCCCTTTCCCCTCACATCCTCTTCTATGTAATTTTGTGTAACATTGAGGGTCTCCTACCATTTCCATATGCTTTCCCTTCTCTCTCCCTTTCTCTCCCCCCACTCGTCTTTGTTTAATGTTAATCTTTTCCTCATGCTCTTCCTCCCTGTTCTGTTCTTAGTTGCTCTCTTTATATCAAAGAAGACATTTGGCATTTGTTTTTTAAGTATTGGCTAGCTTCGCTTAGCATAATCTGCTCTAATGCCATCCATTTCCCTGCAAATTCTATGATTTTGTCATTTTTTATTGCTGCGTAGTACTCCATTGTGTATAGATGCCACATTTTTTTTTTTTTTGGTAAGTTATGTTCTCTTTTTTCTTGATCATTACCAAAAAAAAAAAAAACACAAAACCTTTGCCTATGCCTAGATAGTAGTTGTGCTCTTCTTTGAATTTATCTCACTTGGAGTTCCCTGAATTTCTTAAATCTGTAAATTTGTGTCTTACACCAAATTTGGGGAATTTGATGTCATTATTTCTTCAAATTCTTTTTTTCCTGTCCCCATATCATTCTTTATTTTCTGGGACTCCAATGTTAGACCTTTCAATATTGTCCCACATATCCCTAATACTATATTCACAGTTTCTAATGTTTTTCTTTCTGATCTTTAAATTGGACAACTTCTATTGTTCTATCTTCAATGAACTGATATTTTCTTCTGTCATCTCTATTCTGCTGACTGTCCCCTCAAATAATTTTCTTAGTTTATATTTTTTTTCAGTTTTAAGTTCCCATTTAGCTCCTTGTTTATAGCCTCCCCGCAATCCCCCACTGAGATGTTCTGAGTTCTATTTTGTTTGGTTTCACATTTTTTAGTCAGTCATATGTTGAAAAATTTTGAATTATAATGTGGAGACTCTGGATTCTTTTATAGTCCTATAAGGAGTGTTGCTGTTATTTCAGCAAGAAGCTTACTTGCAAAGACCCAAACTGAATATTCTACCTCACCTGCAGCTCACAGCAGCTCAAATATTTGCTTAGTCCCTTAGGCTTGTCCAAGCTGTTTGAAGCCTGTCCTGTGTGTGCATTGGTTTGGGGATCAGTCAGAGATTTAGACAAAGTTTGTACATAGATGTTGACAGTCTCCTGCTGTAGCTCTTTACTCTCCAGGATTACCCCCTTACTTCTGAGAAGCTATGGTTACCTGAAATCTGCTTTTTTGGTTTTCCAGGCCAGAAAGAATGTTGGTTTTTTTCCTATCAGAGTTTTATTAACTTGTCTGACACAGAACCGGAGCCTGCCCTCATACAACAAACCTTAAAAATGACAAACATACCAAGTTTCCCTCCATCCATTTTCTACTGTCATGTCCTCTCGTGATTAAGCCTGCTTTTAAGTTGCTTTACAGTGCCTTCAGATAGTAATTTTGTGTTTTTTTCCCAGAATTTATAGTCATCCCTAATCAGTTTTTAATAGATTCAAGTGGCCTTTTCTTACTTCCAATTACTCTCTGAACATAAATACTTCTCGTATTGCCTTAAAGACAAAATAAAGAGTACCATATTTTTTTTTCACTTCTCCATGCTTTCTATTACTCTGTCCATAACCTCTTTTCCTTTGTCTGTTCAGTGAAATATTAATAAACCTTTAAGGTTCTATCTCAACTATCACCTACTCAATGAAAATGCTCCCCGACTACACCAAAGTTAGTTGTTTCTACCCTTGACTTACTCAAGCTCCTATTATACTATTCAGTATTTATTAATTCCTGTGTCTGTCTTTCCCACAAATTTATAATATTTTTATATATAGAAATCACCTTTTCATTTTATTCCCATTGTGCCAAGCATACAGTAGATGAAAACTGATGTTTGTCAATAACATTTTTCTCATGAAGCCAATCATTAAAGAGCAATGAGGAAAATAGGGACTAAGTCATCACCTTCAATATCCTTCAGACTGAGTATTAAAAATTAAGTAAGCAATACAAATAACATATTGCGGAAGATAAAAATGAGAATATGAGCAATCACATTACCATATTCTTTCAATCCTACCCTCATACAAATAATTTAAGGAAAGATGGGGGAAGGGAGATGATTCATTTATTAAAGGTTCCCTGAGTACTAAGTACCTTTATTACCTATGTAATTCTCCATAACCCTACCAAATAGAAATTTTCTATGCCCAAATTATATATTTTAAGACAATAATCAAGTTTTGCCACCCTCAAATTTTTCAATACCTGATGTTTCAGTTGACAGTATTTAAATCAGAAATAACTCATGTCTATTAACATAACATGACATAGTATAAATATGTATACATACTGTAAATACTATACATAGTATAGAATTATGTAGAAGAAAATTAAGTAATACTATATAAAAGGACTGATCCAAATTGTAATTTTAAATAAAAAAGAATATACAAAGTATAAGGCAATATGTGTAAAAGGGGGGAGTGTCAACCTCACATAAAATAAAGCTTCATAATTCTATGGAATTATATATATTTGTGTCCGATTATTTAAAAGATGTCTGGAAGGATAAAAATCAAAATAGAAGTTTTTATTGGAAAGAAATTGAATTTTGACTGGGGAGACATATTAAGGAAATTTTCTTTCAATAATTATTAATTGAGGAAATGTTTGATGATGGTCTGCTAAATGCCAGACACTTTTCTATAAGAATGCATCTTTTTACTACTTGTGTAATTTTAATATACTTTTAATTTTTTAAATGAAAGTATTACCTCAATAGGTCAACTAAAAGAACAGAAGGCCAAAAAAACCATTTAATGTAAATACACTTATTATTTTTTAAAATATGTTCTCCTAACTCAGATTAAAATTATCTTCTTTTTTTCCTGTCCCCCAATCCTGCCTTCCCCATGATGGGGATGGAACCCAGGACCTTAGCGCATGCCAGGCAAGTGCTCTACCACTGAGCTACATACCTAGTCCTAAAATCCTTATTCTCTGGATCTGATCTGGACCCTGTGGACAAACAAACTGATTTATCTCATTTCCCCTTACAACACAGTTCTGTTATCTCACATCAACTCTTCTGAGGTTGGGGGTTACCTGCTGAAATCTAAGGTTCTTACTAACTATAATGTTAGGTATCATCTGCCTGCCCAGAGATGTAAAACACACCATTTAAAAAATTATTCAAGGTCCATCCCACTACCAGCAGACACCCACTGGAGCTCAGGCTCCAGCACAGAACCACCTCTTCTGACCAGCAGAACACACAGTGTGGCCCACACTGGTGGGACCAAGGTTCAGGGTAGGTCCGATTTCGCCACCTCCAGGAAGCCCAAGACTAACCCATCTTGGGACACTGCAGACATTACCATAGCTTTCCCCATGAAGTAATCCCTACCATTTTGAGAACAGACAGGGCCTAGAAGCAACTGCATCTCAGAACAGGCATCCCAAAGACAGTGTAAGGCCCACCCTTTCAACCCCATCTCTGTAAGACATTGCATCCATCTTGGAGAACCTCCATTATTTTCTCAAGTTATCTCGGCTATTGCCACCACCACCTTTAGTTGCTGTAGCATACACTGAGGGACACTAGTAGGGTCTAGAAGCCCAACATCAAGGTGAGGTATAGACAATCTGCACAGGTACTACAAGAATATAGGGTAGAAACTATAATATCTCAGATCCACACTGCAAGAAAGGAAGTCACATAGACAACATGAAAAAACAAGGAAGGAAAGTGCCTCAAACAAACCAGGATACTACAATAACAGAACACATGAATAGAAAAGTTGATGAAATGTCAGAGAAGGAGTTCAGATGGTTCATAACTAAAATGATCTGTGAATTAAAGAATGACCTAAATGAGCAAATACAGGCAAAAACTGATCACTCCAACAATGAGATAAGAGAGCAAATACAGAGAGCAAAAGATGACATCAAGAAAGAGAGATTCTGAAAAAAAAAACAGTCAGAAATCCTTGAAATGAAGGAAACAATAAACCAAATAAAAAACTCAATAGAAAACATAACCAATAGACTAGATCACTTGGAAGAAAAAACATCAGATAATGAAAGCAAGTATACAATCTGGAAAATAAAGTTGACCACACAGTGAAGATAGTAAGAAACCATGAACAGAACATCCAATAATTATGGGATACCATCAAAAGACCAAATCTAAAAGTTATTGGGATAGAGGAAGGCACAGAATTTCAAACCAAAGGAATCCACAATCTCTTCAAAGAGATAATATCAGAAAATTTCCCAAGTAATGAAGAATGAATTTGAAAACCAAATGCAAGAGGCTTACAGGACACCAAATGTACAACATTAAAACAGATCTACACCAAGGCACATAATAATGAATATTCCTAGCATACAGAATAAGGATAGAATCTAAAAAGCTATCAGATTAATATAGGGGGAGACCAATTCGTATCTCAGCAGATTTTTCAACCCAGACCCTCAAACCAGAAAATCATGGAACAACAAAAACCAAGCTCTGAAAGACAAGAGTCTTATATCCAACAAAATTAAGCTTTAGATTTGATGATGAAATAAAAACCTTGCATGATAAACATAAGCTAAAAGAATTTACAACTAGAAAGCCTGCACTACAGAATATCCATGGCAAAATATACCACAAAGAGGAAATGAAAAACAATGAAAACCAGCAGAGGGAGGTATTTATTCTTTTTTGCTAAAGGAAAATCTAATCAGAAGAGAAACCAAGTCAAGTTAAATACCAAAAATAAGCCAAAATGACTGGGAATACAAATCATGTCTCAATAATAATCCTGAATGTTAATGGCCTAAACTCACCAATCAAAAGACATAGACTAGCAAAGGATCAAAAAAAAAAAAAAAAAAAAGAGCCAACAATATGCTGCCTCTAAGAGACACATCACATAGGAAAAGACATCCACAAACTGAAGGTGAAAGGTTGGGAAAAATCATACCACTCACATGGACTGCAGAAGCAAGCGGGGGTTTCCATCCTCATAACATATAAAGTAGACATCAAGCTAAAATTAATCAAAAGGGATAAAGAAGGACAGTACATACTGCTCAAGAGAAACATGCACCAACAAGACTTAACAATTATAAATAGATATGCCACAAACAATGGAGCATCTACATTCATCAAACACACTCTTCTCAAGTTCAAGAGTCAAATAGACCACAACACAATAAATTTGGGTGACTTCAACACACCTCTTTCACCAATGGATAGATCTTCCAAACAAAAGCTGAACAAATAACCTATAGAACTCAATAATACAATCAATAACTTACACTTAACAGGCATATATAGAATATTTCATCCTTCAATGAGCAAATACACTTCCTTCTCAGCAGCACATGGATCCTTCTCTAAAATAGACCGTATAATATGTCACAAAGCAACTCTTAGCAAATATAAAAAAGTAGAGATACTATCCTGCTTTCTTTTCTTTTTTTTTTTTTTAATTTTTTATTGTGGGTTGTTCAAAACATTACAAATTTCTTGACATATCATATTCCACACTTTGATTCTAGTGGGTTATGAACTCCCACCTTCACCCCATACACAGATTGCAGATTCACATCAGTTACACATCCATTGATTTACAAATTGCCATACTAGTGTCTGTTGTGCTCCGCTGCCTTTCCCATCATCCACCCTCCCCCCTCCCCACCTCTCCCCTCCCCTCCCCTCCTCTCTCTCTACCCCCTCCACTGTATAACCCTGAGGGTCTCCTTCCATTACCGTGCAATTTACCTTCTCTCTCCCTTTCCCTCCCACCTCTCATCCCTGTTAAATGTTAATCTTCTTCTCCTGTTCTTCGTCCCTACTCTGTTCTTAGTTACTTTCCTTATATCAAAGAAGACATTTGGCATTTGTTTTTTAGGGATTGGCTAGCTTCACTTAGCATAATCTGCTCTAATGCCATCCATTTCCCTGTAAATTCTATGATTTTGTCATTTTTTAATGCAGAGTAATACTCCATTGTGTATAAATGCCACATTTTTTTTATCCATTCGTCTATTGAAGGGCATCTAGGTTGGTTCCACAGTCTTGCTATTGTGAACTGTGCTGCTATGAACATCGATGTAGCAGTGTCCCTGTAGCATGCTCTTTTTAGGTCTTTAGGGAATAGACCAAGAAGGGGAATAGCTGGGTCAAATGGTGGCTCCATTCCCAGCTTTCCAAGAAATCTCCATACTGCTTTCCAAATTGGCTGCACCAATCTGCAGTCCCACCAGCAATGTACAAGTGTACCCTTTTCCCCACATCCTCGCCAGCACTTGTTGTTGTTTGACTTCCTAATGGCTGCCAATCTTACTGGAGTGAGATGGTATCTTAGGGTGGTTTTGATTTGCATTTCTCTGACAGCTAGAGATGTTGAGCATTTTTTCATGTACTTGTTGATTGACTGTATGTCCTCCTCTGTGAAGTGTCTGTTCAGGTCCTTGGCCCATTTGTTGATTGGGTTGTTTGTTCTCTTATTGTCTAATTTTTTGAGTTCTTTGTATACTCTGGATATTAGGGCTCTATCTAAAGTGTGAGGAGTAAAGATTTGTTCCCAGGATGTAGGCTCCCTATTTACCTCTCTTATTGTTTCTTTTGCTGAGAAAAAACTTCTTAGTTTGAGTAAGTCCCATTTGTTGATTCTAGTTATTAACTTTTGTGCTATGGGTGTCCTATTGAGGAATTTGGAGCCCGACCCCACCGACTGTAGATCGTAGCCAACTTTTTCTTCTATCAGACGGCGCGTCTCTGATTTGATATCAAGTTCCTTGATCCATTTTGAATTCACTTTTGTGCATGGCGAGAGAAAGGGATTCAGTTTCATTTTGTTGCATATGGATTTCCAGTTTTCCCAGCACCATTTGTTGAAGATGCTATCCTTCCTCCATTGCATGCTTTTAGCCCCTTTATCAAATATAAGATAGTTGTAGTTTTGTGGATTGGTTTCTGTGTCCTCTATTCTGTACCATTGGTCCACACGCCTGTTTTGGTACCAGTACCATGCTGTTTTTGTTACTATTGCTCTGTAGTATAGTTTGAAGTCTGGTATCGCTATACCGCCTGATTCACACTTCTTGCTTAGCATTGTTTTTGCTATTCTGGGTCTTTTATTTTTCCATATGAATTTCATGATTGCTTTCTCTATTTCTACAAGAAATGCCATTGGGATTTTGATTGGCATTGCATTAAACCTATAGAGAACTTTTGGTAATATCGCCATTTTGATGATGTTAGTTCTGCCTATCCATGAACAGGGTATATTTTTCCATCTTCTAAGATCTTCTTCTATTTCTCTCTTTAGGGTTCTGTAGTTTTCATTGTATAAGTCTTTCACCTCTTTTGTTAGGTTGATTCCCAAGTATTTTATTTTTTTTGAAGATATTTTGAATGGAGTGGTTGTCCTCATTTCCATTTCAGAGGATTTGTCGCTGATATACAGGAATGCCTTTGATTTATGCGTGTTGATTTTAAATCCTGCCACTTTGCTGAATTCATTTATTAGCTCTAATAGTTTCTTTGTAGAGCCTTTTGGGTCTGCTAGATATAGAATCATATCATCTGCAAATAGTGATAATTTAATTTCTTCTTTTCCTATTTTTATGCCTTTAATTTCTTTCGTCTGTCTAATTGCTCTGGCCAGTGTTTCGAGAACTATGTTGAAGAGAAGTGGAGAGAGAGGGCATCCCTGTCTTGTTCCAGATTTTAGAGGGAATGCCTTCAGTTTTTCTCCATTCAGAATAATGCTAGCCTGAGGCTTAGCATAGATTGCTTTTACAATATTGAGGTATGTTCCTGTTATCCCTAGTTTTTCTAGAGTTTTGAACATAAAGGGATGCTGTACTTTGTCAAATGCTTTTTCCGCATCTATCGAGATGATCATATGGTTCTTATTTTTAAGTCTATTGATGTGGTGAATAACATTTATTGATTTCCGTATATTGAACCAGCCTTGCATCCCAGGGATGAATCCTACTTGATCATGGTGTACAATTTTTTTGATATGTTTTTGTATCCGATTCGCCAGAATTTTATTGAGGATTTTTGCATCTAGGTTCATTAGAGATATTGGTCTGTAGTTTTCTTTCTTTGAAGTGTCTTTGTCTGGTTTAGGTATCAGGGTGATGTTGGCCTCGTAGAATGAATTTGGAAGTTCTCCCTCCTTTTCTATTTCCTGAAGTAGCTTGAAAAGTATTGGTATTAGTTCTTCTTTAAAGGTTTTGTAAAATTCTGCTGTATACCCATCGGGACCTGGGCTTTTCTTAGTTGGTAGTCTTTTGATGGTTTCTTCTATCTCCTCAATTGATATTGGTCTGTTTAGGTTTTCTATATCCTCCTGACTCAATCTGGGCAGATCATATGACTTAAGAAATTTATCTATGCCTTCACTATCTTCTAATTTATTGGAGTATAAGGATTCAAAATAGTTTTTGATTATCTTCTGTATTTCTGAAGTGTCTGTTGTGATATTGCCTTTTTCATCCCGTATGCTAGTAATTTGAGTTCTCTCTCTTCTTCTCTTCACTAGCATCGCTAAGGGTCTGTCGATTTTGTTTATTTTTTCAAAGAACCAACTTTTAGTTTTGACAATTTTTTCAATTGTTTCTTTTGTTTCGATTTCATTAATTTCAGCTCTGATTTTAATTATTTCTTGCCTTCTACTTCTTTTGCTGTTGTTTTGCTCTTCTTTTTCTAGGATTTTGAGATGAAGCATGAGATCATTTATTTGTTGGTTTTTTCTTTTTTTAAGGAATGAACTCCAAGCAATGAATTTTCCTCTTAGAACTGCTTTCAATGTGTCCCATAGATTCCGATATGTTGTGTCTGTGTTTTCATTTATCTCTAAGAATTTTTTAATTTCCTCCTTGATGTCTTCTATAACCCATTGATCATTCAGTAACCTATTGTTCATTCTCCAATTGATGTATGCTTTTTCCTTCCTTCTTTTATCGTTGATTTTCAGTTTCATTCCATTATGATCAGATAAGATGCATGGTATTATCTCTACTCCTTTATATTGTCTAAGAGTTGCCCTGTGACATAATATATGATCTATTTTTGAGAAGGATCCATGTGCTGCTGAGAAAAAAGTGTAACTGCTTGATGTTGGGTGGTATACTCTATATATGTCAATTAGGTCTAGGTTATTAATAGTGTTATTGAGTTCTATAGTTTCCTTATTCAACTTTTGTTTGGAAGATCTGTCCAGTGGCGAGAGAGGTGTGTTGAAGTCTCCCATGATTATGGTGTGGTGGTCTATTAGACTCTTGAACTTGAGAAGAGTTTGTTTGACGAACATAGCTGCACCATTGTTTGGGGCATAAATATTTATGATTGTTATGTCTTGTTGGTGTATGGTTCCCTTAAGCAGTATGTAGTGTCCCTCTTTATCTCTTTTGATTAACTTTGGCTTGAATTCTATTTTATTTGATATGAGTATGGACACGCCTGCTTGTTTCCGAAGTCCATATGAGTGATATGATTTTTCCCAACCTTTCACCTTCAGCCTATGTATGTCTTTTCCTATCAAATGCGTCTCCTGTAGGCAGCATATTGTTGGGTCTTGTTTTGTGATCCATTCTACTAGCCTGTGTCTCTTAATTGGTGAGTTTAAGCCATTAACATTTAGGGTTATTATTGAGATATGGGTTGTTCTTCCAGCCATATTTGTTTATTTCTGTTACTAAACATTGTTTGTTTTCCTCTTTGATTGTTTCCCCCCCCCCTTTACTGTCCTACCTCCCACTGTTGGTTTTCCTTGTTATTTTCCATTTCCTCTTCCTGTAATACTTTGGCTAGGATGTTTTGAAGAGATGGTTTTCTAGCTGCGAATTCTTTAAACTTTTGTTTATCGTGGAAGGTTTTAATTTCATTCTCCATCCTGAAGCTTAATTTCGCTGGATACACAATTCTTGGTTGGAACCCATTATCTTTCAGTGTTTGAAATATGTTATTCCAGGATCTTCTAGCTTTCAGAGTCTGTGTTGAAAGATCAGCTGTTATCCTGATTGGCTTGCCCCTAAATGTAATCTGCTTCCTTTCTCTTGTAGCTTTTAAAATTCTCTCCTTATTCTGTATGTTGGGCATCTTCATTATAATGTGTCTAGGTGTGGATCTCTTATGATTTTGCACATTCGGCGTCCTGTAGGCTTCTAGGATTTGGGATTCTGTCTCATTCTTCAAGTCTGGGAAGTTTTCTTGTATTATTTCATTGAATAGACTGCTCATTCCTTTGGTTTGGAGCTCTGTACCTTCTTGTATCCCAATGACTCTTAAGTTTGGTCTCTTAATGTTATCCCATATTTCTTGGATGTTCTGCTCATGGTTTCTTAACAGTCTTGCTGAGCTGTCTATGTTCTTTTCCAGTTGAAATACTTTGTCTTCATTGTCTGATGTTCTATCTTCTAAGTGTTCTACTCTGTTGGTAGTATTCTCCATTGAGTTTTTAAGTTGGTTTATTGCTTCCTGCATTTCTAGGATTTCTGATTGCTTGTTTTTTATAACCTCTATCTCCCTGTATAGTTGATCCTTTGCTTCCTGGATTTGTTTGCGTAATTCGTTGTCGAAGTGATCTTTCATTGTCTGATTTTGCTGTTTAATGTCTTCCTTGATACTCCAGATCATCTGAAGCATGTATATCCTGAATTCTTTATCTAACATTCCATCTGCTGCAGCTGTTACCTCTTCTAAAGTTGCGTTGACCTGCATTGCTTGTGGTCCTTTCTTTCCTTGTCTTTTCATACTGCTTGCGTATCTTTCCTGCAGGTGCGGGCGGCGGCTCTGCTCTCTCCTTATTCCAATTGGGGTGTCGTGGCTACCATGCCGGCAGGTCACTGGGCCTGTTCTGGGAGCTGGTGGCGGCTCTGTTCTGCCCCTACTCCAATTGGGGTGACGTGTCTGTCGTACCAGCAGGCCACTGGGCCTGTCCTGCTGGTCGGTCGCAGATCTGCCCACCTTTCGGGCACGAGTGGAGGCTCTGCTTTGCCCCTACTCCAATTGGGGTGTCGTGACTACCCCGCCTGCAGGATGCTGGGTCTGTTCCTGGCAAGGGAGGCGACTCTGCTCTGTCACTACTCCAATTAGGGTGGTGTTTGTACCCCGCCGGCAGGCTCCTGGGCCTGATCCGCCGGTCTGTTGTAGGTCTGCCTACCTTGAAGGCGCGGGCGGCGGATCTGCCCTGCCCCTCCTACCACGCCTGCGGACCCCTGGGCCTGATCTGCAGGTTGATCACTGGTCTGCTCACCCTGCGGGCACGGGTGGCGGTTCCGCTCCACCCCCACTCCAATTGGGGTCACGTGACCACCACACCGGCAGGGCCTGATCCGGGCGTGGGATAAGGATCTGCTCTGCCCCTACTCGAGTTGGGGTGACATGTGTACCACACTGGCAGGCCACTGGGCCTGACCCGCCAGGCTGTCACAGGTCTGTTTACCTTGCAAGCGCGAAGGGCGGCTCTGCCCTGCCCCTCCTACCACGCCCATGTACTACTGGGTCGTGGGTCTGCCCACCTGGCGGGTGTGGGTGGCGGCTCCGCTCCGCCCCCTCTCCAATTGGGGTCACGCGGTCACCACGCTGGCGAGCCGCTGGGCCTGCTCCGGGGGCTGGCGGCGGCCCGGCTCCTTCCCTCTGGCTCGAGGACAAATTGAGGAGACTCGGGTGACTGAGCCTCACCCCCCTTACCAGGAGACCAACTGCTTATGTCACCGCTGGTATTGATGAAGATCTCTCCTCCACCGCTTTCTGATGACATCAGATCTCTGCCATGTTGGTATCCTATGCGAATGGCAGCATTTCGTTCCCCTTGCCAGGCAACCCAAGCAATGGGTGAGTCCTGACCGGCCCTCAGCAGGACCCGGACCGAGACACAGTTTCCGCGGGCTCCTAGCCCCGGTCCAGGGAAGTTCCGGGAGCCGGAACTCGGCTGCTCCGTGCTCGGTGTAAGCTCCTATAAGTGTAGGCTCCAAGAAGCAGCCCCCGCGGGCTCAGTTCCGGGAGCCGGAATTCGGCCGCTTAGTGTTTGGTGTATGCTCTGATAGTAGCAGGGTCCAAGAAGCAGCCTCCGCGGGCTCCGCAGCCCTGAGCCAGGGCGGTTCCGGGACGGTTCCGGGAGCCGGAACTCGGCCGCTCTGTGCTCGGTGTAAGCTCCTATAAGTGTAGGCTCCAAGAAGCAGCCCCCGCGGGCTCAGTTCTGGGAGCCGGAATTCGGCCGCTTAGTGTTTGGTGTATGCTCTGATAGTAGCAGGGTCCAAGAAGCAGCCTCCGCGGGCTCCGCAGCCCTGAGCCAGGGCGGTTCCGGGACGGTTCCGGGAGCCGGAACTCGGCCGCTCTGTGCTCGGTGTAAGCTCCTATAAGTGTAAGCTCCAAGAAGCAGTCCCCGCGGGCTCAGTTCCGGGAGCTGGAATTCGGCTTCTTGGTGTTTCGTGTTTGCTCTGATATTAGCAGGGTCCAAGAAGCAGCCTCCGCAGGCTCCGCAGCCCGGAGCCAGGGCGGTTCCGGGACGGTTCCGGGAGCCGGGACTCGGCCGCCCCGCGCTCCGTGTTCACTCCGATAAGATCAGATTTTAAGAAGCCCCCAGGCGCTGAACCCTAGCAATCTGTCTGCAAGCCGCAGGCGAATTGCAGCCTGAAATTACCTGTTCTATGGCTGAATGAGCTGCGGTCAGTCAAAAACAGGTGTGGTGACGTCAGTTTACCAACATGGTGGCTGCTGGCCTCCTCTGTGGTCTGACCGGTGTGGAGAACCGAGATGGACCGCTTCCTTCCCCGTCTCGAACCCAGAATTCAGCCCTGAGTGCGGTGCTTTCTATCCTGCTTTCTATCAGAGCATAATGGAATGAAATTAGAAATCAATGATAAAATAAGAAATAAAAGCTACTCCAACACCTGGAGACTAAATAATATGCTACTGAAAGAACAATGGGTTGCAGAAGACATCAAGGACAAGATTAAAAAATTTTTAGAGGTGAGAATACAAATACAACATATCAAAATCTCCAGGACACTATGAAGGCAGTTCTAAGAGGAAAGTTCATTGCATGGAGTTCATTCCTTAAAAGAAGAAAAAGTCAACAAATAAATGACTTAACATTGCATCTCAAAGTACTAGAAAAAGAAGAACAAATTTGCACCAAAAGCAGTAAAAGACAGGAAATACTTAAAATCAGAGCTGAAATCAATGAAATTGAAACAAAAGAATTGAAAAAATTGACACAACAAAAAGTTGCTTCTTTGAAAAAATAAATAAAATTGATAGACCCTTAGCCATGCTAACAAACAGGACAAAGAAAACTCAAATTACTATCATACATGATGAAAAATGAAACATCACAACAGACACTACAGAAATACAGAAAATAATTAGAAATTATTTTGAAATCTATACTCCAATAAAATAGAAAATATTAAAGGCATCAACAAATTTCTAGAGTCCTATGATTTTCCCAAATTGAATCAGGATGATAAGCAAAATTTAAACAGATCAGTTTCAAGCGACAAAATAGAAGATGCCTACCAATCAAGAAAAGCCCAGGACTGGATGGATACCCAGCTAAGTTCTACAAGACCTTTAAAGAAGAACTAATACCAATACTCTTCAATTTGTTTCAAGAAAGAAAAAGAGGGAGCACTTCCAAACTCATTCTATGAAGCAATATCACCCTGATTCCAAAACCAGGCAAAGACACATCAAAGAAAGAAAACATCAGACCAATATCTCTAATGAACATAGATGCAAAAATTCTCAATAAAATTTGGGCAAATCGAATACAAAAACATATCAAAAAGATAGTACACCATGGTCAAGTGAGGTTCATTCCAGGGATGTAAGGTTGGTTCAACATACGGAAATGAATAAATGTAATTCATCATATCAATAGACTTAAAGATAAGAACTATATGATCATCTCAATGGGTGCAGAAAAAGCATTTGACAAAACAGCATCCCTTCATGTTCAAAACACTAGAAAAACTAGGGATAACAGGAACATATCTCATCATCGTAAAAGCTATCCATGCTAAGCCCCGGGCCAACATCATTATAAATGGAGAAAAATTGAAAGCATTCCCTCTAAAAACTGGAATAAGACAGAGAAGCCCTCTTTCACCACTTCTTAACATAGTTCTTGAAACACTGGCCACAGCAATTAGACAAAAGAAATTAGAGGGATAAGGATAGGTAAAGGAAAACTAAATTTCGTACTACTTGACAATGATATGATTCTATATGTAGAAGACCCAAAAATTCCACCAGAAAACTTCTATAACTAGCAAGTGAATTCAGCAAAGTAGTAGGATACAAAATCAACACCCATCAATCAGAGGCATTTCTGTATATCAGTGTCAAATCTTCTGAAAGGGAAACGAGGAAAACTACCCCATTTACAATAGTATCAAAAAAATAAAATACTTGGGAATCAACTTAACAAAAGAGGTGAAAGACCTCTACAATGAAAACTACAGAATGCTAAAGAAAGAAATTAAAGAAGACCTTAGAAAATGGAAATATCTACCTTGTTCCTGGATAGGCAAAATCAATATTGTCAAAATGACCATACTACCAAAAACATTATGCAGATTTAATGAAATTCCAATCAAAATCCCAATGACATTTCTCATAGAAATAGAAAAAGCAGTCATGAAATTCATAGGAAAAATAAGAGACCCAGAATAGTTAAAGCAATCCTTAGCAAGAAAAGTGAGCAGTGGGATCACTACACCAGAACTTAAACTATACTATGGAGCAACAGCAACCAAAACAGCATGGTATTGGTACCAAAATAGACTTGTAAACCAATGGTACAGAATAGAGGACACAGAGACTAACCCACATAATCACAGTTATATTTGACAAAGTGACAAAAACGTACATTGGAAAAAAGATAGCCTCTTCAACAAATGGTGCTGGGAAAATTGGAAAGCCATATGCAACAAAATGAAATTAAATCCCTATCACTCACCATGCACAAAACTCAACTCAAAGTGGATCAAGAACCTAGGAATTAAAACAGAGACACTGCATCTATTAGAAGAAAAAGTAGGCCCAAATCTCCATCATGTCAGATTAGGCCCCAATTTCCTTAATAAGACTCCTATAGCACAAGAATTAACATCAAGAATCAATAAATGGGATGGAATCAAACTAAAAAGCTTCTTCTCAGCCAAAGAAAAAATCAGTGAGATAAATAGAGAGCCTACCATTTGGGAACAAATTCTTACCACACGCACATCAGATACAGTACTAATCTTTAGGGTATATAAAGAATTAAAAAATCTTAACACCAAAAAAACAAATAACCCAATAAATAAATAGGCCAAGGAACTGAACAGACACTTCTCAGAAGATATACAATCAATCAACAAATATATGAAAAAAATGTTCAACATCTGTAGCAATTAGAGAAATGCAAATCAAAACTACTCTAAGATTTCATCTCATTCCAGTCAGAATGGCAGCTATTAATAATACAAACAATAATAAGTGTTAGTGAGGATGTGGGGAAAAAGGCATACTCATACATTGCTGGTGGGATTGCAAATTGGTGCAGCCATTATGGAAAGCAGTATGGAGAATCTTTGGAAAACTGGGAATTGAACCACCATTTGACCCAGCTATCCTACTCCTCGGTCTATACCCAAAGGACTTAAAAATTGGGACTTAAAAACAGCATACTACAGGGACACAGCCACATCAATGTTTATAGTAGCACAATTCACAACAGCTAAACTGTGGAACAAACCTAGATGCCCTTCAGTAGATGAACGGATAAAGAAATGTGGTATATATACACAATGGAATATTATTCAGCATTAAAAAAGAATAAAATCATGGATAGAGCTGGAGAATATAATGCTAAGTGAAATTAGTCAATCCCAAAAAACTAAATGCCAAATGATTTCTCTGGCTTAAGGATGCTGTTTCTAATATGTGAAGGGGGAGGGGTGTTGGAGGGGCAGGGGGAGTGGGAGGATTAAATGAACTCTAGATAGGGCAAAGGGGAAAAGGGGAAGGAGGGGAAGGGAGGAGGCATAGGGTAGGAAAGACGGTGGAATGCAATGGTCATCATTACCTTAAGTACATGTATGAAGACATGAAGGATGTGACTCTACTTTATGTACAACCAGAGATGAAAAACTGTGCTCTATATGTGTAATATGAATCGTAATTCATTCTGTTGTCATATATAACAAATTAAATTATTTTTAATTTAAAAATAAATAAATAATTTCAAATGCTTGAATAATCCAGACAGTAAAACTGGACTTCATGAAGTTCATTATTCATGAAGTTCACATAATAGAAGAATCTATCTTTGTCCTTTAACATGTTGAGTTATTTCCCTGTCTTAGCCAGGTGACTCATAAAACATATTCTTATAAAATTTAATATTGAAATAACTTGGTATAACTCAACATTTTAATATTTTCCCATTGTTTTCACTATTGACAAGGCCTTTTCTACCTCACAAATGAAGTCATTCCATTTTTAATAACCAAAATTTATATAAAAGTCTTTCTTCAGCTTGTCAATAACTCTGGCTTCCTGCGATTTTTACCTGATAGCTGGGGTCTAGACCTCCACAGTATATCGTCCTTTCCCTGTGGCAGAACTGTATCCATCCTGGGATAGAATCAGCTACTCTTAAGACCTGTGTTTCAGAATAAACATGCCTTGATCTTAAACTTAAAGGAAGCTTTTGCCAAGTATCCCAGGAAAGTGTAAGAAACTGAATTTTACCACAACCAAGTTATTTGTCCAACTGAAATATATAAGATTTGGCTTCTATCGTAATGCACAACAGCCTTCTTAAGTAATCAGTATACCTCCTGACATTTGTCTTCAAAAAAAATATACCTCCACTTGCTTGCAAGCATGTTATATGTGACACAAACATTGTTCACTGCCATTTATTTATTTTTTTAATTTTTTTTTAGTTGTAGATGGACACAATACCTTTATTTTTATTTTTATGTGGTGCTGAGGATTGAACCCAGTTCCTCATACGTGCCAGGCAAGTGCTCTACACTAAGCCACACCCTCAGCCCTCACTGCCATTTATTTTTAAAATTCTTTTAAATAGGAACTTTCCCTTAGCTCACGTGACTTAAGTTTGTATCCAAGGGGCTTGTACTCTCTGCTTTATCACATGGTTTCATTTGAGCTATAGTTCATTTACTCCAAATTATGTTCTTTCATTTTTTAAACTCACACCTATTTCTCCTTATTTAGAAGCCCAAGATATCAGGTAAGGATTTAGTCTATTATAATTCATTGAATAATCCTTAAATATAATAGGCTTAGCAATGTGTCTCCATTAGCTATCTGAATTTAGGCATATCAATTCTGTTTGTTGGAAATTGTTAACTACTTCGCACCTTTAGGAAATTAGGAATAATAAAACTTTCAAGTCTAGACAACCTAGAAAGGATGTATGTCTAATCCACCTTGGTCTCTTTTTAATTGATTTTTTTTTAAATCAATAAAACATGTTGAATGAATTACAATTTTTATTACACATATAGAGCACAATTTTTCATATCTCTGGTTATATATAAAGTATATTGACACCAGTTCGTGTCTTCATACATGTACTTTGGATAATGATGTGGAGAATCTAAAAATGAAGTCCAATTTCAACCTGTTTGGGGAGGTGGGAGTGATATTAATATTTATTTGGCCTGTTCCTAGCTATGCTTAGGAATTAAGAAAAAAATGTTTTAATCCCAGCTCTATCTGATTTCTGTCCCAACATTCCTATCTGTGAAACAAAGATAGTAAAAGTCATGCTTTAATTATCTCAGTGTGACTATAATATATAGAAACTTCATTTAAAAGCACAAAGTATAATGAAAATAAAAGATATAATATTATTGGCAATAATGGTACCTTCATCTATGACTGTAAATGAAATACTCTACAAATCCTCTCTTTTTAACATCAAGATATTTTAACTAAATTCTCTTTATCATACTCTTTTTTTTAAAATTTCTTTCCTCACTACACCACTACCACACACACACACACAAAAAAAAAAAAAAAAATCAGCATAACCTCTTAGCTTTGGACTTTAATTACAAATGCCAGCAAAGATTTACATAAAATACAACATAAGTATATTCTGACATTTCATAAACCCCAGTCCTCCTCTCAGACTGACTTCATTTTCTTTTTCCTTTTTTAATAACCTTTTCTATAGTCTCGAAAAAAATTCAAGTTGTATAGCAATATTATAGCAACTGTCACTACTATGAATATTTTAGTTAGTTATCTATCATAAAACTCTTACAACTGGCCTATGGATTTTCTCTGAAAAAATACCAGGTATATTTTCTCAACTGAGTCTTAATTTTTCAGAGTACATTATCATGTTTCCACAATAGAATTATAGCCATTGGAGCTGCTCTATAAATCTGTAATTTGAAAGCTCAGTTCCTATGTCCAGAAATGTAGATTTCCCAAAAATGATGGCACACAAAAGTAAGATTACACTGAAAAACAAGAAACAGCAATGAAGAACTGTAAAGTGCTCTATAGCTAGATGGTAAGATTCAAAAAGGTCCCTAACACCTCCTTCATGCCCAATCTTAACCAGCATCAAATTGCATAATTTTATCTAAAAAGTATATACAAAAGAAATAATGAACTACATTTTTATAGACATTGTTTCTTCCTCTTTGTCCCCCTTTTTTCTCCTTTCTTATTCATTACATTATTCTCCCTAATAACAACAATAAATATTTATTGAATGCCTGTAATGTGCAAGATCATTTGTGCTACATGCCAGGAAAACATCCAAGAACAAAAGAGGCCAGTCCAAAGTGAAGGACAGACATTAAATAACAATCACATAGATAAATACATAGTTTAAAATTACAATATTGCTTATTGAATAAATTAAAAAGTGAGAAGAAAAATTTTTGCAAGCTGAAAAAATTTGAATTGGATGGATCAATGAAGGTTTTTCTAAAGAAATGACATTGAAGCAGGGACCTGAAAGAAAAATGGATACCATCCTGCTGAAGAGTGGAGAAAGGTGCATTCTAATTGAGATGAAAGCATTATATGAAGACCTTGGGGTAAGAAGGAACTTGGAGAGTCCAGGAAACTGATATGAAACCACTACAGTAGCTGGATCAGGAAGAAAAGTAAGAGCTGCTGCTGGTAATGCAGGGGCCCAATTTTGCAGAGCAAAGGCCTTTTATGCTAAGAATTTGTTGTTGTTTTGTTTTAATTAAAGCATAATAGGTCTTTCTTGGACCTCAAGATGATAGTGTAGGGAGGGTTCCTACTAGACAATGAATAGGGAATTTAAGCCCAGACAGAAAGAAAAGCATAAGGGGGAAAAAGCACCAATTTTCAAGAGAGTGATTACCTCTGCCATGAATCGAGGAGAATATAAAATTTAGAAAGGCTTCAGTTTTATTGGTAATGTTTTATTTTTTATAAATACATAGGTATTTATTATACTATTCTTTATACATTTTAACACATTTATGTGACTAAAATTTAAATAACAAAATAATTTTAAAGAATTAAATGCTAATAATTCACTGGTTCATTTCTTCCACTTTTTATATTAAATCATCTCAATTTTGGGAAAAGTATATCATCTCAAATATTCCCCTTTACATATTTTAGTTACTGAGCCTTTATTCTCTAGGCTTTGAATGTCAGATGTTAGGAGCTCTTTAATTAGCTTATTTTTTGTTTTAGCATACACTCTAATCTTCACAGGTTTCCAACAACCACAGAGTTAATATGAGGATTAAATGAGATAAAAACATAGCATTTAGCTTCTAAGAGCTTCATAAATTTTAACTATTATTTTTCTTATTTCATTTACTATACTCTACTATTCCTCCTAGTACTAAACACAGACTAGACCACTATAACTAAACAAGAACTGAGCATGTAGGGACACATGGTACTCTGTCATTCTGAACATGTATTTTCTATTTATACATATACTATACACACATATATATGTATACACACAAATAGATGCATGCTTATAACATATTTCTAACACTGAATTTATAGTTTTTGAAAGTGATATTCTTTGCTCACTTCAGCATTAAGTAACAAAATGTTAATTTGAGGTCTTTTATTGTCACTAAAGATATACATTTAAAGAAAAAGTAAGAATTCTATATTTATTCATGCACTATTGCAATTTAAAACAAGTTTTATATGTTCACTAACTTCTAAGAATAACAATGCTACATTCAAATGACTTAATTACATGAAGCTTCAGTAATATTAATTATGGTCCATACTGTGTTTCAAAGGCTCATTTTTGTAATATCAAGTAATCCATGCAAAACTTCAATCTTACAGAATTGAATATTGACATCAAAATTTCTGCTACAACAGGAAGAACAGTCTTTGGTGGAAGAACATTATTAAAATCATATCTTTTCACTTAATTTTCTTTGTACAAATAGCACAGATCCTCTCATTTCTCTTTCCTTCCTATTCACAAATACAATAAAAGCTGTCTTTAGAAAGGTCTTTAAATTAAATATAACGATGAAATGAGTCCTGGGACCCCGAAAATATCAGAACTTATGACAGTTTTTGTTACCTACAAGTCTGAAAAATATCTCACTGAATCTATGTGAATATTATACTTTAAATTATATTTTAATAACAAAAAGAACTCAGAATTTGCTCTTACAGGGGAAAAAAAAGAAACAGTTTGTCACTCAAGATTCTTCAGTTTATATTACTCAAGGTTTGAACTTAGATTGTTCTAGTAATCATTCCTCCATGCCCACTTCCTTGTTCTTAATCACAAATCTAATCATATATTTTTATAAATATTCAAAATTAAATATATTTATCTGCTTATGTAAATACTTTTCAGTTAATTTCTACCGATAGCCTACATGGGAATCTCATTAACAAACACATTTAGAACTTTTTAGGTTTGCACTAGCTTGTAAATTCATATTATGCTTAATTGTCTAAACAAAGCAACATTCTAACTCATTTTTAAAATGAATATAAAAGATTAATTCCAAGTTTTGTTTTACTTACCAAGCTCTGCCATTCCACCCCACTGCCTGAACAATATTATCAGCTCTTCGGATACTCATTCTTGCTAAGTAAAAGGATATTTCTTCCCTAGCTGGATTAATAATCAACTTTCTAGATAGTTCATTTGTAATTCTCTTCTGGTTAACCCTTAGCATTACAACAGTTTGCCAACTCAGACTAATCAATTTATGAAGGGGGAAGGAAAAAAGGAGATTAACAATGCAGATAACAAATAGAAAGTAAAAATGAAGTGCAGTTTAGATGAATCACAAAAGAACAATTAGTCTTACTTTTTTAACCATAAAAAAAATATATAAACCTTTGTTAAGTATTACAAAAACACTCAGGTTATAAAGGGGAATCAAGATACATGAAGAGAAAAACCTTACAACATCCCAGTCCAAGAAATACAAACCCACATTTACTGCCTTCTTATATGTAAGATAAACACAACTCAACTTTGGACATGAGATACATTTTTCTTAGGAGAAAGGTCTGACTTTCCAATTCTAAATG
The DNA here is from genome assembly GCF_021218885.2 of Marmota monax. Taxonomy (NCBI): domain Eukaryota; kingdom Metazoa; phylum Chordata; class Mammalia; order Rodentia; family Sciuridae; genus Marmota; species Marmota monax. The sequence goes on along the minus strand of NW_026695230.1, from coordinate 9,851,897 downwards.
CCACCTCTCTCAACAGATGTAGCCACTAAGGTCCCTTATCCTACAATAAGTGCCATCTCAGGATTTAGGGGAATATTCTCCAAATGTAAACATTTGCATTAGAATAATTTGTGATGCTCATGAAAAAATATAGACACCTGGGCACCACCCAAGAAATCCTAAGCACCCAAGTGATTCTTATGTACTTCAAAAGTTTGAGAGACACTGCTGTAGGATATTTCTGATCTCATATCAGAGAGACTCCAACACAATCCCTTGGGTCTCAGAATGAAATTATTTACTCTTGTTCCTAGTTTGACCTTGACATTTTTCCTTGATTTCAGTAACTAAGATTCCACCTAGTTTTTCTGAATCTAAAGACATTGGTTCACTTAAGATCATGACCTTCTGTGGCCTTGGTAATCTTCCACGTGCAGAGCACTCAGAAACTGGAATCTGTCTTTTAAGTCTACTTGGTGTCTACACTTATACTGTGACCTAAATCTGTAGGCCTAAGGTTGTTGGGGTTTTGTTTTTGTTTTTGTTTTTGTTTTCCTTCTTTAAATGAACATTTTAATCTCCTGTGACATGACTCTCTTCTTATATACTTTTTGGTGTCCATTGTTCAACTTTTTAGCTAATACATTTATCTGCTGTATAAACTTACTTATAAGGCTGTTCCCAGCCTAGTTGACACTTACCAACCTGCTCTGTATCTGCTACGATGAACAGGCTTGCATAATCACCTTCAGAGATGTGAAATGAACCTCTAGCTAAAAGGCCAAAAGACAGACATAATAGCAAATGGTTTTGTCAGGTGCCAGTAACAGCTTCACAAATTGCTTTTATAGTCCATGTTCATAGTCAGAATGAAAGAAAAGATAATGACTATAGAAAAAAAAGAACTATCATGAAAAGCTAAAGGTAATTCCTTGATAACTGTAAAACTATAATAGGTAAAATAAGGTAAATTTTTTCATAATAATAATTTGTTCTTATTTTTATGAAATCTATTAAGAAAATTCAACAAAAAGATAATTATTTAACCTGGAGAAAAGTTTAAAGAAACTAAAAGAAAATAAACAAACAAATAGTACTGAATTAGAAGACCTGAATTTCTCATGCCCTGTCTACCACTTGTTAGATTTATGATCTATATTATATATATATATATTTTTTTTTTTTTTTCATTTAGTACCATCTACCTAAAACTAGAGTTCAACATGACTTCAAATGACAAAGGCTTGGGGCTTTTGTTGCTTGACATTTATTCCCAACACTGGCCCAAGATTCATTCAAGTGCTGATTTAATTTAACATATTAAAGCTGAGAAAATGCAAGTCCTCAACCAAATGTGCAAATCAGTTGACAAGAGTTGCTCATGTGAAAAAAGGGACTTTTTTGACTTAAAAAAGATACTTCTATTCTTTCTAAACTTCAATAAAATTGTTTAATAACTATTGTTGAGAAGTTACTATTTCTAGGTATTATTCAAGACATTATAGAATACAAATGACCAAAATAGTCAAATATTCCCTGTTATCATAGAGTTTTGTATTTTTTTGTTAAGTTGTAGATGGACACAATACCTTTATTTTATTTACTTATTTTTATGTGGTGCTGAATATCAAACTCAGTGTCTCACATATGCTAGGCAAGTGCTCTGCCACTGAGCCACAACCCCAGTCCATACAGTTTATATTCAAAAGGGAAAGAAATTCAATAAATTTAAAAGTACACCTATTATACATCATGTTAAAAGTTGATAAAGACTATGGAAACAAAGAGAACAGCATTTAGAAAGATCAGGAATGTTTGAAAGTTTGCTATTTGAAATAGGGTAGCCAAAGTAGATGTTATGGTTTAAAACTTAGGTGTCTCCCAAAATTAATGTGTGAGACAATTCAAGAAAGTATAGAGGTGAAATGATTGTTATGAGAGTCTTAACATAATCAGTGCATTAATCACCTTATAGGGATTAAGTAAGTGATAAATGTAGGCAGGTAGTATGTAGCTGGAGGAAGTGGGTTATTGGGGATATGACTTTATGGTACATATTTTGTCCCTGGAGAGTGGAGCTGTTTTCTCTCTCTGCCTCCTGGTGCCATGTCCTGAGCTGATTTCCTCCATCACACCCTCCTATCTGATATTCTGTCTGATCTCAGACCCAGAGCAATGGAGTTGGTTGTATATGGACTGAGACCTCTGAAACCATGAACCCCAAATCAACTTTTCCTCTTTTAAAATTGTTATCATTGGATCTTTTGGTCAAAGCAGTAAAAAAGCTGACTAAAATAATAGACCTTACTAAGAATATATTTAAACAAAGACTTGGAGGAAATTACGATGGGGTTTTGTGGGATACCACAATCAAGAGGACTTTCTTTCATCAATCTTAAAATTTTTCTATTTTAAAAAATAAATTTAAGTCAACAATTTAATTGTAATACAAACTGTGATACATGCATATGACGGTACATGATGTAATGGTTTAAAATGTTCTCAAAGGCTATTAACATAAGAAAAACCAATAAAACAATTTTTAAACACCAAAAATTTTAAATACCAAAGTAGCATGACCCAACTTCACAAATTTTTTTTATATACTCATCAACTATTTTTCAAGTATCTACTATGAGCCTGGCACTGCTCTCAGGACAGGAAAAAGGTTAGTAAATAAGTTGCACATAATCTTTCTTCTCACACACACATATAAATAAAAAGGCAGAAATATATCAAAATGTTCCAAAGGAGTAAATCTCTTTAGAATGAAATAATAAAGTGAAATTTATAGATTATTTTATTTCCTCCTTTATATTTAAACATAATGTAAAGTTTCTAAATAAATTTTCTTAAAGATTTCAAAAATAAACCACAGCATTTATATTGATCTAAGTTTTATGGTCCATATTTGTTTTGAATATCAATGTTTGAATAAAGTACAAACACAAAGTCTTAAAATATTCTTCATTTAAATAATATTCAAAAGATACCACTTCATTCAATCATATATCAATTTTTATATCTTATCAGGTCCCTTTCTACATACAAATTAAATAACATCAGGTCCCTTTCTACAGATACAAAAACTAAGAAACAGAAGTTAACTAATTTACCTCACTGGAAATAAGTTTTTAAATGGTCAATTTCAGTAATACATATGAAAATATCTCATATAATACCTGAATCAAGAAATTTTTGCAGATTTTGGATCCTATGCTAATACTTCAGGGTGCATCTCTCCCTATTTATGCTAGGGAGGAGGTATGGTGTTTGTTTTGTTTTTGACAGGGAGAAAAATAAAATTAAAAACTCCATTTATTTAAAATGAAGGTTTAATAGTTAACAAAAAAAAAATCTTATGTGAATCCCAACCCCCACCACCACTACCAGATATTAGCTTTATTCCACCTCACCTCAACCACTAAAACGACCAGTAAACAAGTCAAACATGTTCCTATAATGCTTTTTCATTCTTCCTTTGATTTCAGGTTCTTTTTTTAAATTTTTATTTATTTATTTATTTACTTTGCATTACAATTCTTAATACACCATTATATAATAATTTATCATATCTCTGATTATATATAAGGTATGTTGATACCAAATTCACATCTTCATACATGTATTTTGTATAATGATGAGGGTCTCAGGTTCTTACATTTAAACAGTACGGCAAATGAAAGCCATTTCTCTACTTCTAACTAGATGAGTTACCTTGGGCAAGTCACTTCAATCCAATCTCACTTTTCTTATTTTTCAAATATAAGAATTTGACAAGGTGATCACTAAAAATCCTTAAGTTCTCAAGTTGCTTGATAGTATCATGTCAAGTCTATAAAGTGTCTACAATAAATTAAAGGAATACACCTTCTTAAAAGCATAAAGGTTACAGCAATAAGGATGGTTGGCTGGAAAAAAAAGGAAAAAAACAAAGACTCAGGATTAAGAAAGAATTTGAAAATCTCCCCAAACCTCTGGACCAAGTCCAGTTTCAATCACACATGGATTGTTTTGGGACAATAAAGAAGAAAAAACATGAAGGTTTCATAAATCATCTAAAGCAGGTACTTTTGTTACAAAAATATTTGTTCCTAAACTGTATATTTGTTCCTATACTGCTTCTGGCACTTAAAATGCCTGTGTGTGTGTGCACATACACACACACACATATACACATACACTCACACCCTAACAATAACCACCACAACCAAGTGTTTTAATATTGATATGGAAGGAAAAGAAAAGTCACTCATTTTGGTGAAATAAAAAGTATTTTAAACCAAGGCAGGGTGATTTGGTTTTGAGGATTTTAAAGAAATAGCACTGCATTCAATCCTTTTCTATCACCTCCTCCATATACCAAAACCCAAGAGCTCTTAAAATTGTGGCATTTTCTTATGTACGTAGAGAAAAAATTTGTGTTGCTTTGCAGCAACATCTAAACAGTTTCCTGTAAACTTTCTGTGATGAAAGTCATAGAATTTATGATAAAACCCTGTAGAGTGGTGAAACAAATTTCTTTCATATTTATCATTCATTTTATTCAGTGTGCATTTGAAGGAAAACCTTTTAAGAGCACCAATAATGTGAGAAAGCTACAACAACTAAATTTATTGTTAAGTATCACATCACAAGTCCTCCTGGGAGTTCAGAAAGAAAGCTTAAATCACATTCCCTAACACATTGGAGAGCTTCCCAGAGATGTGATGGCCCACAGAGGCAAACCATCCAAAGCACACTGGAATCTCAGAGACAGTGACAAAGAAATATCATTTTGTTTAATAAAAGCAAATTGGAGTAACTTTTTTTTTTTAGCACAGCACAAACTCTCTCTTACCCCATTTTTCTCCTTTCCTCCCCCAACCCCCTCCTGTTTCACCTGACTAAACTGTAGGTATTTGTTCCATCACCTGACTTAGGGGCTGGCTAGAAATATTAGAAAAAACAATCTACCATTGTTACATGAGACAACAACCTTTCATGTCCTTGAAGCTCACCATGACCTTTCATCTTTCCTATCCCCAATGGTCTCTCCTAAACTAAAAACTACACCCGGTTGGGCTGAATTCCAGATTGTCATAAAAAGAACCCTGTCCTTTCAAAACAAAACCAATTTTTACACCAAGGTGGGGGAGAAACACAAGTCCATTGTTCCCTCACAGATGGAAGTTGGAGTTACTAAGGCAACTGCTCTAATCCTCCTTTTTACCACCTTTTTCACATCACTGGCCTATCAAGTATGCTACCTTTTAACTCATAAGCTCAAAAGCTGGTAGTCTAACTGGCTGCCCTAATTAGCTACGATTTTCACACTACAGACAACATGATGAGCTAATCGAAATTTGCAAAATAATGACGTACCTCCAGCAAATATTCCTCCTCCTGAGGCCCAGTCTTAGAATAACAATAATGAGACCATTATTAGAGAAGGGCATTAAAATGCTGCACTGCTGCTAAACAGAGAACTTAATTGTTCTGGTCTTGTCCATTGAATCAACAACCTATTGTTGTGGACTTGAAAAATAAAGGACTAGAGAATGGGTGCCATGATGATTGGTCTGTGCGGCCATACCGGCACTCTGTAGAATTGTTTTCTTTTGAAACTCTTGATGGACTAGTAGTTTTGTTTAAAAGTAACATAAAAGGCGATTGTCTGGATAAAAAGTCCTATTTATTGAAATTCTTAGAAGCAGTTGCATGGATTTGTTCGTGACCCCTGAGATAAAAACATAGTGACCATAATAACACCATTTGTAGAGAGCCCTGTTACCACTGCCTACAGTAACATAAGATAAGAGACAGTCTTTTCTAGCTACAGTAGGAAGGAAGGAAGTACTTCTGAGCAGAAAGCAGGAATGATAAAAGGTCAAATACTGGATAAAGCTCATTAATCTCTGAAAGGGAGACTTTAAAAAATAATGCTAATTTAAGAATTCTGTACAATTGCTACAGATTCAAGCACATGTAAAGAGGCACACAGCTTCTGTGTGTGTCTCTGTCTCGCTGGTTCTCTCTCTCTCTCTCTCTCTCTCTCTCTCTCTCTCTCTCTCTCTGTTGTCTTTTCCCATTTTTTGAGCTTCTTTCCTTTGGTGAAAGCTGATTAAAATAAAATGATTATTAAATAACTGAAGCAATATGTCTCAGGATAACCTGGAGAACAAGAAACCCAAAGGTTTCCAGATAATTATTCTTATGGTCATCCCCAGTCTATAGCTAGAATAATAAAATACTGAAGTTAAAGGTTAACTAGTGTAGAATTCTTAGCAGTAGAAAAGCACTGTTTACACATTGTAAAAGTGTCTTCTGTATGGAGCCACAATACATGTTTTCAGTAAAGTCAGCCAGGATTTTAGAGTTGGACTATAAGGTGGGGGCATACCTTTTTGTTAGCCAGTATTTGGGGTGAGGGTCTGTTTGGTTTTTACCAATGAAATCTGCATTATATAAAAATGTATTAAATTGTAAATAAGACCTCTTGCTTCATTCAATCTGTGCTTTGCTTCATTTATCTTCATCTTGTTAGGCTAAATTAATTAACAATCTCACTGTTGCACACTTTCTCTTTTCATTACATCAAATAATGGCCTGTATATGGAGAGAGCCCTCACCTCAGGAATTCTGCAAATCTACGGCTAAGCAGAGTTTCTGTGTATCAATGTAACAATATTTATTTTATAAGCATTCATCAAGCATACTTTTCATTGTTAACAAACCACTTAAGCACCTAAATTCTTACCATATTATCAATGGAAAATGGTTTTTAAAAAAATAGAAAAAAACTAAGTTAAAAGTCACAAGATATTTGTTAAAAATTAAAAAAAAAACTTATACTATATGTCTATAAGCAGGTATCACAGTCAATTTCACCTAAAATAAGAAGAAAAATGCATATTTGGCAGGTATGTTTTCACAAATAGAACACAATACTGCATGAAAGGTTTAAAAGACACACCCTGAGCTGTTCTGCTTCTTGCTTTGGAATGTCTAACATGTGATAAATTGGATAATTAGAATTTCATTGGAAAATCCCATTATTTTAAATCTATAAGAGTGAAACGTGTTAAACTCTTTTGTAAGTTTTCTTTTCACCCTGAAACACTGTGGCATCTGGAGTAATGCAAATGGACAAAACAGCAAAGCTCTTTTTAATCTTTTCCTTGATCAACCAGTGCTTCTTTCTCCAATCACAGCTTTGTGCGTGATATCTTTCTGCTAGCATTTCTTATTTAATTAAAACAGACACTGACAGAAGGACATGGATTAGTACTGTAATGATGCATTTACTTAGATTAATCGGAGGCTCCTTTTAGAGTAATGGCTTAAACAAAGAACAAAAGGAAATTGTTATGAAACAACCTTTTATCCCAGGCAAAGGTCGCATTATGAGGTTTTTAATTTTGTCAGCTTCTGTTATACTCTGCTTTGCTAGTAGAACATGAGAAGTGCTTTTACCCCCAATAAAGCCAGTTATTATAAAAACAGCCATTAAAGCTGCAAATTAAAATGTCTGATTTTAAAACAGGTTACTTAGCTTTCAGAATCCTCTAATTAACATGTTGTGCATTGTTGTGAGAAAAAGAGACTAAAATGCTAATGACCTACCGCCAGGTGACCACACTGCTATGCAAAATAATAAGGACCCTTCCAAGTAATAGGATGAATTAAGCAAGTATAGGTCTCTCATCCAACATCCTTTCTCCAAGTACAGCTCCAGATGAATGGGAGGCCATAACTGGTAAGATATGTTCAGTAATGTTCTGCCCCAGCTACTTTTTTTCTTTTTAAGAGAGAGAGAGAGAGAGAATTTTTCAATATTTATTTTTCAGTTTTCAGCGGACACAACATCTTTGTTTGTATGTGGTGCTAAGGATCGAACCCAGGGCCGCACGCATGCCAGGCGATCGCGCTACCGCTTGAGCCACATCCCCAGCCCAGCTACTTTTAATATAATCACTAAAAAAAAAAAAATGCAGACGTATTTCTACCACAAAATTAAAAAAATAAATAAATGAAATAGCTTACTCTATCTATATAACCTGAAATTAGAACAGTCTTCTGATTTCAAAACACAAAGAGCAAATTAAAGAACCATGCACCTCTTTGCCTCTTTTTATCTAAGCTTTCTCATTTTTTAATAAGTTGGGTTTGTAGAATAGAGTTAAATCTTGAAAGCTCTGTCTTTATTCACAGCACTTGTACACCATGTTGTCTCTAAATAGTCCAAAGGTAAACTGGGTTTTGCTTTTATGAGCCTCATTTTCACGATTTTGCTGACTTCGCTCAAGACTACTTCTCCCTAGTCAAAAGGTGCTGTTGACAAAGGATATGCAGTCATGTATTATATAATGACAGGGATATGGACTTTTGTTGTATAAACATCATAGACTGTACTCACACAAATGAAGACAGACATGTCATCACTAGGTGAAATAATCTTATAGTACCATCACCATACATGTAGTCTATCATTGACCAAAATGTCACTATATGGCATATGACCATGGTTATCTTTTTCCTACTATACATACTTAATCACTTGCTCTACTTGCATTTTCTGCCTTACCATTTCATGGACTACATGATTCTGTTCCCAAAAGGTGCCAAATATTAGGTGAAAATGCAGACTAGGTGGGAAATAGCTCTAGAATTCCCCACAGGGAAAAAAAAAAATCTATTCTACTGAAGTCTCACACAAGAATCTCTGAATGGTAAGCTCTAGGAATTTCTTAAAACCAATGTGAAACACATATCTGTTAATGGAATAGCAAGAAAATACTCAGGATCATTAGTGACATGTGACTAGATGCATCTTTAAAAAAATAAATTATTTGAAATTGTTTCAAATATTTATGGCAACAAGAACCCTGAAGGTCTTATCACTCCAAAACTTAGTAGCTTAAAACAATAAGCATTTATTTAGCTCCTGTGTATGAGCATTTGTCTGGTTTTAATTGTGCTCACTAATGTATTTCGTGATTGGCTGGCTTTTGGCTGATCTAGGATGGCCTTGGCTGGGACAAATACGGTAACTTCCTACATTCCATATGCCTCTTCCTTCACCAGAATAGCTCAAGCTTGTTATTCTGTGGTGTCAGAAAAGAGCAAGAATATGAACCAAAATGTACAAATGATTTTACAAACCTCTACACGTGTCACATTTGCAAATATCCCATTGGCCAAAGCAAACCAAATGATTGACCCCCAAAGTCAAGGAGTAAGTCTGAATGCCCTGTCAAGAGTGAAAGGGCACTGCAAAACTTCATGGCAAAGGCTGTGAATAGAAAGAAGGATGAAGAAGAATTGGGGTTTTTAAAACATGGCAAAGGTTGTGAATAGAAAGAAGGATGAAGAAGAATTGGGGCTTTTAGCAATGAAGTCAAGGTCATTTAAATAAATCCCAAAGTTCTTCAACAGAAACTTCTGTTTCATTCCATTTTAAATAGTGTGGGATAGACAGCTACTCAAAATTGGTATCATATTTTTGTTGTTGTTTTAATAAGGGAGAAAAACTCTTAAAACCAATTAACAAACAATCCTATCACATCTTATCCAGTGATTTCCAATCTTTAAAATACAAATACTAAGCTAATTCTAAAATGTTATCTATATGAATTCACCATTTATTTTTATGTACAGATCTGTTGTGAACCAGTTCTACATTAATAAAATATTTCAAAACTACAACCTCTTTTGTCTTATTAGCTTCCCTTTTCCACACAAAAGCAGCTAATTTTAAGGAGATACTTAATGAATCCTGGACCCAAAGTTTTTATTACTATATCTCAATAAGAATATATCTTTTCATTGCACAGAATATCAGAAAACTGTATTTCATAGTTCTTACCATAGTGGGCACAGCAATAATCAGTGTTTTAAAAAAAATGTTAAACTCAGTCCCTACCCCACATCCTTATTGTTATTAGGATAATATATTTGTGTGTGTGTGTGAGTATGTGTGTGTGTGTGTGTGAGAGAGAGAGAGAGAAAGAGAGAGAGAGAGAGAGAGAGAGAGAGAGAGAGAGAGAGAGAAACTACATAAAAAAAAGTGATCTAGATTAAGACGATTATTAAGAAGCTAATTTTAAGATCAGGAGATTCTCTGTTTCAAAAGATCAATGAAACTGTAAAGCATCCACTTTGACTACACCAGGCTCCCATAGTTAATAATTTAGCAGGAGCCCTACATATAGTTTTAGAAAGATACCTTAAGCCTGTTACTGGTTTTTTTTACTTACAAATACTCATCTAGTAGAAATAGGAGTTATTACTGGGCAGAATTCCTAAACCCTGTGGCAAGGGAAATACTATCCTATAGCATCACTCAACAATTAAAGTAACCAATGAAGTGGTCTCCAAATGAAGACTTTGGCCATTCCTTTATTTGAGCCAACATTAACAATGAAGCCACCAAAGCTAGCACTAACACCCAAGGAGCAAGAAATAAAAACAAGCAAAACTCAATCCCTCCTCCAAAGATATTAAAAAGGACATTAAACAATATGAAGAAAACTATTTTAAGAATTACCCACTTTGTGGAGAAAAAAATAGCATAAAATTCTTTTAAGTCCCTTTCACTTTTCTATATCCATTTTCAACTATTTTAATAATAATTTTGTTTCAAAGCAAAGCCCTAAATTATGGTTTGCCTTTTATAAACGAGAATGACACTAGGCAAGAATGCAATCTACACTGGTTTTTTGGTGTTTTGATCAACTAAATCCTCTCACCTGGTCTTTAGCAAGTATCAATCATTGGAGCAATGATCCAAGGCCATAGAACAGAGTAAAGGTAGTAAATCCATATAAGAATCAAGACTAGCATTGTGTCCTCATTAATACTGGGTTCTAAACAAACAATAGGCCATGTTCAGAGAGCTGTACTAATTCTTCTCAATGGAAGCAGCTTAACTCAAATTTTCCTTTAAAAGTCCATTTACTGTGACACAGAGACAAAGAGAAAGAAACAAAAGCAGAGTATATCAGAAAAGGGAAGGGAGATAGAGAAAAAGATAGAAAAAGAAAGATCAGTCTCCTTAAGAACATCTCTCTGCATGACTAGCACCTGGTACATAGTACATGCTCAAACCTGTGTGTTGATTTAAATTATCACATATTTAGAACAATAGATGAAGACAGAAGTGAGCATGCTCAACTGGGCATGGTGGCACACACCTGTAATTCCAATGGCTCAGGAGGCTGAGGCAGGAGGATGGAGAGTTCAAAGTCAGTCTCAGCAAGGAGGAGATGATAAGCAACTCAGTGAGACCCTGTCTCTAAATAAAATACAAAATAGGGCTGGGGAGATGGCTCAGTGGTTGAGTGCCCCTGAGTTCAATCCCCGGTACAAAAAAAAAAAAGTAAGCATTCTCTCTCTTTTTTTTTTTTTTTTTTTTTTTAAGAAATCACATCACTAGTCACATCAGATACACAGGAAGCCCAAACCTAAGAGTTCCTAACATTTGTGTAAAATCATTTTTATAGGACAAAATGAGGTGAAACAGTCAAATTACATGTAGAAGCACATCTACTACACATTTTTTATAAAACTAAAAATATGCCTAAAATTAATCTTGAGCAGAGACTCATAAGAAAAATTATGTCATAAATAGCTTAATGCAACCAGTGGGGGTAATTCTCGGGCCTGAAGAAGCTTTACCATTTTGTCATTATAAAGAGAGTCAAAATGGACTAAGAATTTAAATCTCAGATCATGTTTAACTCCAACTTTGGTCCAGGAGTCCTCTTCTCTGCTTAGTTAATGCCTTCTTTAATAATTAATGTCTTCCCTTACCAATGCCATTAACCTGCAATCCTCTTAATCCCAATTGATTAAACCACAAGTCCGCCAAAAAATAGTCAAAGATAATCAAAATAATTGCACTGCTATTATGGAAATTTATGGAGACAACCTCCATATTTTTTTTATTTTCTCTATTCCCACTTGCTCCCCTGCAATAATAACCAAAAAAATCCTACTATCTTAAGTTGGTGTTACAAAATCCTTTAAATATAAAAATAAGTTTCATCTCAGGTAGAGTTTAAACTTAAATTACAAATGACTCTAAGGAGAGGTAATATGAGTTCTTTTCAGACTAAGATACATAAAATTCTTGACTCATTGTATAAGGCTTAAATATTCTTAACTCCAAAATAAAATAAAGCCACCAAAGAAGATAAAGTTATGACATCTTATTTATGAAGAGATGCTAAAATCTTTTAAACTTTTACTAATTGTATAGAATAAATGAAAATCTATTGAGAACAAGTAAGGTGTTGTCCCAGTTATAGGCGGTTCAGAAAATCTGCCAACAATACCACATTCACAGATTAAAGATAAAACAATCTATGAAGACCACAAAAGATGTAATAGGTATAGGGAAAAACTCACAGAAAAATTTTTGGGGTTTTTTTTAGCTGTCCATAAACCTTTATTTTTATTTATTTATTTATTTATTTATATGTGGTGCTGAGAATCGAACCCAGTGCCTCACACATGCTAAGCAAGCACTCTGTCACTGAGCTACAACCAAGCCCCCCCAAAAGTTTTTAGTTGTTATTAATATTTTAGGATGTATTCTCATTAAAGACAAGAACAAAAAAAGTTCTAGGCTAATTTTGGATGGAACATCTTAAAACCAAGAAGAAATCTATCTAAAACAAAGCCCAAATGCAAGAAAGTCAAAACCACATGTTCTCTTTTATATGTGGAACCTAAACCAATCAAATTTCAAGCAGCAGAGAGGAGAACAGCAGTTACCAGAGTAGAGAGTGATGAGGAATGGGAAGATGTTGATCAATGGGCACAAAGTTGCATTTAGGCAGGAGGATAAATGATGATAATTTAAGATAACAAGTATGCTAGTTGTTTGATTGTATCATTCACATTACATACATATAATATCACCATGTATCCCATAATCTTATACAATTATGACTTGTCAAATGAAGAAATAAATTTTTAAATAAAAAACAAATTTTAAGTGGGTTTTAAGAACTGAAAGTCCAAATGCAAGCTGTTAGCCGAAGAAGATCAGACACACTAGGGCTTTCCTACATGACTGTTTGGATCATGGCAAGTCTCTGTGATGGAAAATGTTTATTATATAACATTAAGTAAAAAAAAAAAAAACAAAGAACATACAATAACATCTATGTTCTGATTACAGTTACATTAAGTTATTTGTTAAAATGAACAAGGACTGTAAAACAAACTAGTAAAAAGGAAAACAGGTGACATATTGTGGAACTATGTTTAAGATTTTATCTTTTTCCATGTTGCTTTAATGTAATGTAATAAAAATTTTAACCAAATAGTAATAATAAAGTATAGCATCACATATTAGATATGTGATATCACATATCTAATATGTGATATTATACTTTGAGCTATTTCAGGAAGAGGAGATAAAAAGACAGCTAGCAACTAAAAAGAAAAAAAGATTACCACATCATGGAAGGGTTAAAAGCAAAGGAAAGAAAAGGCTCTTCCTAGGAATTGTATACATTTTAAATTTTATTTGGTCTAGGTACAAATTATGGGTCTTTCTAAAGAAAAGGGGAAATTCTATCTAATTACTGAAAATGAAACTTCAAAATCCACTATCTCTGACAAACTCCACCCATATAAGTATACAAGCCTTTTCAAATGTGCTATAACCAGACTTTTAAAGGTCAAAAGCTTTATTCGATTTGGTCTTGATCTTAAAATGGCTCTAATGAGGTCCTTACTTTTATAAACTATTAGCACCCCAAATTCTGAACATGATTATTTTCTAATAAGAGCATCAACACCCAAGAGACTTAGATCTGAGATGCTTAGGTCTGAATGGTACATCTAAGGGTGAGGGAGAAAACTAACAACCTATGACAGTGGCACTTAAGGTTTGCCAAGTAAAGAAGAACAAATTATATTGAGAGTATACACCCCAAAAACAGCAGGGAAAAAAAGAAGAAGAAAACAAGGATCTTATTTTAATATTGATTTTTTTAAAAAAATGAAACAATAAAATCTTACTACAAAATGGTCCATCATGGCTTAAGAGAGATGACCAAATATCAACCTAGTTTTTATTTACATTTTTCAAGCAATGTGAAAACACAAAATGGAGACTACCTTAAAATCTATGTAAGAAATAGACTTTAAATGTAAATTTAAAACATTGCCCCTTTCAATGTGATTTACCAAATTCAACTAGAACTTATACAACTATATTTGAAGAATAAATTTCCTTCCCAATCCAGATTACTTTTTTCGAGCAAACAGCAAAATTTGTACTACAGTATTCATTTCTGGTTTTCTTTCCAAAGGATTGAGAACATATCTGATTTGAAGCAAATCCATAAAAGTTGATCTTAAGTAGAATTATATGCTAATGAATAGGATTAGCATATGAAAATGTATAGGCAGATCTTTCTTCAGAGCATAGGCAGATAAAGCACTCTCTCCAATTTCTGTTGAAGTTGTCATCTAACAAAAATATCAAACTGCAATAGACAGTTAAAATATAAGCAAATTTCAATTTCTTTTACTTAAAAGGAAAACCATGCTTTTAACCTAGGAAAAATCCATTAACTTATTCTATTTTCAAAAAATACAAGTGAAAGTTTGAAACTTATCTAGCTATACCATCTAGTTTTCATTTTATCCTTTGACAATGCTAATAAAATTATTTCAGTAGAAACTATACTTATTTAAAAAGTAATTACTTTCATCCTATCACCCACTGGAAAGTAAAGTGCAGCAAAGAAATCGCAAATATTGGATGACTCAGTGGGCATCAAAATCTCTCTCCAAATCACATATATCCATCCACCCTATCAGCTATGCAGTCAGTTATGCAACTCTGGTTATATCATTACAACACTTTTAGTTGTAAATGATAAGAATCCACTCAATAGAGATTTATAAAAAATAATTTATTGGTTCACATAACTGAAAAAATCTTGGCTTTTGACAGGGCTGGACTCAGTACTAAAATGATGCAATGAGAAACTGGTCTTTCTTCATCTTTTCTCTCAGGCAGACTGTCCTTCTTCTGTTTATTACCAGAAGTTCCATGTTAGTGAACTCAGTACACATGACTTCTTCCCACTAACTCAAGCCCAGTTTGGATACCATGTTCAATTCTGAACCAATATTTGTCTCCCAATGGCATGCCCTCACTATTACTTGGCACTATATTATAAAATAAATACTTAGGTGAGACCCTGTCTGTAAATAAAATACAAGATAGGGCTCGGGATATTGCTCAGTGGTTGAGTGCCCCTGAGTTCAATCCTTGGTATCAAAAAAAAAAAAAAAAGGTCAAGTAAACCAACACCTTTATTTTGAATGAGGATTTTAAATAACTTAATTCACTTAATTTTAATTGAAAAGACTTGTACTTTTTAAAATATATATGCCATAAAAGTGAAATATAAACATTATTGGCCATTTATATCATGGGTTCAATGTAGTTATTCAATTCTTTCCTAAAAGAAAGATTATATATTAAGTAATGGAAGGAGACACAAATGCAGGAAAAATCTGGGAAATAGAAAGTCTTTAAAGGATGGAATGGCTGAGGTACTGAAAGCAATATTCATCAATGTCATATTCATTCACTATTTTATGCATGATTTAGTTTAGAGCATTGACTATGAGTAAACTACTGTGTTAGCAAGGGTACAAATATGCATTTATTTTATGCGTATTTTAGTCAGTTTAGTCCACTGACTATGAGCAAAATACTGCTAGAGAAAGTATAAGGAAATATGAAATCATCCCCACTCCTCCAAGCATGATAGAAGAAGCATGAGTTGAGATAGTGAGGTGATATGCCAATTCCTTTTCTCCTCACCCCATTAAAAGCTCCAGATTTTCCTTAGGACTTCATGATAAATAACACACTTTACACTATTTTTTTAAAATATTTCTCTTGGCTCATCTGCAAATTATTCTTTATTTCTTGTCTAGCTCCGAAGAGAATATGAAAACAGTAAGTAGTACATGTAATAAAAAGTAGTGATTACATATAAGAAAATAGTAGTAGTAGTTATAAGAAAAACCAAATGCAAGAAGGGCAATGAAATTTGATAAACAGAAAATGATTAAGAGTACAGAAATTTTCAGAATTTTTAATTAATTCATTCAATAATTATATACTAAATGCATATTGAATAGCAGGCATTATATGGTCATGTAAATTATTTAAGATGAATTAAATTTAATATCCCTATGGAGCTACTAAATTTTTTTTCAATAAGAAATTAATGAAAAGATGGGCACATTGGCACATGCCTGTAATCCCAGCTACTTAGGAGGATGAGGCAGGAGGATCACAAATTGAAGACCAGCCTGGTCAACTTAGCAAGACCCTGACTCAAAATAAAAAGTAAAAATTATAAAAAGGGGTAGGGATGCCACTCAGTGGTACAGTGTCCCTGGGTTGAATCCCCAGTATCATGTATCACATTGGAGGAGAGATAGAGAGAGGACTGCTCACAAAAACTACTAAGAATACAAATTGTAACAAGCACAAAAAAAAGGGATAAAAAATGCAATAGGAGTTCAGACAAAGTGAGATCATTGAAGACTACCAGAAACCGGGTCTTAAAAGATGGATAGAATTCCTACAAATAAATATGTTTGATCAAAGTATTCCAAGTAGAAGAAATGGTATGAAATATATCAGAAAAATACAACCTGTTTCTATGTCAGTCAGTTCAAAAGAACCTAGAGATATTTGGATGAAGATACCATATACATACAAGCTATTTTTAAATAACTTACATGTTTAATGTATAATTCAAAACTAGATTTTTGAGAACTATAAATAATGTATATTGGAATATTTTGATAGTCCAGTTATTCACAATGTATAAAGAATGGAACTGGAACTCTTTATATACAATCTGTATTGGGCATTTTATGCCAAAGATACTGAAATACATGTCTAGCCATTTAGTATTTATATTTTAGCAAACAAATAATAAAATACAAAGTAAGCTTCCTATATACAACAGGAAGTATATTTTAATGTTTGAAATGTTAGCATGTAAATTATCTGCTTCATTGAGCAGGTAAAATCTATATCTCCTCACCATAAAAATAACTGTTCCCCCACCTAGACCTCAGCTACCTTGTAGCCAATAAAGCACATGACATTTGCACAAATACACCATCAACTATGCAAGCAGAATAAATGATTGATCATGAGGGATACCAACAAACCTCAAGATTATTTGGCAATCTAAATGGCAACAGCATTTGGCAGAATAATAGTAAAGAGAATCTGGAAGAAAAAAAAATGCCTCCCAAGTACATCAATTCCTATGTTAGGAGGAACACTGGTGAGATTTGGATTCTGAGCAGTCCTTTATTTGAAATATTCAACATCAAGCTTAGCACACATGACTTCATAAGGGATTTGTTCCAATGTGTAGCTGTTTAGAAAACATATGAACTGACCTCTCCCTGTACAATGATCAGGATGTCAGAGGTTGCCTCATAAGACATAGCAACAACACAGTAGCAGGACTGAAGACAATCTGGCTGTCACATGCATGATGGTCAGCTTGAAAGATCCACTTTCACATTTAGACTCATGTGAAGACAGTAATTCAAAATGAAACTTTGATAGTAAATGCAAATCCAGAAAAAGAGATTATAAACCAAGATGCCAACTTTTCCCAACAGTCAGAAATATTCCTAACATTTTTTAGCCAAAGAAATATAAAACTGCAGATAGGTACAGAATTTTCCAAGATGTGTCTTCTCTTTGGTTCTATAAAAATTATTTATTCTGAATCCTAGGCAGTTTTCCAAGTATGACATTTTAGAGAATCCCACTGCCTTACAAAATATCAGATTTGGAAAACTGAATGGTACCTGACAATTCGTGGAAACAACAGATAGCTAGCTTGTACTAGCTAGAAAAGTTAAAAAAAAATCTGTTAAAATCATGGAATTTGCAGGGAAATGGATGGCACTAGAGCAGATTATGCTTAGTGAAGCTAGCCAATCCCTAAAAAACAAATACCAAATGTCTTCTTTGATATAATGAGAGCAACTAAGAACAGAGCAGGGAGGAAGAGCAGGAAGAAAAGATTAACATTAAACAGATACATGAGGTGGGATGGAAAGGGAGAGAAAAGGGAAATTGCATGGTAATCGAGGGAGACCTTCATTGTTATACAAAATTACATATAAGAGGTTGTGAGGGGAATGGGAAAATAAACAAGGAGAGATATGAATTACAGTGGATGGGGTAGAGAGAGAAGATGGGAGGGGAGGGAGGGGGGATGGTAGAGGATAGGAAAGGTAGCAGAATACAACAGTTACTAATAGGGCATTATGTAAAAATGTGGATGTGTAACCGATGTGATTCTACAATCTGTATTTGGGGTAAAATTGGGAGTTCATAACCAACTTGAATCTAATGTATGAAATATGATATGTCAAGAGCTTTATAATGTTTTGAACAACCAATAAAAAAAATTAAAAAAAAAGAATAAAAACAAAGAATAAGAGAAAATATGTGAATAAAAAAAAAAAATTTAATTAAGGACACCTCACTTCAACAGGTTACCAATTAATCCCAGAATTTAGACTTCAAGTGCCTATAACACTAAATCATTCCCAATAGTGTTTTCTAATAATAATAATATACTCTTCTCTTATCAACATTACCTATATTTTCACTCACTCACTGGGTGCTTACCATCTGCCAAGCACTGTAAGTGACACAGAATCAGAGGTACTTCCTTCCATTCGGGGGACTAAGGAATCTGACAGAACATCACAACTATGGCAAAGCTACTACCAAGGACTGTAATATAGGTTAATAATGGATGGACAGGGTGAGAGACATAATATAGAGATAAAATAGAATCAATATTGTCGGCCTCTCACTCTGAACCATAGAACGAAGAGTCAAAACCTAAGAAAATGTAAGGCCCCTTCATAAAGGACCAATTCAATGACCCTAATGCCAGATTTGCTGAGAAACTTGAAGTACTGTCCTGCCTAAATAAAGGAATTAAGCAATAACACAGAACTGAAAAATCTAAATGTACTTTTTAAAAATCCATATTTTGGCACTTTTAGGCCAACTATTACAATCTGATTGACAAGAAAGTAATTGTCAAAATATTTACTTTGGGCTTCCTCCAGAGAATAACTGCACTGCCTCCTAGCCATCCACCCCTCCGGCCCCTCCCATTAAAGGATGGCATATTTTCTATCTGAAAGATGCAGACACAGGGCTATAGTATGACTAATTCCATAAAAATTTCACAACTGCTACTGAGATTGTAGAAGTATGAGGTCAGGCATTTATGACCTGTCCCCACCCTACAGGCCAGTTCAGGTTCTCCCTGATAGATAATACCACAGTCTTCAGAACTTAAAAGGATTCTCTTCTCCAAGAAAACCAAGATCTACACACACACACACACACAAAATGTAGACAGGGAGAGAACAGAATGCAAGAAAAGGAAAGAAGAAAAATATTTTTAAAGCAAATGTCCAACAACTTAATTTGGAAAATAATTATTTCATATTAGATTTTTAATTCTTATATTTAAATATATTTTTTATTTTTAAAACATTAAATGCCCTAACTACTTTTATAAAAAAGAAATTTAAATATACTCACAGAACATAACTCACTAAACCTTATGCAGATATTAGTGCAAAGAAATTGTAATAATTTAAATTTATTTTCAATTTTCATACAAAAAGATCCTCCATTTATCTTTCATGGTATATAATTTTAAAGTACCTTGTCCACTATAAGTTATTTCTCTTATTCTGTAACTGGCATACTCTCATTTTACCCACAAATGGATAAAACATTTTGAAAAGTCCTTTAAACAAACTCTAACATTCCTGATGCCACACTCAAAAAATCTGATAAAATTAAGGGAAAAAATGTGTTTTTATTTCCTGGATTACTTACTCATCCAAGTATCCTTGCACATTATTCTTTGCTTCTAAATGCTGAGAATCTTTCTTTTGTACATTACAATCACAAGCATCAAAAAATGTATTTTGCCCTCCACCACAGTATCCTAGTAAAACTATTAAAACTGATGCACACAAGGCAGGAATCATGCCAGTGAGAATACAAACACTGGATAGCAAACACTCTTGGATTAATATTTCTCTACCTTCTTTAGATAAAAATCCAGAAAATAGATCATTTAAACAAGTGTGGTAGTTCATTTCTTATGCTAACATGTAAGAAGAGAAAAATAGCTGAGGATCCAAATGCATTGTGAAAGATTGGAGAATTTAAGATCAAAACTTTTTATCTTAAGAACATGAGACTCCTACATAGGCAATGTTAGCACAACAAGATTAATTGTTAATTTAAATATTATTGAATGTTTCTATAGTCAGGGCAGAAGATAACAATTAGCCTTAAGAAAAGTGTATTAGAAATAAGAGAAACGGGAAGAAGTGACAAATGTCTAGCCTGAGGCACATTTCAATCTGGCAGACTTCTCCAGGTATTCCTAATAGCATTCAATAGACCAGACATCCTTGGCTTTCTCATCCATTTCCGTGGCATTTGAAAAACAAAAACAAAACAAAACAAATTTAAAAAGAAAAATTGGTAAATAAAGGGTAGGGGTGGAGGGAACCTGGATGCCAGACTTCAAACAGTTAAGCATAAGTACCTTCAACTAATATGGAAAGTTAAACAGAAATTTTTAACAAGCTGGCACCCGCTCACATAATGAGATGCATTGTCAGTCCTCACTAAGTGAAATATTTGTGTTGCCATGCAGTTAAACAAATGCCTTTCTTCACTTTCACTTAAGACAGCCTCCCACTCCTATTTCTCTAAACAGTAGAGGCAGGCCTAGCCAGCAACATGTGTAGTTGGGGCAGCATGCTTCTTGCAGTCCCACAAAAGGAAGATTTATATTAACATTTCAAATTCTTTGGGAATTATACAAACTCCATGCATTAAAGCAAACGTAAAATTTCTGCTATTTTAATACCTTCACTTATCAATCAATGCAACTTGGTACAGAATAAAGTAATACAGTAGTATTAAAATCACTAAACATTCAAGAGTGTAGCAACATTTTTTTCACATCATTTGCACATTACTATTCATAATGCTACGGCGATCTCCTATATAAAATATGATGAATTCACAAGTATGATTATCAAATTTATGGTGTGTGCTCACTACACCACACATTATGGTTTCTTAGCTTGTTTGCCCTAAAGTAACAAAGATTTGCATAGAGTTTAAATGAGTATGGTCTATACAAACTATAGTTAAAATATTATTACAGTTATATGCTTTTCCATATAAACCAGTAAAAAAACACATATTTCTTTCTTCTTTAGGGCAGTATTTTATTACAATTAAATGAAAAGCTTAGCTCTGCTATTTCTCTGAAAACAAAATCAAGACCAAAAGAGAGAGAGTTCAAGAATTAGAATTGAAATTCATAGTGGAGAATATTAAAAATAAAAATTTTAAAACCCAAAGTTTAACTAAATATCTTGTTTTGTCTCTAAAGTAAGAACATTGTTTCTCCAAGAAGAAAAGAAATATATTTTTTAAAAAAGTCCCACATAGCTAACATCTAGACAATAATGATGAAAAAGATACAGCCAGATTTTTCTTGTCTTTAAATTGCTATTTGGGGCAACCTAGTATCTTAAACTTCATTCACAGAGTCTCTCCCATTGCTACTATTAGGACCATGGCATCAGTTTTCCATCTGCCCAAATCAATTTAGGGTTCCCTGTACTTTGTAAGTGGTTTTCTACAAGGTTCAAAGTCAGAGAATATTCCAGAGTATTATTCTCTTTGGGTTTAAGAAACATTCCCACATAAGAAGGAAGAGGAACAGAATCATCTTTAAATTTTTTCTGAGATTTCTCAAAATGAATCAAACTCAAAAGTAATTCTACAATTCTGTTTTTAAACATTAATTGGTAAATACATTGTATCCTGAATAATGTACACCTAATTGACAGTTGTCACAAAGGTAATTGTTCTCTTCTTACTTTGACCTTTATAAGCTCTTGCTCCAGTGAAAAGTTAAACCATGCTTGAAATAAAAGAAACAAGACAAGACAAAAGAATAAAAAATAAATTCTCCAGAGTGAATATAAATTGAAGGAAAGGTCAAAAAAATGACTAAGACCAGTGTGATACAATTATTAAGATTTTTTAAAGGAAGGTAATTTTTTTTCTTGTCTAATTCTGGATTGCATTTGCTTTCCATGAGTATTTAAAGAAAACTTTGTAAATCCATCCAACTTGAGACAACAGCAATAGACTACATTTTCCAAAGGGAAGTCTAAAATAAGTGAAAATGTGTATTCCTTTCCATTCTCATAAAATTTCAACATTGAAGCTGACATTTAAAGATGACTAGTTTCTGTGGCAAAGGGGTACATTCAATACAACTTCCCAAACATTCAAGCACAAAGCACATCTGGGCAGAACACTGCCTGGTCTAATGTTAACCTCTTCTAGAGAAATATAACTGGGAAAAGAAAGCAGATAGAAGTCAGGATTGTCATTTTAGAAGATTTTCACAAACTAGTTTTTTAAAAAATAATTTCTCTTCAGTGTTAAGACACCCTGTGTCAAGGTAACTAAGCTGGGTGAGAAATTGATTTTGTATTGCATTTTTCAACCTCTCTTGAATATGAGAAAAGTTAATCCTTTGGGCAATTCACTGCTTAGAATACAGCATTGTTTGGCTTATTCCATATGTACATCAGGGTAATTTATCAAAGGTGTCCACAAGTGGGAGACACAAAACAGACCAAGGACATTATGTCTTTCAACCTCAGTAGCACTTAGCAGATTCCTGGACCTCCGAGGTCTAACAGACTTAACCAAGACTTTTTATACAGCCAGGTGAAGAGGGACAGGCTAGTCAGCAGATGTCTTATTCAGATAAAAAGAGAATATTTTAGTGACAATGTGAGGAGAAAAATGGCAAAATTGATACAAACTCATTGTACCATGTCTCCCTTTTGCTCTGAAGAACTCAACCTCAAATCTAACACAGGACATTAACTATATTCTTGAGCAAATATGAAGACAATCATACATATTTAGTTACAAGCACACCAAAATAAAATACTCAGAAGAAATCAGCACATCTTTGTTAAGTAAGATAACACATCTGAACTCTAAAGACTTAACACAAACACAATGGCTATATATTTATATTCTAATCTCATAAAAAGAAAGATGTGAAATGGAAAGATTTTTGCAGTATTGCTGGGCAATTTATCCTTGATTTCATTTCTGACTTAATATTGGCTTCTAGTAAGTCTATTTCATTGCATATAAGACATAGAAAATGTACAAACAAGAGATGGTTATTAATAATCTGGACTGTTCTGTTTTACACCCCTAAAGAAGTAAAAGAATTGTCATAGGAACAAAACTAATAAGCATTTGTTAATGTTAATCCAGTTCCTATATGTGATGCTTCAAAATGGCCATCACCTCAATGAAACTTGTTTAGAAAGAGACATAATAAGGAAGAGATGCAATAAGACAAAAGGAATCAAACTGGATTGTAGTTTTGACTTGAAATCTGGAGGAATATGATTGTTCTTTCTCTTTTCAAAGATCAACTTTAAAGAAAGAAAAATAGTATTCAGTTATCTTAGACCACATATCAACCCCCAAAAAAAGTTGTGAATGAAGAAAGTTTACAAAGGCACTGTTAAATATTGGAGTGGAAACACTGTAGGAATTAGTCAGAGCCAGTTTAGACATTGCCCAACTTACTTTCCAACCATCTGTATCAAATATGCTTCATTAAAATAGAACCATATGGAAAATAAGCCAGCAATTAACACAGCTTCTGCATGTGCCTCTAATACAGTAGATTTCAAACTTTTAGTGAAACTAAACTACTTCCATGTTGTTGCTATGTAGAATTTGGCAGCAGTCCCTAGACTTGCTTCATCCTCTACACCATGTCATATCAAGATCTTTCAGGGTAATTGAAATAAGCACATCTGAAAATAATTAAGTATTTTATCATTTTTCTTCAGTTGGTATCAGCCTTTAAAATAAACCCAGGTATGTTAAAACAATCAGTGAAGTGTAAACAATCTGATGACAAAGAACCCTAACCCTATATGATTTTTCAAAATCTACTTGTACTTTATGTACTTTTTATCAACAGTTTTTACATTCCACAGTTAATGTCTACTGCTAATGGAAATAAGCATTGTAATTAGTTTTCATTAACATCCCAAATGATTTCAAACCTCAGAAACTCTAGCACCATGATTTGTGCAAAGGATTGGCATAAAATAGTTTCATTACTGTCACTACCAACAAACAAGAAATAGAACACCATGTCTGGTACTAGTGAGACAAATAATAAGACATACTTCTGGTCCTCAGTGGCCTTAAAATCTAGTGGGTGAGATTAAATATATGTGAATCAGTAAGAGATTGAATGAGAGTAATGCAAATAGAAAAAAAAAGTTCCTTTTAATGAGTGACTTTCTTTCTTTCTCACTTTCTTTCCCTCCACACAGGATGGTTGTGTACCATTAGTCTGTTTATTACTGCTCAAGGATGCTCAGTTAAAGGAGCAAGTAGGCTGCAAATCTAGGCAAGATTACTAAGCCATGTATCCTGGCATAGGGCTGTAATCTTCTCAGGAAAAGGCAGCTAGAATGAAAGATTTTGCCAACTCTTCAGGTCATGCTACTGAAGGAGATTATGTCTAACCCCAAAATGGGGGATCCCCTAATTTAGGTATCCATAGTATGTACTGCTTTCTGTGGCTACTACTCTAGTCTAAGCAATGTCATTTCATCTAAACACCTTTGTTTGAGCCTCCTACCTGGTGTCCCTGATCCCATACCTGCTTTTATGTAGTCTATTCATAGAAGAGTGATTCTTTTTAAGATATGAATTACCACACCTTGTTTCTCTCTTAAATCCTCCCGACTTCCTATCTCATATCTCACTCAGAATAAAAGTCAGTCTTCATCAAGGTCTTGAGGACACTACTTGATCTGGCCACCAGCTATCTATTTCCAACTTCCCTTTTATGCACTCATTTAGCTCTAAGCACACCATTGGTACCAATTCTTCTTTGAACAACCAAGCACCTTTCATTTCAATGCCTTTCTGCACATTTCCCCCTTTGCCTGAAAGCTCTTCCCCTAGTAACTTGCATGGTTTGCTCTCTCACTGCATTCAAGTTTCTGATCAAATGTTTCCATATCAAAGAGGCCCGCTCTGACAACCTTATGCAAAATAGCCACTCCATCACTCTCAATAAATATTTACTAAATAAGTAGATGAATGAATGAAAGTAACTAGAAAATAAATTCCTTAGTAGCATTTATTCTCGTCTGTTTTGTTTCTTTTATATTTTCCAGCTTCTATAATAGTGCTTTACATGCAATGAACACTGAACAAACTTTTGAAGAACTAGCAAGTGACTGCTGAAGTGACACATAAAGGAAGTGGAATCAACACATTACTAGCATTTCAAGTTTGAGTGACTGAGTGCTGGTCTCACTGTCAAAAACACAAAGGCCTAAAAGAGATTGATTTAGGAAAAAGATAGTGAACTTTGAGAATTTGAAGTGACAATGGTACATCCATGTAGAAACATAGAGTCAAACAGGAAGAAGTAAAAAGCTCAGGACTGAGCTGGGAAAAGTAGATGTTACATTCTTTCATGTAGAGTTAAAAGGCATTAGGACAAATTAGACCTCCAAGAGAGAATAAAAAGTAAAAGTAGTAGACAAGGGACAAAACTTGGAAATGCATAAATTTGGTTTATGAACAGAAAAAGTGGATTAATAAAAAAAAAAAAAAAAGACAGGTGCACTGGCACCTGCATGTAATCGCAGCGGCTCAGGGAGCTGAGACAGGAGGATCAGGAGTTCAAAGCCAGCCTCAGAAATAGCAAGGCATTAAGCAACTCAGTGAGACCCTGTCTCTAAATAAAGTACAAAATAGGGATGGGGATGTGGCTCAGTGGTTAAGTGCCCCTAAATTCAATCCCAGTCCCCACCCTCCCCCGTGAAAAAAAGACTAAGGATTGGGGTCATAGCATTGTGGTAGAGCACTTGCCAAATGTGTGAGGCAGTGGGTTCGATTCTCAGCATGCACATAAATAATATAAAATAAAGGCCCAATGATAACTAAAAGAAAAAAAGGATAAATAGAAATATTTACTTACTAAAAACTTACTGAAAATTTACTTACATGTTCAGTACTGTGCTGAACTATTTTTAGTCAATAATATCAACTGCTACAGAAAGTGAAAAGAATAAGAGCTGAGAAAAAGACTTTAAATGTGGGAATGGGCAATCTAGTAATCTTGAAGGCAGATTACAATAGTTAGTCAGAATCAAATGGAAGCTTGATGCCAATGGATTGAGAAGTAAGAGGATACAGTCAGAAAATAAATACAATTCTTTTAAGATACACACACACAGACATACACACATACACACACATACATATTAGTTGCAGTTGAACACAATACCTTTATTTATTTATTTTTATGTTGTGCTGAGGATTGAACCCGGGGCCTCACAAGTGCTATGTGAGTGCTCTACCGCTGAGCCACACCCCAGCCCTCTTTTAGGATATTTTGACAGTAAAGGAAGACAGTAAGAAATAAGAATATTTTAAGGGTTAGCACAGTTGAGAAAAACTGTCCTAAGAAATCTGAATTATTTGTGCAGAGTCCAATTTATCAAATAACTCACTCAAGTTTACAAAGCCAAAAAGAGGCAAAACAGGAATTAGAGCTTGAATCTCCAATACTATGAAAAAGAAGAGATCTTCTCTAGAGGGAATGGGAAGGGGCTGGAGAAGCACAAGTGGAGATGTCACATCATGAAAATAGATGTAACATTTCTTTGAGAAAAAAAGGAGAAGAAAATATTATGAAATGGTAAAACAACAAGAGCTACTGTGAAGTGAAAAACCAAAAATATTAAGGCCTAAATTCCTAAGAATAAAATACACAAAGTTCTATTTCAGAGGGAAATATCTAAGTTACACACCTGAACTAAGGGCCATGAAGTCAAGAGAGATTCTCTGCTTCTCACTGGTCATATTGCACTGAGGAAAAATTACCTGAGAGTACCTGGTGAGAAAAATATTTGGGGGAGAAGGAAGTGCTAAGTGAAAGATCAAAAGGAAAAAAATTATGTAGGACTTATTGACTGTGTTCTGTTTCCCAGGAAACAGACTGGATACGTCAAAGCAATGGACAGTATTGGGGTTGCAAGGCAAACATATTTGCAGGACTAGCTTCTGTTGAAAGCTACTGTGAAATTTACCCAACCAGATTTAAGACCAGAGATTTCTTTTCCTCTCCCTTCTGACCTGTTCTAGTTTTGAACCACTTATTATTTCTGATATCTGTCTCCCCTTCAACAATGTTTTTTTTTTCATCCCTTTTATATGGCACTGGCCCAAAACTTTGTTCCCTTATCAAAAACTTGTCTAATAAAAATCTGATATCTCTACCCTGCATCTGAGTACACAGGATGTGATTAAGAAGATGGACTTTGGATTGAGTACAGCTTGATTTCAAATCATTATTCCATTCATTCATTCAGTAAATATTTACTGAACATCTACCATGTGCTCAACAACCATTGTTGTTGTTCCTAAGGACATAGCTTCAAACAAAATAAGATCTCTGCTCTCAATGAACTTATACTGATGAGGGGAGCAAAGAGTTATAATAAACAATAAGCTCTGCCATTTTTTAGTAATCTGACCCTGAGCAAGTCACTTTAATTCCCTATGCTTCAATTCCTAAACTATAAAATGGAAACAATGAAACTACCTCAAACTATGTATGAGAAATAAATAGAACATGTCAAATAATTAGCATATAATTGTTAGCTCTCTGAACTTTCACCTCACTAGCAACAGTTATAGAAATATAGCATGTACCATTTCATATGCTCTTTCCTTCACCTAAAATATTTTATATATCTTCCATACCCTACTCTAGTCCTTTAAATCTCAGCTCAACCATTACTTCTCCAGGGAAGATTTACCTAACTAGGTCAATAAGAATTACATTGTTCAAAATTAAGATACAACTAGTTTATTTTTTATTCATTTATCTAAGACCCCATCATCCTTTACCTGAATTAATGCAAAAGTCTCTTGCTATGGTCCAAGTGTTTATGTTCCCTCAAAATTCATTTGTTGAAATCTTCATCCCTAAGGTGATTGTATTAGCAGGTTTAGCCTTTGGGGAGTGATTACATCATGGGAGCAAAGCTGCCCTCTAACCACATGTGAAGTTAAAGTGAGAAAATGGCTATCTACAAGGAAGAAGACCTGTACCAGACAGGGGATCTGCCAGTGCATGGATTTTGGACTTCCCAGCTTCCAGAAGTGTTAGAAATACATACCTATTGTTTATAACCCACACAGTCTATGGAATTTTGTTATAGTGGCCCAAATAAACTAATATACCCCCTTCAACTAGCCTCCCAGATACAGTCTAAACACAGAAAGAAGCTTAAACCTATTTAAATGGAAGCCAAATCATCTCATTTTTCTGCTGAGACTCCAGCTCCCTCTGTTTTTCCATCTTCTTCAGGGTAAAAGCCAAAATCCTTACAATGGTTTAAATCATGCACGTCCTCAACATTCACATCATGCGCTACATTGGCCTCCTTACTGCTATTTTTCATCTCATACTCATAAATTTGCGCCTCTACTTGAGGACACCGGTTCCCTCTTCTGAAAATAGTCTTCCTATAGATATCTGCATGAATTTTTCTGTCACTTCTTTCTGGTCTCCACTTATCACCTTATCTATGAACCTTTATTGTATTTTATACAATAAAAGAGCAAACTCCCCACCTCAGTACTCTTCACCTCTTTTATACTGCTTGATATTGCTTCATAGCACTCATCATCTTCTGATAGTCTATAATTCACTTGCTTATTTGTTGGTTTTCAATGTCTCCCTTACCACTGCCTTAAGAATACAAACTTAGGCTGGAGTTGTGGCTCAGTTGTAGAGTGCTTGCCTCACGTGTGTGAGGCATGGGGGGTTCAATTCTCAGCACCACATACAAATAAATCAATAAAATAAAAGCTCCATCAACAATTAAAAAATATTTAAAAGAAAAGAATATGTACTTAATAGGACCACGGATTTTGTTTTACTCACTGCTTTATCTACATTGTCTCACGAAGTACATGGCACATAGCAGACTCTATATCTAAGGTGATAAATTCCATAAAACAAGCCAGACAAATTTCTGAAATAAACAATTTTTACAGATAGAAAAAAATTTAAATGTGTTTATTTGGGAAATTATATTATTTTCCTAGTGATACTGTAAAAAATTACCACTATCAGATCAGCTTAAAGCAACATCCATGGATAACAAAAAATTTTTAAGTTCCAGTCATCTCATAATAGCTCAGCAAAATCCCAGTGTCCTTTGATAATATCCATTCAAACTATAGTTAAGAAGATCAAAGTTTTAAAAATCAAATATTCACATTTACAAACCAGATGAGGAAAAGAAAACAGAAAAAGATTTTTTTAAAAAAGGAATGTGAAGCATATTAACATTAATTGTTATTGATGACTTAAAATTACTTATCTTCTAGTTTTTTATTTGTTTAAAAATTTTTTATTCTAATTTGTTATATATGATAGCAGAATGCATTACAATTCATATTACACATATAGAGCACAATTTTTCATATCTCTGGTTGTATACTTTTCTAGTGTTTTAATTGTCTTATTTTAGCTCAGATTTTATGTGAAGTATTCATCATAGATAACTTTCCCCATTTCTTACATTCTATTGAATTACAAAGGCATTGTCATTGTTATGGTTTGGATATGAGGGATCTCCTAAAAGCTCATGTGTTAGACAATGCAAGAAACTTCAGAGGTGAAATGATTGGGTCATAAGAATCTCATCCTAATCAGTGTGTTAATCCACTAATAAGAATTTACTGGGTGGTAACTACGGGCAGGCAGGATATAGCTGGAGGAGATAGGTCACTGGAGTTGTGCTTTGCGGGTATATATTTTGTCCCTGGTGAGTGAAACACTTTTTCTGATTGCCATGTTCTGAGCTGCTTCCACCGTGGTGTTCTGCTTCATCTTGGGCCCAGAGCAATGGAGTCAGTAATCTACTACGGACTGAGACCTCTGAAACTGTGAGTGTCAAATAAACTTTTCCTCCTCTAAAAGTGTTCTTGTCAGGTCTTTTGGTCACAGCAGTAAAAAAGCTGACAAAAAGTCATCATTTTGACATTTTTATTATTAAAAACTCTAAAGGTCTCATCCAGTTAGATATAATGAAACATTTTGCATATTCTGCTAGTCACTAAGTTATCCATAGCAAATAAAGTGTGCAATAAGAAAGAAGAGGGAAAGTAAAACGATTTTTTTTTCTAGTTATCGGCAGACACAATATCTTTGTTGGTATGTGGTGCTGAGGATCGAACCCGGGCTGCACGCATGCCAGATGAGCGCGCTACCGCTTGAGCCACATCCCCAGCCTGCAAAATGATTTTTTATTTACAAACTAGGAAATGATGCTGCTTGGTAATTTTTACACCAAAATCTCCCTGACAACCAATCACCACCATGTCTTGATACTTTCTCCATATTCAACTAGCATTAGTTTCATATTTTCAGGTCACTTCTTTCACATCTCATCCCTCCGCTACTACCAACTCAAAAAAAAAAATAGTTAACTTGATGGATAGAGATGAATAGCAATTTTTAATTTGCACCGTTTCATATTTAAAAATATGTGGGCCCAACCCAGTGACATAGGAATAATGAAAAGATAGCACCACTTTAAAAGTTCTCTAAAAGAGTTCAAAAATCCAATTCTTAATCCAAAGGCACATACCAAGTTATAGTCAAAAGCAGATTTATGGAATTGCTTCAAAGTCAAAGGAATCAAAAGCAATTTATGAATGATACTGAAATAATGTACAAATTAGCTGTTCACATGCTATTACTCTTAAGAGGTATTTTTGTTTTGTTTTGCTTTTTGGTGTTGGGTATTGAACCTAGGAACTTTGTACATATGCATTCTACACTGACCTACACTCTTTAGAGTTTTAGATTTAAAACAAGTTACTTTAAAATGTTAGTTTTTAATATCAGAATTATTTTAGGTGTATTCAGTGATACATGCTACCTTAATCAAACATCCAGCTTTACATTTGCCTTACTTTTAGGATTTCAAATTTTTACCCAACTATTTATGCAGGACAATAGGTCTCAATCTTTGTGGTGATTAGAATTGTCTAAGGAGTTTTTTTTTAAATCTCTAGGCATCTAGGAATTTCAATTCAACAGATTAGGGAGGAGCATCAAATGCCTCAATGCAATTAGTTAACACAGTTGGTGATGCTTAAATCATAGTTGGAGAAATGTTCATCCAGAAAATCAGTAATAAACATTTTCTAACAACTCTTGAGAAAGTTAGACTAATCACAACTTTTAGACTAGCAGTATTAATTTCACCTGAAATGACTGAAGGTGATATTTTTGCCTTCTTCAACCTGAAAACACTAACAATAGCAATAGCAGGCTTTTCATTAACATAGCCATTCATTATTTTTCCATGTTCTTCACTCTTTTTCCCCCTTTTTCCCATTCTTCTTCCCTTTCCAAGAAAAAGTCCTTCAAGTGAACACTGATTATACCAATTGAATATAAAACATAACATTTGATATCAAACATAGTTATAAATGTATGATGTATGCACAGATGAACTCTAGAATTTGTGGTCTATTAAAAGACCTTTTAGGGACTGGGTTGTGGCTCAGTGGTAAAGTGCTCGCCTAACATGCATGAGACACTAGGTTTGATTCTCAGCACCACATAAAAATAAAATAAAGGTATTGTTCTCACCTGCAACTAAAAATATATATATTAAAAAAACAGACCTTATAGAGTCAGCTAAGCCCTTATAGTGTCCACTAGATTTGGAATACAACCTATAAAAATGCAATCAACTTTCAGCTGCAACCACTGAATCATCCTTTTGCCCCTTTTAATTATATTTGGGCCACTTTTTATTAGTCCTATAAATATCAGCTATCTGATTTAATTATTTTGTGCTTGTTTTCTTGTTTTGGATTTGTTTGTTTGTTTCTTGGTATGTATTATTTAACCCATCCCTTAACCTCAAAAGACCTAAGAAGGTCACTTTGCCTAATAAAGTTAGTAAGTTCATGATATCTATTCTCTATTTGGAGTGAGCCATCAAATAATTGAGCAATATGAGCAGGACAGGGGAATGTTGAACTTGTGTAACAGTAATAGAATATTATGAAAAGGATAAAGTACAATTTATAAGCCACTAAATGTCACTTTCCTTTAGTTGTGATTAATGTTCAATAGCAAACTAAAATTTAACAGCTCCCAGTCATATACAGGATAGTTCAAACTTCTTAATATGACACAAGGTTCTTTAGGATTTTAAACGAGTGTTCTTCTAGCCTTTGGGTCTATCGCTTTCTCAAAAAAAAAAAAAAAAGTAATAATGATTTCATATTTTGTTTAGTGCTTCCCACTTGCCAGGTATTATTGCCAGGCAATTTGTATAGTAACATTATAAATAAATATTATTAGGGCTGGGGATGTGGCTCAAGCGGTAGTGTGCTCGCCTGGCATGCGTGCGGCCGGGGTTCGATCCTCATCACCACATACAAACAAAGATGTGTCCGCCGAAAACTAAAAAAAAATAAATATTAAAAAATTCTCTCTCTCTCTCTCTCTCTCTCTCTCTCTCTCTCAAACAAAATTAAAAAATAAATAAATAAATATTATTAGCTACGGGTTTTTTTCTTTTTCTTTTCTTTTTTTTTTTTTTTGGCACCGGGGATTGACCTCAGGGGCACTTGACCACTGAGCCACATCCCTAGCCCTGTTTTGCATTTTACTTTGAGACAGGGTCTCACTGAGTTGCTTAGCCCCTTGCTTTTGCTGAGGCTGGCTTTCAACTTGCCTTCCTCCTGTCTCACGAGCCGCTGAGATTCAGGGTGCACCACCGCGCCCAGTATTAGCTACATTTTAAAGGAGAAAGACATTCAGCATTTTACCTACAATCTCAAAGTAGTGTGAAATGAAGTCAAGACTTGAACTCCAGGGCTGGGGATATAGCTCAGTGGTACTGCACTTAACTAGCATTGTACAAGGCCCTGGGTTCTATCCCTAGCACTACAAAAGAATTTTTTTAAAGATTCAAATTCCAATCTGACTGACCCAAAGTGCATATTCTTATTTATTATATTTTGTACATCTTCTTCAATCCCTCATTCCAACCATAATAAATTAAATCATGTCTTCACATATGCCATACTTTTCAATATCTTCATATTTTGCTCATGTTGTTTCTGCTTCTGGGAGTGAGCTTTTAAATTTTATCCCTAAAGACTGATTTGACTTTCAAAAATAGTTACTAAAAAAAGTGCTGATTATATGCCTGGCATTATTCTAGGCACAAGAGACTGCTGAGCTTTATAGGAGCTTTATAGGGCTTACATTCTTTAAAAGCCTATTATTTTATCAATACCTGACTGAAAGTCACTGCTTTTATGAAAATTTCATTTATATCTCTTCTTTATTGTGGTATATTACATTGTACTGTATTTATTTACATATTTATCTCACCCTCTAGACCATTAAACTCTTTGACTATAAAGAACCCTTTCTCATTGAGATGTGAATCCCCACTCCTCAGGAGAATACCTGTTCATAAGCAAGTGCTCAATAAACAATTAGTAAGCAATAGAAAACTACATTAAATATTTGTCTGATATGCCATATCTATAGTTCACATAAATTAGACATTAAAAATACTTGAGAGAAAAATAACATAATTTAAAAATCTGTCATTGAAAAAAATGGTAATCACAAATATTTAAAGAAATATTTACATTTTACCTGGGTACTTTTAAATGTAAAGGTTTATATTATATGTTATATTAAATAATAGATTGTAGCAATCTAACTTATGTAATTAATCAATTGACAAAATATACAACTATTATGCAGCTTCATAGTCTAATATATAAGATAAATCACATCATTCACCACAGTTGAAACTTAGTATTATTTTTGAGAGCTTAACTGCTCTAGCATTAGCAAAGAAAATAACTATTGATTAAAAATGAAGAACTATAAATACCAATAATTGTGCTGTGTATAAACAATTTGCATATATATATTTAGTCTATCAAATCACATTATTTTAAATATAATCAATTTCTTATGAAGAGGATTATGGTTTTAAGAACTGAAAATTTAGCATTATAACATATTTTAAACTTATTTTTAATGGCTTGCTTATATATATTTTGCAA
Organism: Marmota monax; assembly: GCF_021218885.2. Classification (NCBI taxonomy): domain Eukaryota; kingdom Metazoa; phylum Chordata; class Mammalia; order Rodentia; family Sciuridae; genus Marmota; species Marmota monax. The sequence goes on along the minus strand of NW_026695230.1, from coordinate 9,817,552 downwards.
ATTCCAAATTATCATTAAATTTTTTTCACATAAATATATATACATAAAACATCAATTCACAAGCTAACAATTCACAAAGCATGAAATCTATATGTACATTTCCTTATAAGAATCTGAATTATGTAATAATATAACCTACTAGTTGTAGAATCATAGAATTTGAGATCTAGAAGGGCCAATGGTTGCTATCAAATCACCAGAAGCTAGGAAGAAGCAATGAAGTTTTCAAAGGGATAATAGCCCTGCCAACCCCATAATTTGGGGACTTTTAGTCTCCAGAGTGTTAGACGATAAATTTCTGTTGTTTTATGGTATTTTGTTACAGCAGCCCTAGGAAACTAATACATCTATCCAAAGTCTTTGAGCAAAAATAATTCAAGAAACAAAGGGATAGGAATATATCTCAATTGGTAGAGTGCTTGCCTAAGGAAGCCCTGGGTTTGATGCCTTCCACCAAAACACACACACACACACACACACACACACACACGCACGCACGCACATGCACGAAAACGTGCACACAGAAAACAATTTTTCTTCTCCTTTTTCTGTCTCTTCTTTTGGCTTTCTTCCTCCCATCTCTCTTTCCTGATTGCTTCTCATCTGCTCATAAACATGATTATGTTCTCCATATCCTAAAAAAAAAAAAAATCTTCTCTCAGTGGTCTCTATTATGAAACTGCACTGGTCACTAGTCACTTGCTTCTTCAGCTACCAATCTTTAGAAAGTATTCTATCCCTCTGTCACTACTTCCCTATTTCATCTTCATACCACAGTTCTTATCCTCTAGCATTTTGCTTTGGCAACAAGCTCCTATTGACAAATCCTCAGTCTTCTAAAATTCTCATATTTTAACATTTGATATTGCTGTGTGTAATCAACAGCAATTATTGTTGGTTACTCACTTATTGTTGAAAGTCTCTCCTCTTTTGATTTCTATGACATAAAAACATTTTTTATTTATTTTTCCTCAAGTATTTCTCTAGTGTTCTTTCATTGCTTCTGTCATAACCCTTTACCATTCCCTGAAGTTTTAATCTTAGGGTGTTCTCTTTGTCTCTCTTTTTCTCTCTCTCTCTCCCTCCCAATCTCTTTATAAGGAAATATCAACTTATTATAAGGGTTGGTTATGGGGGATTTGTTTTGTTTTGTTTTGTTTTGTTTTCATTAAGGGGAATCAAACCCAGATTCTATGGATGTTAGTCAAGCACTCTATCACTGAGCTACTCCCCAGCCCTAATTAGATGATTTTAACTATCATTTCTTTGCAGATAACTCCTAAATATGTATCTCTACTCAGTCACACTTTTATACAATGTACTTTCATGATTAAGAACATAGCAAGACAGGTCTAATTTTAAGCCCCAGCACTGTCACCTACTAACCCTACAATTTCAGATAAGAGCTAGTTTGGATCTTAAGTATCCCCAAAGACCTATGTTTTAAAAGTTTAATCCCCAGCTTGGGAGATAGTAAAAATTTAAAGAGATGGAGCCTAGTAAGAGGTCTTGCAGTTGCTGGGGGCATATTCTCTAAAGGGACTGTGGGACACGTCCCTATCTTTCACATCTCAGATATTAGGTGAAGAGCTTTTTGTACCACCATGTGCTTCTCTTCATGATGTGCTGCCTCACACACCCCAAAACAATGGGACCAACCAGCCATGGATTGAAAGCCACAAGCCAAAATAAATCTTTTCTCTTTTTAAGTTGATTTATTTTAGGTATTTGTGCAGTTATGGAAAGCTTATTCACACAGCAAGGTATTTATTTCTCTAAATTTCAGTTTCCTTATTTGTCAAATGGGGTTACTAATAATAACAACTACTACACTGGGTTGTTAGAAATATTAAATGAGAAAATGCATTCTGAGCAGTGAATTTCTGTGTCTTTTTCAAAAGAAGTCATCAGTAAATGTCACTTTGCTGTTGAGTGTCTGACATCTCCACATAATGGTCCAACTAGCATCTTAAATTCAATATGTGTGAAATCATCCCACTTTGCTGCATCCCCAAACTATGATTGAATCATAATCCTAACCTTCCCTGTGAACCAAGAATACAATCTATTCAAGGCTGTGGGCTCACTTAAGAATGTAAGGGCCTTAAAAATTCTCTCCTTAAACTATTTCAAAATATAAAATAAAATGAATTTTTTTCTACCCAGTTTGTATATATTTGCCCATATCACCACACCCACCTCCACTAGATTGTAAGCTCCATGGCAGCAGAGACATTTTATATACCTTGTAGTACCTAAAAGAGAATTTCATGTAAGTATTGGAAGAATATCTGTTTGTATGAATTAAGATTACAATTTTTATAAGTACCTAAGTTCACAAGCTAGGTTTAAAGACCAAGTAGTCTAGTCTATCACCACAACAACCCCCATCATTATCATCATAATTAAGAAAATCAACAAATATTGATTGATATTAAGAACCCACCAGAACTCTCCCACAAAAACAATAATAGCAACTATCATTGGGTGAAGGCTTACTGTGTGCTAGGCATTGTTCTCAGCATTTAATATATTAAAATATTCAGCTCTACACCTGCAAACTGTATAACTGTATAATTTGGGAAAATTGTTTAACCTGATAACTACTTAGAAGAGCTGTTTATAGTTTCACATGGAACAATTCACATAAAGTGATTAGTACTGTGTCTGGCATACAGTATATGTTCAATATATGTTAGTTGTTATTATTCTTGTAAAAAATATAAGTGTGTGTATAAGTGTGGGGAAAAACCTTGTTCTTAACTTCATTCATTGGTAAAAACAAAACTGAATAAGCCTGAAAAATTAATGACATTGATTTATGAAACAAACATACTGGTGTAAAGAAAGGTATCAATGAGTTTAACAAGAAGAGATAAATGAATTATAGGCCTTTTGGCAATATGTATATGTTTGTGTATGTGAGTTTGTGTGTATATACACATACATTATACGTATACATATATATGCAAACTATAACTTAATTATTTGAAAATAAAATATATCAGGTAAAGAGAATATAGAAATAAGTTTAACATATTTTTCTATACATTAATTTGAAATAATAAGAGACTTTTGGAATTAAAATGACCAAAAACTGAGCCTAACATTTTTAAAGAAAAAAAATCAAAATTGGGGGATATTTACCTCTTTCATTTATTTTGCTGGACACACTGATTGCAGCATCCTGAGATGGAAGCATATAAAAATGTTTGCAGTTTCTTTCCTAGAAAGAGAATGGAACTAGGTATATGCAGAATTGCACATATAGCAGCTTTTTTGTAACGTGGTCAACAATTTTTATGGATCCTTTACTTTGAAGAATATTAGGTATTGAGAAAATCTTCAATTCTTTCTTAGAACTATATAAATGATACATCAGACTGTGGAAAGGATCTGGTCTCCTAGGGCCAGGATCTGGTCTAGCTTTTGTCTCGGCTCTTCAATGCTAATCCTTCTACAATTTCAGTGAAAAGAAGGAGAAGGAAAAGAAGGGTCAAATGGGTAGCAGATTTCTCTTCCTTTCCTAGGAAAGAGAGAAGTCCATGATCAGGATATCCTGAGCAACTTGTATAATCTGTAGGTCTAGGAAGGGATCTACTTGCTTCCTTTTTATTTGCAATACTTTCTTCCATCTACTGCCTTATAAATCCACAGAAATAATCATAAAATAACCTTGCCCTGACAAGAAGAGTACAGAGGGGGAGAAAGCACACTGTTATATTCCCCCAGATTCTAGCCAAAAGATATCCACTTTTTCCATCAGTCTAGTAGAAAGGAAAATAGAGAATCTAAATCTCTCCTGTAGATTGATGGAGAGAATAAAATTAAATATCTAGCAGCTGAGTGATCAACAGTGAAAATATGGGCAATATTGCTGCTATTTATCAGAATAATTATGTTACTCTTCTCATTTCTCCTTTTTAAGTTAAAATTTAAAGGGAATATAACATCAAGATACAAAAACAGAGGAACCTTAATTACATTCACTCCAAACACAATCCTACTTCTTTTATTTAAGTTTAATTGTGTTTCTATCTTCTATTTTAAGTAAGATCTCATGCATTCATTTTTCTTGTTAATTATAACAATAAATGACTGATGTGTAACGGCAACTATAAGCTGTTCACTAAAACAAAGGAATTGTATCAGGGCTGACATACATGATTGACTTGATTAGAGAAATGTATATAATGGCCAGTTTTACAATAAAGATCACAGATAAACAAATTCTTTTTTTTTAATTCCTCTAAAGAATACTACATGGACCATCCAACAGATCTGAATGAATACATGGTTACACGTGACCAACAGTACCAAAGAGGACTTTAATCCTTTATGTCCTAAGTTTAGCTACTTCTTTCATGGCAGAGTTCATCTTGAGAGTTCTATTTCATAAGTTTTATTCACAAAAATTCTTTATGGTAACATTCCCTATGTAAAAATTAAGATTTTCACAATTGAATTTTTTAGCAGGACAGCAGAGTCTATAGTAGTCTTTTCACAGCAAGACTGTCCCAATAATTACTACAGTATGTAATTTCAGTTAAAGCTGCTAACCATAGACTATAATTAAGTTTAACATTCAAGACCTCGCTACACCTCTCTATAAAGAGTAAACACAATTTGGCATACAACTGGTATTTCTGAAGTGTCTGAATTCTCCTTCATTCACACAGCTGAACTATTCATTGCACACTTTAAGTTCCACACATAGACACCAAGCATGAAAGAAATGGGAAACATTATGCTAACATGACTATAGTATTGATGAATAAAAAAACATAACCCCAAGGCTAAGCTGCCAAATAAGTAGTGAATTAATTTCTGTAAAGTACTCCAATATTACAAAGGTGTGTTGAAAGGTGTCTGCTCATGTTTCAAATTAAACGCACTGCTGGTCAGCATTAGCACCTCTGCTTTGAACACCAGCCATTTGCCTATAACACTTCAGGGGCTAGGAAAAACGGATTTGCCGTTCACACTGGAATAATTAGAACATGTCAGGAAGAATTAATTTCCTCATTTTTCAAAAGGATACACAGAAATTACCATGTTATTATATGACAGGGTCCCTTGGAGAATTATATTAAATTTAATTTCTAGCGCAGCCCACACAACAAATTAAAGTCATAAATAAGATGGAAAGAAGCGGGACGCAGAGCATATGTTTATGGCAATGAGTGAAGCCAAGGGACCAGAAACAACTATCTTCATTTCATTTTATTTAAATCAGCCAGACACTGTGTATCTGAATGACAGCACTTGTTAATGGTGCTGAGATTATAGGCTCCTTAATTTTAGAAAACAGAAGCAGTCAGTGTCTAAAATAGTACATTTCCTACAATGCAAAAATTAGTATAAATTTACTTCCCTTTCAAGTCCATTTCTTTTTGCCCTGCAGCAAGTGTAACAAAGATAAACTTATTTATAATAATACTGTTTCTCTATTCATCTTCTCTTTGGACAATTTTCTTGGGTCAAAAAAATGAAAGAAGTAAAACAGAAGAGTCACCAGGACAAGCAAAATTTTCAAACACTGTCTATCCAGAATAGAAGCTTCCTGCTCCACCCTGTAAATATACATCCACCCATTTAGAGCTGAGAGATAATTTTCCCCAAACAATATTTTGTTTTTCATATTAAAAGAATTTTTTTTTCAGACTACTCATGAAAACGGAGTGAAACTGCAAAGGTTATTGTTCAGCCACCCTAAAAGCATTGTACTTTTTATTCATTAAGACAAATATGTGTGTGGAACAAAAGAGTCTACAGCCCACTGTTAGATCTGCCACTCATGTCTAAAGACCCTTCTGCTGCCCTCTATACTTACTTAAAAATCTCTTATTTTCTCAGAATCACCTCCTTCCTTTGTACCTGAGGCAGGTATAGGCACTCAAGGAAGTATTCTCATTTTTAACCACCTCATCTACTTTGAAATCAACCCAATCCCAGCATGAAAATATTAATAAAATTTTAATAAATGTATTATAAGGTATTAATGATATTTCTCCTTTTACATATGTATACTTTATTTGTTATTTAGGTTATGGGTGAAATAACCAGTCTAGAAGTAAGTTTATAAAATACCTCTTTAATTTTTTTCCTACATTGTTTTTTTAAAAGATTCAAGATGTCCTATAGAAATCACCACTCTTGCATTGAGAAATCGGTGTCCTCTCCAACATTTAAGGCTGGTATTTTATACCTACCAATAACCCAAATACTTCAATTAGCAATTATAAAAATAATTTATGTTGTGTTATTTTCCATTCACAGTTTCTTTTTCTTTTTTCTTAAACTGGGGATTGAACTCAGGTGTACTCTACCACTACAATACAACACCAATCCTCTTTTTTATTTTGAGATAGGGTCTCTATAGGTTGTGGAGTCTTGCCTCAAATTTGCCATCCTCCTGCCTCAGCCTTCTGAGTAGCTAAGATTATAGGTGTGCACCACCATGCCTGGCCTCAGTTTCCTAAGAATGCATAATTACATTGTCTTTTAACATAAAATATGCACAATATAAAAAAATGTAAAAAACAACTGCAAAAAAAAATCAAAGGGGTGGAGTTTTTTTAAATTTTAAAATGATTTAAAGTTACCAAAGTAAAAGCGATGAAAAAAACTACCACAAAACAAAATCATTAAGTATAGCAAATTTTTCCTCTTTTAGCACAAGCTTAATCTCCATATATTCACATAAAATTCTAAATCATAAATATTCAGATTACTCAGCTCTAGAAACATGCTGGCATTTTATCATGCCAAAAACCGAAGACCTTTTTTTTTTCTTTTTTTGGTACCAGGAATTGAGCTCAGGGGCACTCAACTACTGAGCCACATCCCCAGCCCTATTTTGTATTTCATTTTAGAGACAGGGTCTCACTGAGTTGCTTAGCGCCTCATCATTGCTGAGACTGGCTTTGAACTTGTGATCCTCCTGCCTCAACCTCCCAAACTGCTGGGATGACAGGCGTGAGCCACCTCCCCAGGCTTGAAGACATTCTTAAAGTGAAAAAGGAGTTTGTACACTTTAAGAAATGACTGTTGTGAAACTGAGCACTCCCTTGGGTGCAACAAACTTTAAGTAATTTGTGAATCAATTAACTGGCGACTCTCTTCATAACATAGATTTCACACTCCCAGGTCACTGCATTATCAGCCTGATACGAATCATAACATTTTGGAGAAAAGTTCATAATTGAAATCATTAATTAATTTAACAGGACTTTTAGTTATGCATTACATTAAACAGCTGTAAAGGAGCAGAGATTAATTAGTTGTTTCTCTCTCAATTTTCACTGCTGCTATTACTTGGTGGAAAACTTTTTGACTTGGAAAGCACATCATGCTGTCTGTAATCTGGTAAAATGTATTATAAGGTATTAATGATATTTCTCCTTTGAAGGAACATAATTTCACTAAAAGGAGGTTTGGAGCTTCTGAAGTGTTTCTCTGGGAGTAAATAAAATCATAACCAACAAATATTGCAAAACTTGACTTTCTCCTTGTGTAAAAATGAAACCTGCATCTAGAATAAAGTTTTAAAGTATACATCATAAGTACCTCATAGAAACAAAGATACCAAAGTTACTGCCAGTTGACACTTTTCTGAAGCTATGGAGATGATATGAATTGATATATTTTGCATATTCATATTATTACCTCTTAAAAAGAAATAAATAGAAATAAAAATTGTTAACCTAAGTATTTATTTTATAATATAGTGCCATTAATTCTTAGAATTTAGAACATTTTGACTATTTACAAGTTATCTAACAAATTAATTCACTAGCCAAGTTCAAAACCAACTCAAAAAGGACTACTTTAAGGAAAAATAATTAGCAACAGTACATCATTCCAAAGTCCTTTAATATCATATCATAATCTGCATAACTTCATTTTAATAGTTTAATATCTCATGTGCTCTAGTAGAAGCACTAAATAGCATATATTGTGGAGATAACAGAGGTAATCCCAAGAAAAATACACATCTTGAGCAAATTCATTAGTTGAAATTAAACATTTTCCAGGTTCATATCAGAAAACAGTCAACTGCACTACTGAAATCTCAACTGTATTTTTTCAACCTAATCTTTTCCCCCATTCCCTTTGACCCACATATTAAACTTCTTACATTCAATTAAACTTCTTACAATTCCCAAAACATACCAGGCCCACTTAATGTCTAGGTGTTTTTAAAATAGTGTACCCTTGACTTAGACTACTCTATCTCCATATCCCCTCCAGGTATATCTCTGCTACTCCTATAAGAAGCAACTCAAAGGTTAACCTACTAAGTGAAGCCTTCTCCCAATTCTTCCTGGTAAATTTCAAATTTCTGTTTTTTACTTCATTCATATTTGATTCTAAAAGTAATATGCTAATGTAATTTCTTTCTTTACCTATCTCTCCACTAGCGATTTAAGCAACTTAAACCGACTTTACTGTGCTTTTAACTTTTAAATCTCAACATGTCTATCTGTAACATAAGAAGCCCTAAACAGATGAATGTTGATTGAAAAAAAAAGAATTAATAAATGAACATGTACATATTTATTTCCATACTTTCTCTCAATAATATTTATTTAGAACTTGTTATAAATCAACCATAGCTCTTGCTGTTTGACAAAATCTCTATAAACATTTTCAGTTAAAAATAATGGTGGGTGTGATGGCATGCAACTATAGTTGCAGCAACTTGGGAGGATGGAGGATTACTTGAACCCAGAAAGTTACAGGCCAACCTGGGAGATTTAATGAGAACCCATATTTAAAAAAAAAAAAAAAAAAAAAAAAAAAAAAAAAAAAACACTTACTACACACTGGCCTTATCTATTTTTTTTTCTATTAACTAGTGAAATTAGAGTGGGACAGCAAGAAGAAACCATGAAAAATATAAGTTACTTTAGGATATTTTTACCAAAGTCCCTTTACCATCAAAAGCTCTATTTCCCAGGAAATCAAATTAAATGAACATGCTAATAATAATCTGTTCTCCCAAGACTCCCTTAACTACTAGGGCAGAAGAGTAAACCATTCTCTTTTCTGAGATAGCAAGTTATAAAATTATACTAATTACAGTATTATTTGCCTCTTTTAAAAAAATTCTGTAGTTTTTAATACTACAGATAGACAGCATGGCTTTATTTTATTTGTTTATTTTTATGTGGTGCTAAGTATCGAACCCAGTGCCTCATACGTGCTAGGCAAGCGCTCTGCCACTGGGCTACAGCCCCAACCCTTATTTGCCTCTTTAGATGCATTACTTCCAAAATTTCACTCCACCTTGCAACCAAGAAGGTTGATCCTGGTTAGAGCTGAAGCCAGAAGTCAGATTAGAAGAAAGTTAACATCCAATGAATGATACATCGAGTATATAAGTGCATTCTACTGTCATGTATAACTAATTTTAAAAAATAAAAAATAAAAAAAGAAAGTTAACATCCATGTAGTAATCATACTTACAATTTTTGCTGCATTTGCCCATCATAAAAATTAATTTATTAAGTCACCCTAATAGCTACTATAATGTAAAGTGAAATATGGAAGTGATATCTTGATAACATTAAATGATCATAAGACCAAGAAGACTCCTGAATCAAGAATAGACTCATATCTGCCAGGCACAGTGGTGCACACCTGTTAATCCCAGCAAATTGTGAGGCTGAGGCAGGAGGATCACGAGTTCAAAGGCAGCCTCAGCAGATTAGCAAGGAATTTAGCAACTCAGTGAGACCCTGTCTCTAAATAAAATATTTTAAAAAAGGGCTGGGGATGTGGCTCAGTGGTTAAGCACCCTGGTACCAAAAAATAAAAATAAAAAATAAAGAGACTCCATATCTGAAAATGTACAGACTTAAATTTCACCTTCAGATACATATTAAAATACACAAATAGGGCTGGGGGTGTGGCTCAAGGGGTAGCGCGCTCGCCTGGCATGACTGCGGTCGGGGTTCTATCCTCAGCACCATGTACAAACAAAGATGTTGTGTCCGCGGAAAAGTAAAAAATAAATATTAAAATTCTCTCTCTCTCTCTCTCTCTCTCTCTCTCTCTCTCTCTCAAAAAAAAAAAAAAAAATACACAAATAGCCCAGTGCAGTGGCACATGCCTGTAATCCCAGCGGCTTGGGAGACTGAGGCAAGAGAATCAGGAGTTCAAAGCCAGCCTCAGCAACCTAGAGAGGCCCTAAGCAACTCAGCAAGACCCTGTCTCTAAATAAATATTTTAAAAAGGGCTGGGGATGGGGCTTAGTGGTTAAGCACCCCTGAGTTCAATCCCCAATACCAAAATAGGTGTGTGTGTGTGTGTGTGTGTGTGTATAAAAACAAGGAAACAGAAGGGTAACATTTGATCTTTTACTTTAGACTCAATAAATCAGGAAAACTATAACTTATATGGTCAGCAACTCTACACATCCTTTCCCAACTAATGAACTACTGGTCCTCTTCTCCCATCTTAAATATACAATTGTTTTATTTCTTGTTCTGTAACTCACTCAGCCTACCAACATACTTCAAATTTGCCCAACATGGTTGCAGTCATGTGTCTGTAGGTATTTTTACATCCTTGTTTATAAACAAAATCTGTCTACCCACAGAACTACTGGGGAGCTTCATCAACTTATTCCAATCATGTACCTATTATTAATCTTGTTCGTACTACATTCTATCGTCACTGGAAGTAGTTCTTCTCATCTTCCTCTATCCTTCAAAGCATTTTTTTTAAGTACATTTAATCCAAACTCATCCTATTCCACCTTATCTGAGCACCTTTGAGGAGGCTGGTTTTAAAAATCTGGCCTTGAGTTCAATGAGGTTTAGATCCAGTGCACCTGATTGCTTTCAATTATTTTCTGAGGTAGTATCACATAGTGATTACATATTGAACAAGTCCATATCCTAGTATAAAAGTGTTCTTACCAAGCATTATTTATAGTTAGTATGACAGAACTATCTAGATCAATTTCAATTTTAATGCAGAATCTATTTTTTCTAATGGTCATGAAATAACCTCAGATACAAATCTTAAAATACAATGTAGAAGGCAATATTTCAACATTTTCCAGAAACAGGATAATATTTCTTTCTGAAACTGTGTGCTTGGGATAGGGGAGAAAGAGAAAGATGCAATAAGGCAAAATGGATACTGTTTTTCTCAATAATCCTTTTAAAAAACAAACACAAGTTTCCTTTGCTTCTTACTTAGAAGATTCAAGAATCATTTCTTTTTTATAATTATTTTATTTTATTTTATTTTTAGAGAGAGAGGGAGAGAATTTTAATATTTATTTTTTAGTTATCAGCGGACACAACATCTTTGTTTGTATGTGGTGTTGAGGATCGAACCCGGGACACACGCATGCCAGGCGAGCATGCTACCGCTTGAGCCACATCCCCAGCCCCAAGAATCATATTTCTACTGAGAGAACAATGATTGTAATGGAGATTGTAAAAATTGCATGTAATATTTCAAAATGAAAGAAAGAAAAGATTACAAAGTTGGGGGGGAAGTGGTAGAGAGAAAAGAAGAGAAAGGAAAAGAAATAAGAGATAGAAAGGAAGGGAAAAAGAGAAGGGAGACAGAATCTGTCTACTATTAAACTTGGGAATGAGCCAGGGTTTGGGAGAGGAAAAAAAGAGGATATAAAAGTCAACTTCAACTATTATTTTATTTTAAAAATATTTTCTCTTGAAAAAGAGGGATTGGAAAAATGAGGTAAGTAAATTACTTTTACAAATACTTATTCTTATTTGATTTAATTAGTTTCATGGCTCTCATAGCCCTACACCTTGTTTAAGTATTTTGGTGGTCACATTTCCTCATAGTCAAAGTAATCCCAAACAATTTCTCCAATGTATTACACACATAAACAAGTTTTTCTTCAAAACCGGGCATGATAGTCATTTTTTCCTCTGTTCCTGTTCAACAAACACAGTTATTATGGAAAATTCCACTCTTCATTCATGTTTGAGTTCCTCTGACTTGCTAAAATATCCTGGCCTACACATCCTTTCTTCTAAGATGTAATTCTATGTATATCTATTTGTTTTATCCATAAAAAGAAGACTTACAAGATTTTACTATATAAGATTTATATATAGGCATTAAGTTCTTCTATCAAGGGCTTTTGAGATTTTCTTCTTCTTCTGTTCCTCCTTCTTTCCTTCTTCCCTTTTCTTTGCTGACAGAAAATTATTTTATCAAGAAGTTCCAGTTTATATTATTAGGCAAAAATCATCATTACAACTCCATTTTCCTTTGCTTTGTGATATATACTCTTCAAAAAGCTCTTAATATTTTTAAACAAAACTTAAGAAACTATTAGGATTGAGGAATAGAGTACAAGCTTGATCACTGATTAAAAGAATTCTGAATTTGAATTCTGGCTCTATCATTTAGTGTGCTACTCTTGGGAAAGTTGACATATACTCTGAAACTTAATTCTAAAAAAAATGGTATAATAAAATTTTCTAAAAATTTATAAATTAACAGTTTTTTCTATATATCTATCTAATTTAACACAACAACTTGGTATAATTAAGCACCTAAAACATGGTGCTGTTAACAAATTATGAGCTAATACTATAGTACAAAATTTATCTTCCTAATGATTTTATCAAAACATATCATGTAAGCAATACCCTGTGGAAGAGCCTTAGTTCTTAGAAAACAATGGTAAGCCAAAGAACATGAAGTTTAATTCTTAAAAAAGGAAATTGCTTACTTTAATACAAAATTTTTCAAATTACTGGTTGAATCAATCATAAAAAATCTATTTTCTGAATCAATTGGCATTTTCTATTTAAAAAGAAAAAATGGAGGAGAGGAGGAAGTGAAGAAAGAGGAAGCAAGGAGAGTAAAGAAAAAATACACTGAACATATTATGAATAAATGTAGTTAACAAAACTTTTTATTTCACTTACATTACATACTAGGTTAGCATATACATTTATTTTTAAAATATTTTTAGTTGTTATGGACACAATATATTTTGTTTATTTATATGTAGTGCTGAGGATCAAATCCAGTCCCTCACACATGTTAGGTAAGCTAGCTCTACCACTGAGCTACACTCCCAGCCCTCAATTTATTTCTTTTTTAAATTTTTTTTTAGTTCTTGATGGATTTTTTTTAATGTGGTACCGAATAAAAACCCAGGGCCTCACACATACTAGGCAAACAGTCTGTCACTGGGCCATAATCCCAGGCCCTAAATTTATTTCTTATTCTGAGTCACAGTCAAAAATGTTTAACAATGAATCAAAATGCATTCTGCTGTCATAAAAAAAAAGTGTTTGAAAGCCTCCTGACTTAATGGGAACTAGAACATATGAATCTGTAAGCTTTCATGTTTCATCTGTAAGCTATCTAATTTCCTTTGGAATATATCTTCTTATTTGGAAGTCTAAAAGAAGTTACCAACTATCAGAGTTTATCCAAAGGCAAAAGAGAAAAACTAGATGGTTTCTAAACAACTTTCCTAGCTCTAGAATTAGAAAGCAAGTAATGATTTAAAATGAAGAAAAGTTAATACAATTAGAAGAATTGAGCATGCCATTCTAAATTTATATTCAATAAATTTAGGTCCTTACAAATAAGACAAATGATTCTCCTAAAAATCTAATGGATTTATGGAACTAAAGAACTGCAAAGTGCCACCCAGTAACTTAGCTTCACTTGAATAAAGTTATCTTGGATAAAATCTCTCCTTTCCCAGTACAGACAGAGTATGTGTATATGGGAGAATGGGGAGATTGAGATAGTGTACAAGAGGAGGTTCATATAAGTAGGTGTGTTCACTTCAGTCTTATTTCAGCTGACCTAGTATTGTGGTCAGCTGTCAGCCAAAGAGAACAGGGGCAAAAACAGAACCAATCAAGCTGCGTTAAGTAAACCAGTCACTGCACAGAAATCTATACAGCTCTTGTTCCATGGCAGCACAGCTGGCAACAGCACAGCAGTAATTTAAGAGGTTCTATAGGGTGCTTATATGTTTGATTTCACTGTTGGCTTCCTGCCACTGCACCTATACACTGAATAGCTCTGTTTGTATATAACCCAACTATGTGCTTAGATGATGAAAAATCAGATTTTTCACTTGTTAGGCATGAAGTCAGCTGAGTTTTCAGTTTGCCAAATGCTCCAAGTTAAGAAAAATACATGACTCGTAATGCCAAGCACTTTCTCCCTACACTTTTGAGCCCATTTATTTCTTTGAGAAACTAAATCCTTTCCATTTTACCCATAACTCATTAAATTGTTTCTCCTAAACTGACAACTTTAATCTTTGTAATCTTTTAAAATACCATTCCCCTCATTTTACTCCACTATTCTCCTTTTTTCATATTTTCTCCCTTTGGCAATAAAAAAAAATGCAATTTGCCAGATTTGAAGTAGAAGGAGTAAATAGGATGCAAAATTGCTGAAGTACAAATGATATTTTGCCAGTGACCAAATAACTTTTCTACTATCTACTTTCACTTTAAAATGGCTTTCTTTTGATACTCTTAAGTATCAAATATAGTGAAACAGTAATGAACTACTCATCTTCATTTGGGTCATCATATATTTAGGAATATTTAAATTTGAGTCAATCCCAATTCCTATATGCATATTACACTTCATTTCATATAAAACTTAATACATAATGCATTCCAAAACTGTTCTGGTATTAGAAATTTAAGTAATCTCACCAATGTTACCATTTAAAATCCAAGAGCCAAAGTCATGGGGCAGGGAGGAGTAAGTAAAATACAAAAATGGAAATACCTGGAATGTACTGTGAGATGAGGTGAATGAACAGAAGTATTGGGTTTTTCCATCATTTGGCTCATCACTATATTGTTATAGAATGATCCCTCTTCACTTTCAAAATATATGAACCTCCAATTGAATGGCCATTATATGAAAACAGACATCTGGTCCATACTAGGACCACCAGGATTACCCATTCCCTCCTACTTCAATCAGGATACCTAGTTAACTTTCCTTCCACAGCCAGGGACATCAGGAAACCCTCCTCATCTCTCAAACACAATCTCAAAGTGTTTTTCATTTCCACTGCTCTGCACTGTTAGAGTGGAAGTAGGAAAAGTCAAGTCCCTCTACCAAAAATTTATAGGAAGAATGTTATTAAAGTTAGATTTCAAATGAGACTGCATAACCACTTAACAGTAATTAGCTACTATGGTACTATAAATAATATTATTCAGACATATTATGCAATAAATAGATTTTAAGAGTTGCCCAAGGCACCAAATCACCATCTATAACATAGTTTCTATGAAATGACCACTCCACACAACACACTTTCAGAACTTTACCTATTAAGTTGGAAACTGCCTGAAAATACACTCTCAACGAAAACATTTTGTGATATTAATAAATACTAAAACAAAACAAAAAGTTTCCAGGTAGCTATTCGCCTTTAAATAACCTTTTATAAAAAAGAGAAGAATGATTTTTAAAAGTAGAAAGAATTCAATATGAAAGTTATAAATGACTTCATTTTTTTTAAAGAGAGAGAGAGAAGCAGAGAGAGAAGGAAAGAGAGAGAACTTTAACATTTTATTTTTCAGTTATTGGCGGACACAACATCTTTGTTTGTATGTGGTGCTGAGGATCGAACCCAGGATGCACGCACGCCAAGTGAGCGCGCTACCGCTTGAGCCACATCCCCAGCCCCGACTTCATTTTTTAATATATGAAGTCTGAGATTTTTCAAATATAGTACTTAGAAGTATTCATAAACAAACAATTATTCGTGGCTATAGCATATTACCACTACTAATGATGACAAGAGTAAAAACCATAGGCCAGTATTATGCTTTGTAGATAATGTGAAAAATATCAAAACTTCTAAAGCTACTATCATTTTTTTCTAAATATAAGTAATATAAGTAATTGAGATGCTGATTTAAAAAATACACATGTCAGAACTGGGGTTGTGGCTCAGTGGTAGAGCACTTGCCTAGCACTGGGTATGATTCTCAGCACTGCATATAAATAAATGAATAAAATAAAGGTCTATCAACAACTAAAATAAAAAAAAATACACAGATCAACGTTTTAAGCTGAGGGGACTAGGAAAGTTAATACAACTACAAGTCAATAAATTCTCATGAAAATTCCATAGAAATAACTAATGTACATTTAACCATCCATATCACCTAATGCCTTGCTTTCCTATATAATCAAAAATTTAAATTTTAAAAAAAAGTCATCTAAGCAGAGCTTTGTATATCTATCATCAGAACTTCTCATAAAGCCACTAAATGCATTGTATTGATATGGTGCTTACATGGTCATCTAACAAGAGCCAATTTCAAATGATTAAGAAAAATAAGATTTCTATAGAAAAACAATGTTCACAAACAAAGCTAGGATCTAGAGTGAGAATGGGTAGGTATAAATTATGAAGGACTTTTCAGTAAAAATTAAAACAGAAACTTTTGTTTAAGAAAATGGTGGGGAAGATATCTATCTATTTCTTGGGGTAACATAAACATATAAATGATTATATGATGGTTAAAGTGAGTTTACCATTTTCCCCTTGAAGCAGGTCACACAGACAAAAAGTTACAACCAACAAAAAGCTACCTATGTGTGTGGCATTTTATAAAATAAATCATTGTTTTGGTGTGGAGAAACCTAATAGGAAAACAGGACAGACCTCTCATGCATCAGTTGGGGTGAAGGGAAGGCCACTATGATCTTTCTTTGCACCTCTAACAGCAAGTTAAAAAATACACCTATTTGACCAGGGATGATGGTGCACACTTGTAATCCCAGCTACTCCAGGGCCTGAGGTAGAAGGATCACAAGTTTAAGGCCAGAATACAAAACTTACCAAGACATGTCTCAAAATAAAAGTGAAAATTATAAAAAGACTGGGTTGTAGCTCAGTGGTAGAGTGCCCCTGAGTTCATTTTCTAGAATCACAAAAATAAACAAATCTACCTATTTGGAAAAATTATCAGAGGTTTTTCAGAGAAATGAGAGTTAATGAGAAGCATGAGGTTTCATATCAAGATAAAACAATAGCAAGCCTTATTTTAGATGATATATGCAAAACCACTAAGATCATATAGGATGAGAAGAATATTTTTATCAAGAAACTTAAGTTAAAATTAAATATTCTTTTTCAAAGATGATACTGAAGAAACCCTTTGTCTGAAGTTTTCATCAGTTGTTCTAGGAAAATAATACATAGTACTTTAAGTGAAATAAGGGTAAATGGCATTTCACTACTACGTATTGCAGTGTATGACTTGAACCAGGAAAGAGATTTCCTGGGATTTTGTTCTACCTTAGGAAGAAAAATAGGAAGAAAAAAATTTTACATAGTCATGAGGCATAGGTAGGAAATGGACATATAAATAATTGTTAGTTCAGTGTAAAGTATCCCTGAAGAAAGGGAAGAAGCCCAAGAGATGTACACATCAAATAAAAATGGAGAATACAGCTATATTTCAGCTCAAACCAATAATCCCTTTTCAGGGATCATTCCCTCTGGCTCAATGCTGACAATCCATAGACAGCATATGAGTGAGATGAGTTCATGAGTAAGATGAACAGGGATGCTCCACGGCAGGTAAATAAATTTGTTTCCACTGAGATAATTATTCTTACCATGTGTCATTGCTCTCGTGGCATAAACAGGACAGGTGATGACATCCCATAAAATGCAATTTTCAGTCTCATACTTCTGACATTGAGATATATACCTCACTCAATGCTCGTGAATTTTTTTTAATTTTTGCTTTGAAGCCATGAGTGGGCTTTTGCTATTATTATTATTATTATTATTATTATTATTATTATTATTATCCCTTTTTAAAAATGCCATCATCAACTACGCAATACTCTTAAGAGACTGGGGGGAAATGAGAACATCATTTAAGGCTTCCTACCCCAAGTAAGAATTATTCATCTTAATATGTGAGACCAAAAAATGTAGCTACTAAACTTGGATTTTTTTAATGTTAACATCTGTATCATACAAACATGTATAGTACCTGTATCCTCAAATCAATGCCCTTTCCTAAAACTCACAGCCTTTCATTCCTAACCTAGGGAGGAAACAAGGAATTATAAGCCTTTGTACCAACAAATAATTTTTCCAACTATAATTCATTAGTACCTTATTCCAAAAGCATATGAATACTTACAAGATGGTTAATCCTCATTAAAAACTAAGATTACATGACATAATTACATGTAAATAAGAAAAGTGAATTAAACTCTTACCCTTTCCTATGTCGGGCACTAGTTTGGAATCATATATACAATTACAGTTATATTGCTAAGCTAAAAATATTGGTAAAGATCTAAAAATGACAAACAGTGCCTTTTAAATTAATGTCTTATTAGTTGAGTGAAGTACACTGACAAAGAATAATTTATGCTTATTCAAACTGCACTCGACATCTTCAGGTGTTTCCAAATGAGCTCACAGAAGAGTGATTAAATGCATCTGATAACAAGCCACACATTGCTGAAATTACTTACCGCCTCATTTTATGATTAATTAAACATGTAGATTAAAGTTGCAAAAGAATTTAGATTAATGAGCAAGTTAAGTCTTGCTGATATAAGTGAATTGGGAATTGGATGCTCTGTGGAACTTTATAAACATGCATTTTATAATGAATAAGACAAGGCTACATGCAGAATCGTGGCCACCAGGGCCTTTTGACGATGCAGTCTTTTTTAACATGGTTTGACAGCTTTCAAATAACATTCTTCTATAGGCTTTAAACTTTGTGCTTTGCTGTAAAACACAAGACTACATAACTCATGTACCAGGAGTACGATTATTTTCGAGTTCTCCAAGGTAATGACCCCCCATAGCAGCAGCTGTTCAGAAAAAATTACAAGCTCAATTGTTATTTTAATCAGAGATAGTTTAGTAGTTAAAAGCAGTTATGCAACTTGTAAAATTATATGACATCTCATAAGTAGCTTCTCTTCAACACTCCTTCTAAAAGCAAAACCATCCCAAAAAAGACACAGCCTTCCAGAGGACTTATTAGCAAAGCAGGGTGCTCAGTCATTCATAAAATATTCAAAGCCATTTATTAGTGCGGTTTCTGTGCTAGGAAAGGTAATGTTTAAATTTATGACAACTCTTATGAGCTCCAAGAGTGTGTCAGAATATCTGCTGGGGTTTGCTGAGTATCCATTTTTTCTCTTTTAAGATCAGCTTTACCTAATCCAAGTAGCTTAGACAATGTCAAAAGACAAGTAGGACTTTATGATTTTCCAGGGTAGGAGAAATTCAGGTTGTTCAAAAAGAGGTAGTGCATTCTCTTTTGCAAGGAACACAGAAGTGAAATGAAATTGATCCAAAGTTACTAAACTAGCTATGGTTTAAAATCTATTCCATTTTTGTTACTAAGCTTGTAGTCCAATGCCATTTATTACAATGATAGTATAATGAAGACACTCCAAAAAATCTTTGGATGGATCAAATCAGTTTTTTAAAATACACTTCTAATTCTTTTCAACTCATTTTCAGACGTTCTGCATGATTTCTTGAGAAGAATGAAATTTTCATAGTGTTAAAATATCCTTCCTTTCAATTCATATTCTTTTCGACTCTGAAGACTTAACCAAGAAAACTATGGAAATTTTTACATAGGAATCAAAAGGAGTAACCACATGACACAGGTGGCAAATTACCATCATTAACTCCACATGAGTATAATGTGGACATAATTTCTCATTTAATGATTTATGTTATGAAAATATAATATTGAGATGTAAGTGTCTGACTTTTGAAATTTATTAAGTTAAAATCAGCTTTATAAGCAGCCCAAACAAAATAATCTCCATTTTATCTCTTTATTTCCTTTCAGTTTTATTGTCAATGTATTTCACCAATTAATATAAACCACATTTTAATACTTCAGCAATTATTCAATATTTATAAGCTCTTCCCCTTGTTGTTCAACTTGAACATAATGGTAAGGATTTTTAGGTAGAAATATTGACTTAAATGCTTTGACGACCAAGTTACATACTTTTTCTTTATATGAAAGCTTAAATTCTTCATTTCTACCCTACAAAAGAAAAAATATGACAACAAAGTGGTCATATCAGTGTAAAAAGTTTGGGTTAAATAATGCTGTTAAATGATTCCCTTGCAATCATAAAATGTTTTTTTATATATGCCAGAAGTACATAGATTATTTAGACAGATCATCAAGCCACCAAATTTTAAAAGCAGTATCAGTCCACTCTAGCTATTGCCATACTGTTTCTAATCCCCCAAAATTATGAGGTGTATAGTGGGTTTAGTAATAATTTAATAGAAATTACGTCATTTCTTAACCTTTTAATATAAGATAACGTTCACCTTTCCACAAAAGCCACTTTTGTAAAACAAGTTTTTTAAGTCCTAAGTACTGAATAAACTTATCTATTATATGTATAATATATCTATTATTATAAACATGTTTTAATTTTTCTGATAAGTGCTTTATATTGTTTTCTTCCATAAGAACATAAATTAGCTGGTTTAAGAGTTAGATATTTGCCTGAAATAGCAAACTAGGTACTTTACCTGCAATTTTGAACAAATGGGCAATTTAAAATACCCCAAGTTAGCCATATGTAATATAAAAAAAAACCCAGCATTATTTTCATTAAGTCAAGAGCAATTTATTGTAATAACTATTTTCTTTTATTTCACAAAATTGTCTTGTGGGGTTGGGAAGAAATATACCACGCACACTTTCCTCGTAAGCAAGCAGGGGTGGCCATCCTCATATCGAATAAAATCGACTTCAAGACTAAGTTAATCAAAAGGGATAAGGAAGGATATTATATACTGTTAAAAGGAACCATTCACCAACAAGACATAACAATTATCAATATTTATGCACCAAATAATGGTGCTGCGATGTTCATAAAACAAATTCTCCTCAAGTTCAAGAATCAAATAGACCACAACACAATAATTATGGGTGACTTCAACACACCTCTCTCACCATTGGACAGATCCTCCAAACAAAAGTTGAATAAAGAAACTATAGAACTCAATATCACAATCAATAACCTAAACTTAACTGACATATATAGAATATATCAACCATCATCAAGTGGATATACTTTTTTCTCAGCAGCACATGGATCCTTCTCAAAAATAGACCATATATTATGCCATAGGGCAACCCTCAGTAAATATAAAGGGGTGGAGATAATACCATGCATTTTATCTGACCATAATGGAATGAAACTGGAAATCAACGATAAAAGAATGAAGGAAAAATCCTACATCACATGGAAAATGAACAATATGTTACTGAATGATCAATGGGTTACAGAAGACATAAAGGAGGAAATCAAAAAATTCTTAGAGATAAATGAAAATACAGACACAACATATCGGAATCTATGGGACACAATGAAAGCAGTTTTAAGAGGGAAATTTATCGCCTGGAGGTCATTCCTCAAAAAAAGAAAAAACCAACAAATAAATGAGCTCACACTTCATCTCAAAGCCCTAGAAAAGGAAGAGCAAAACAACAGCAAATGTAGCAGAAGGCAAGAAATAACTAAAATCAGAGCGGAAATCAACAAAATTGAAACAAAAGAAACTATTGAAAAAATTAACAAAACTAAAAGTTGGTTCTTCGAAAAAATAAATAAGATCGACAGACCCTTAGCCATGCTAACGAAGAGAAGAAGAGAGAGAACTCAAATTACTAGCATACGGGATGAAAAAGGCAATATCACAACAGACACTTCAGAAATACAGAAGATAATCAAAAATTATTTTGAATCCTTATACTCCAATAAATTAGAAGATAGTGAAGACATTGATAAATTTCTTAAGTCATATGATTTGCCTAGACTGAGTCAGGAGGATACACACAATTTGAACAGACCAATATCAATGGATGAAATAGAAGAAGCAATCAAAAGACTACCAACCAAGAAAAGCCCAGGACCAGATGGGTATACAGCGGAGTTTAACAAAACCTTTAAAGAAGAATTAATACCAATACTTTTCAAGTTATTTCAGGAAATAGAAAAAGAGGGAGCTCTTCCAAATTCATTCTATGAGGCCAACATCACCCTGATTCCGAAACCAGACAAAGACACTTCAAAGAAAGAAAACTACAGACCAATATCTCTAATGAACCTAGATGCAAAAATCCTCAATAAAATTCTGGCGAATCGGACACAAAAACACATCAAAAAAATTGTGCACCATGATCAAGTAGGATTCATCCCTGGGATGCAAGGATGGTTCAATATATGGAAATCAATAAATGTTATTCACCACATTAATAGACTTAAAGATAAGAACCATATGATCATCTCGATAGATGCAGAAAAAGCATTCGACAAAGTACAGCATCCCTTTATGTTCAAAACATTAGAAAAACTAGGGATAACAGGAACATACCTCAACATTGTAAAAGCTATCTATGCTAAGCCTCAGGCTAGCATCATTCTGAATGGAGAAAAATTGAAGGCATTCCCTCTAAAATCTGGAACAAGACAGGGATGCCCTCTATCACCACTTCTATTCAATATAGTTCTCGAAACACTGGCCAGAGCAATTAGACAGACAAAAGAAATTAAAGGCATAAAAATAGGAAAAGAAGAACTTAAATTATCACTATTTGCAGATGATATGATCCTATACCTAGAAGACCCAAAAGGGTCTACAAAAAAACTACTAGAACTAATAAATGAATTTAGCAAAGTGGCAGGATATAAAATCAACACGCATAAATCAAAGGCATTTCTGTATATCAGCGACAAAACTTCTGAAATGGAAATGAGGAAAAACACTCCATTCACAATATCTTCAAAAAAAATAAAATACTTGGGAATCAACCTAACCAAATAGGTGAAAGATTTATACAATGAAAACTACAGAACCCTAAAGAGAGAAATAGAAGAAGATCTTAGAAGATGGAAAAATATACCCTGTTCATGGATAGGCAGAACTAACATCATCAAAATGGCGATATTACCAAAAGTTCTCTATAGGTTTAATGCAATGCCAATCAAAATCCCAACGGCATTTCTTTTAGAAATAGAGAAAGCAATCATGAAATTCATATGGAAAAATAAAAGACCCAGAATAGCAAAAGCAACTCTAAGCAGGAAGTGTGAATCAGGCGGTACAGCGATACCAGATTTCAAACTATATTACAGAGCAATAGTAACAAAAACAGCATGGTATTGGTACCAAAATAGGTGGGTGGACCAATGGTACAGAATAGAGGACACAGAGACTAATCCACAAAGTTACAACTCTCTTATATTTGATAAAGGGGCTAAAAGCATGCAATGGAGGAAGGATAGCATCTTCAACAAATGGTGTTGGGAAAACTGGAAATCCATATGCAACAAAATGAAACTGAATCCCCTCCTCTCACCATGCACAAAAGTTAACTCAAAATGGATCAAGGAGCTTGATATCAAATCAGAGACTCTGAGTCTGATAGAAGAAAAAGTTGGCTCCGATCTACGTATTGTGGGGTCGGGCTCCAAATTCCTTAATAGGACACCCACAGCACAAGAGTTAATAACAAGAATCAACAAATGGGACTTACTCAAACTAAAAAGTTTTTTCTCAGCAAGAGAAACAATAAGAGAGGTAAATAGGGAGCCTACATCATGGGAACAAATTTTTACTCCTCACACTTCAGATAGAGCCCTAATATCCAGAGTATACAAAGAACTCAAAAAATTAGACAATAAGAGAACAAATAACCCAATCAACAAATGGGCCAAGGACCTGAACAGACACTTTTCAGAGGAGGACTTACAATCAATCAACAAGTACATGAAAAAATGCTCACCATCTCTAGCAGTCAGAGAAATGCAAATCAAAACCACCCTAAGATACCATCTCACTCCAGTAAGATTGGCAGCCATTCTGAAGTCAAACAACAACAAGTGCTGGCGAGGATGTGGGGAAAAGGGTACACTTGTACATTGCTGGTGGGACTGCAAATTGGTGCAGCCAATTTGGAAAGCAGTATGGAGATTCCTGTGAAAGCTGGGAATGGAACCACCATTTGACCCAGCTATTGCCCTTCTCAGACTATTCCCTGAAGACCTTAAAAGAGCGTACTACAGGGATACTGCCATATCGATGTTCATAGCAGCACAATTCACAATAGCTAGACTATGGAACCAACCCAGATGCCCTTCAATAGATGAATGGATAAAAAAAAATGTGGCATTTATACACCATGGAGTATTACGCAGCACTAAAAAATGACAAAATCATGGCATTTGCAGGGAAATGGATGGCACTAGAGCAGATTATGCTAAGTGAAGCTAGCCAATCCCTAAAAAACAAATGCCAAATGTCTTCTTTGATATAATGAGAGCAACTAAGAACAGAGCAGGGAGGAAGAGCAGGAGGAAAAGATTAACATTTAACAGAGACATGAGGTGGGAGGGAAAGGGAGAGAAAAGGGAAATTGCATGGAAATGGAAGGAGACCCTCATTGTTATACAAAATTACATATAAGAGGCTGTGAGGGGAATGGGAAAAAAAACAAGGAGAGAAATGAATTACAGTAGATGGGGTAGAGAGAGAAGATGGGAGGGGAGGGGAGGGGGGATAGTAGAGGATAGGAAAGGTAGCAGAATACAACAGTTACTAATATGGCATTATGTAAAAATGTGGATGTGTAACCGATGTGATTCTGCAATCTGTATTTGGGGTAAAAATGGGAGTTCATAACCCACTTGAATCTAATGTATGAAAAATATGATATGTCAGGAGCTTTGTAATGTTTTGAACAACCAATAAAAAATAAAAAAATAAAAAAAATTGTCTTGTGGGCTTTGAACCTTGTAATTCTATGGGGAGGGTAATATTTTTCTGTATCTTATCTATAGGTTGATAAAAGTATTAAAATGCTAGGCAGAGATAAAAATGAGATGATTAAACTCATTTTCACATTAGATTGGGCCAAGGTTTGTCTAGGTGAACTACAAATGCACTAATACACATAGTACTGCCAAACGCTGAATTATTAACATTGTCAGCTCCTTGGTTTCAGTTCATGCCCTACTGAGGAATTTTAGAAAATTCATCAAAACTAGGTCTGGAAGCATGTTTACAAACTTCCTTTAGGGTGTCTTGAACTAAAAATAAGATGATTCTTAATCAGTCATCTTAGTGTGCCATCAAGGCCAGACTAAGGTTCATAAATGCAAAGAGCCTGTCTATAGTGAAGGAAGCAGATGAAGCCAGGGGTTTGCTAACTCAGTGCACAACAGTTGACATACCAGGCAGATGACTGAAAGTGATTCCTCATTTGGCAGGATAAGCAGCATTATGTACAATACCTATGGTTTATATATGTCAATGCAAGGTTCAAGAACCAAAAATGGTGATGAAAAGTAATTCCAAAAGTATTATGGTTTATCACTTTTTTATATTGACTGCAAATTCTTTAATTATCTTAACCAAATACAGAATTAGTTAATTGAGGGAATCTTCAATCTTTCCTATAATGAAGAAATAAAATATTGCTCTGTTTCCTAGATTTGTTTTTATACTACAATCAACTTTAAAGTTCCCATGTTTTAAAAAGTTTTTGTGGATAAGTGCATATCAATAGTGGTCTTATAATATGGGGACTGAAAAGTATGATAATTTGTGAAAGTCAAAGGCTCTAGACATTACTTGTGCCTCCTAATGGATCATTTAAATGAGTAAAAAATAAAATCAAAACTAATTTTATTCCTATGATGAATAAACTAAACGAAAATGGGTTCAATACTGAGAAAATGATACTCATCTTTTCTTTCATTCAATAGATAGGAGTCCCTTCAAATGAATCATTCTGAAGAATATTGAATTGTGGTAGTAAATGGTTTAATTTGTTTATAAAGTTTAGACAATAATCCCAATAGTTTTAAAAGTAATTTAAGTCTAGAACATGTGAAAAACTTAGGTGTACAAATTGCCTAGGTCTCACTCTTAGACCACAAACAATACAATGGAATCCTAATTTGCCATGGAAATAGAAAATAAACAGGAATATCAGTTACATTCGTTATGGTTTAGATATGAGGTGTCCTTCCAAAAGTACAGGTGTGAGATGATACAAGAATTTTCAGAGATGAAATTATAAGATTGTGAGAGGTATAACCTAATGAGTGGATTAATCCACTGATATGAATTAACTAGGTGATAACTATAAGCAGGTAGGGTATGGCTAGAGGAAGGAGGTCACTGGGGGTGTGCTATTTTACAGATAAGGCAGTTGAGACTCAAATAGGTAAGTGGTTGGTCAAGGGTCACAAGAAGGGGCAGAGATGACAGTGCCTAATTCCATGGTCCATTTGTTCTTCCTGCTGTAGTATACTTATTTAAGGCCTATAATATTGTTGTGTTTGTGCTCTTCTCTACTACCTAAAATTTCTTTCTGCTTCTTAATTCATCCCTACCTCTTTATTCTGAAGTCTACATACTCCAAAAACTATTCTCTTAGCACTTTATATAAAATTCCCTATTACAAATGTTAAAGTAATGCTGCACAATACACATTTATGTAATATTACCATTTCTATTTTAACATTGTGGCGTATATATCACAAAATTGTTTCCCTGACACACTACAACATATCTCTCCCATCTTCTGTTTTATATTCCTCATACTCCTTCATATTATTATTAATATTATGAATATAATCATTGTTATATATTATTATTATCCTCATCATTACCATTACTATTATGTATTATCCGCCTTTATCAACCACCTTTTGTCCTCATGCTGCTCTCTTATTCACCCAAATCTCTCTGCTTTTGTTTCGCTCAAATCTTATCATACTCTGAAAATACCTCTCTTTCTTTCCTTAGGAACAGTTCTACTCCTGAAGATTTCATAAAAGGTTTAATACACTCTTGGTTACTTATTTATACAATGAATATCAAAGCACTTACTATATGCTAGAAACTAGGGACAGATAACCAAGATAGATTTTATTTGCCTAAAAATTTGCTGCCAGCCACAAGAGACACTTAACTACATCAAAATTTATAACAGATTTATAAATGTCATAATAAAAATATATGAAAAAAAGTAATATGTGGTTGGAGCTGGAGCTCAATGACAGAGCATTTGCCTAGCTTTGCATGAGGCCTTGGGTTTAATGCCTAGTGAAAGAAAGGAGAAAAAAGAAAGAAGGGCAGAAAGAAAGAAAGAAATGATGAAAGTAAAAAAGAAAGGAGGAAAAGTGATATGTGCACAAGGAAGAAAGAATAGAAAGTCATTTGGGAGGCAGCCCAAGAAGACTTCAAAGAAGAGGTGGCATATTAAAATAGAGCTTCACTTATTAATATGTTGCGGAGAGAGAAATGGGCGTAATAATAATGCTTGGGGTTTTTTAAAATTATTTTCTAGTGTGAGTTACTCTTAGTATAATGATAAATATATAAAATTATATATATATATATTTATATTAAGATGTATGATATCTATAATATACATATATATATACATATATGTGTATATGTATATATATGTATATTATATATACATAAAAATTTTTCCTTACATATGTGAAGGCTAATGCTTGTGGCCAAGATAGGCTAACAGAGACAAGATTTACCCTGAATGTTTAAACAACAAAAAAAATGGACCAAAAAAATGAAAACAACAATTTTCAGACACTGTATGTCAGGCAGCAAAGAATGGTGATTCCTGAGAAAGAAAAAACAGATGTGATCATCTCTACAGTTGTCCCAGATTACTGCATGGAGAAAGAAATTGCTGTCTGAAGTGCACACAGGAGGAACCTAATGGTCTCATGGAGTTAAGAAATGGATTTGGGAGACAAGGGAGGCCAAGGTGTCTATAGTCACAGGGCTAAAAAATGGAAGAAAAAGACCTGTACATAAAGTTCCAGAGTTCTGCAGTGAGTCCTTCAAAAGAATTTAGCTAATTACCAAATAGTGCATGTGTGTAAGGAAATTAATGTTACTAGGTCAGGGAATGATACACTTGAAAGAAGTCAAAGTAACAACCCCCAGAACTCATCCAAGTCCAGGATGTTATGGTTTGGATGTGAGGTGCCCCTCAAAAGCTAATTCGTGAGACAATGCAAGAAGGTTTAGAGGAGATGTGATTAATCCTCTGATAGGAATTAACTGAGTGGTAACTGAAGTGGTAGGGTGTGCTTCGAGGAGGTGGGAATTTGGAGCTTAGCTTTAAGGTATATATTTGTATCTGGCAAGTGGAGACCTCTGGCTCTGCTTTCTGGTCATCATATGAGCCACTTCCTTCCACACCCTATTCTGCCATGATGTCCTGCTTCACCTTTAGCTCCAAGGAATGGAGCCAGACTTCTATGGACTAAGACCTCTGAAACTGTGATCCCTTAAATAAAGGTTTCTTCCCTAAAATTGTTCTGGTCAGATAATTTAGTCACAGCAGAAAAAAAAAAAAAAAAAAACCTCACTGAAACACGGGAATATAACATTTTCCAATCATCAAAAGTTTAAAATTTGGAGTGTGTATGTGGCTCAGTGGTAGAACAATTGCCTAGCATGAATAAAGTCTAAAGACCACAAAAGGAAAAAAAAAGTGTCAAACTTCATATTACAAAAGGATTGGACAGAGTACTCATGGTATTGAGTCCAAACTGAAGAGAATTAATCCGTAATACCTGGCTATACCAATTCTAACTGAGCTTAAAAAGCACAAATTAAAACATCAAACTGTTTCCACCTTAACTGCATACCAGAAAAAGTTCAAAAATATTTATAGAAATACTGAGCACTCAATAGGGTAAAATTCAAAATTTCAGGCATCTAATAAAAAATTACTGGCCATACAAAGAAACAAGAAAATACAACAATAATGAAGATAAAATTCAACTTGAAACTGACCCAGCAATAACACAGATGATAGAACTAGCAGAGACGGATAGTAAAACAGTTATTATGTTTGCACTCCATGTGTTCATGCAGTTAAAAGACTGAACATATTAAGCACAGAGAGATGGAACATATAAAAAAGACACAAATTGAACTTATAGATATAAAAATATATCTGAGATGAAAAATACACTGAGTAGAATTAAAAGCAGATTTGACACTGTTGGACAAGATAAGCAAATTGAAGACATAGCAATAGATACAGTCCAAAATGAAACAGAGTTTGGGGTAAAAAGATGAAAAATAAGCAGAAAATTAGTACATTATAGGACAACTTCAAACTGCCCAATATGCATGTGTAACCAGAGTCTCCAAAGAAGAACATGAATAAAAATACTTTTTGAAAAAATAATAACTAAAAATTTTCAGCTGTGATGAAAATTAAAACCCACATATCCAAGCATCTCAAAGAATCCCAAGTTCAAGAAAGATTAAGAAAACTACAGTAAGGCACATAAAAATAAATTGCTTAAAACCACTAATAAATAGAAAATCTTAAAAGCAGCCAGAGGAAAATGACATATTATATACAGAGGAACATATATAAGAATTAGAGCAGACTGCTTTTGTAAAGCAATGCAATGCAAAGATAGTGAACTATTATCTTTAAAGTGCTGAAGGAAAAAAATCCATTTAAAATTTGTATCAGTGAAATAAAGATTTTTTTTCAGGGCTGGGGTTGTGGCTCAGCGGCAGAGTACTTGCCTAACACGTGTGAGGCCCTGGGTTCGATCCTCAGCACCACGTATAAATAAATAGATTAAATATAGGTGTTGTGTCCAACTACAAGTAAAAAAACAAATGTTAAAAAATTTTTTTTTTCAAAAATATAAGAGCTGAAGAAAACTTCACCAGTTCAGTAGCAAACATGTCCTACAAGAAACACTGAATAAATTCCTCAGGCAGAAAACAATTCCATCAGATGAAAATATGAATCTATACAAGGAATAAAGTATAACAGAAATAGTCTAAATATAAATATACATATTTATATTTATATATAGTCTATGTATAAATTTATATATAGTCTAAATATAAATATATATTTATATATATAATATAAATATAAAACAATGTGGGGTTTTATCTTTTTTTCCTTTCTTTCATTATGTGTGTTTGTGTTTCTTATTTTTTAAGTCTTTAAAAACTTATTGACTGAATGGCAAGAATCAAGAATATGAGAGCAATAAACACTGGTGAGGCTGTGGGAAGAAAGGAACTCTTTTATATTACTGGTGAGACTGCAGATTAATACCACCACTCGGGAAAGCAATATGGAGATTCCTTAAAAAAACTAGGGAAAGAACCACCATATGACCCTGCTATCCCACTCCTGGGTATTTTACCAGAAGATCTAAAGTTGGCACACTATAGTGACACAGCCACATTAATGTTTATAGCAACACAATTCACAATAGTTAAATTATGGAGTCAATCCAGATGCCCATCAATAGGTGAATGGATTAAGAAACTGTGGTTATATATACAGAGAGTTCTATTCCGCCATTAAAAACAATGAAATTATGATATTTGCCAGTAAATGAATGGTAATGAAGAATATCATGCTAAGTAAAATTAATCAAACCCAGAAACTCAAAGGTCAAATGTTTCCTCTCATTTGCAGAAACTAGAGTAAAATAAAGAAAAGGAGGAGGGAAGGATAAGATTATATAAAGAACCAATCAAACACAAATTAACAGAAGAGCAGAGGAGTCCAGTAGAGTAGAAGAAGGAGAAGGAGAGAGGGAGGGCAAAGGGAAGGGAAACGTGGGGGATCATGAACTGCAATCAATTTCCATGCATGCATGAGTTTGTCAGGATGAATCCAACTACTATGTATAACCATAAAGCTCTAATAATTAAAATAAATAAATAGATAAAATCAACACAAAGTCTGGAAAAAAATTTATTGACTATTCAAAACAACAAGATCACCAATTTTGAGGCTTCTAATATATGTAGAAATAAATGTATGACAACAAGAACACAAAAGCTACAGCAAAGAAATGGAGGTATACTATTAAGAGATTCTTACACCATATGTAAAGTAGGATAATAGTACTGGGTGTATGACTGTGGTCAAGTTGAATAGGTTTGCTGTTAAGTCCTAAAATAACCACTAAATTGTAATAGAACAAAAAGTATAATTAATAAACTAACGAAGAATTTAAAGTGAAATCATAAAAAAATCTCAAGAAGTTCAAAATAAAACAAGAAAAAGGAAAAGACTCCAACAAATAGGTGGTTAAGTACAAAAGAAAGAATAACCTATATTTAAACTCAATCATGTTGAAAATCACATTAAATATAAGCAATCTAAACATCCAAATTAAAAGGTGGAGATCATCAGACTGGATTTTTAAAAAAGTAATAGTTACAGCCAGTCTATAAAAATTTCATTTTAAAAACAAAGACACAATACTTTAAAAAGTGAGATGAAGAAAGATATATACCAGAGTATTACTAGGGATAAAGGAATTATTTTATAATGATAAAGGAGTCAGTTCACTAGGAGGATGTAATGATTTTAAACATGTATCTACTTAGTAGAGCTTCAAAATGCAAGAAAGAGAAACTGAAAAAAAATTCAAGGAGAATAACAGACTTTTTGAAATTGCAATAGATGATAGAACAAGTACACAGAAAATCACTAAGGACATAGGAGGTCTGAATAATACTATCAACCAACTTTACCGGAACATTGTATCCAACAACAGAATATTCACTCTTCCTTAGTGCACATGAATATTTTCTTAGACCATTTCTGAGCCATAATGCAAGCCTCAATATATTAAAAAGTATTTAAATGATACAAAGTATGTTGTATTATAACAGTGCAATTATATTGGGAATCAATAACAGATAGCTAACTGGAAAATACCCCAAAACTAGGAAACAAAATAGCATACTTTAAAGTAAACTATGAATCAAAGTAGAAATCAAAATGGAAATTAGAAAGCATTTTGAATTAGTTGAAAATATAAACCAAATGAATCAAAACTTGTGGAATGAAGCAGTACTTAGACATAAATTTACAGTACTGACACTACTACTGAAAAATCAATGATCTCAGTTTTTTCCTTAGCAAACTAGAAATAGAAAAGATAATTAAACTCAAAGCAAATAATGAAGATCTAAAGTGAAATTAGTAAGATAGAAAACAAAAAAGCAATATTAAATTTTGATAGGTATATTTACAGTCTCAAAAGTTAGAGAAATGATATAGTCAAAAGTCTGCAAATATTAAAAGGATAATAAACGGATAATATAATTCCATGCCAATAGATTCAACAAATAGATGAAGTACATTGACATATCTTAGATGAAACAGATAATATAAATAGATTTATATCTAGTAAAGAAACAGAATTTATAGTGTAAAATCTTCTCACAAAGAAAAGTCAAAGCCTAGAAAACTTCATTGGTAAAGTCTTTCAAGTTTTTTTAAATAATTCTTATTGTACACAAATTCTTTCAAAAAATTGAAAAGAAGAAAATACTTGCCTACCATGTGTGAGGTTTTGGGTTTGATCCTCAGCATCACATAAAAATAAGTAAATAAATAAAATAAAGGTATTCTGTCTATCTACAACTAAAAATAATAATAAAAAAAGAAAATACTTCCCTACTCATTCCCTGAGGGTATAGTAATAATCAAGTTAGTATCACTAATAAAAATGGACACATATGTCAAAGGAACAGAAAAGAGAATCCAAAAACAAACTTACACAAATATGATCAACTGATTTTTTTATAAAAATGCAAAGGCAATTTAAGAGAAAAGGATAATTTTTTCAGCCAGTAGTACTGGAACAATTGGCTACCCATTAGCAAAAACCTCAAACCCTTTCTCACCCATATATAAAAATAACTCAAAATTAATCACATACCTAAATTAGAAATTAAAACTATGAAACTTCTAAAAGAATGAATTGAGAAAAATGTAGCAAACTTGAGTTTTGTGTAATTTTCTTAAATAGGACACAAAAAGCATGAAATACAAAAGAAATAAAGGTAGTAAATTGATTTCATCAAGATTTAAAGCATTTATTGTACAAAGGATACTTATTAAAATAAAAAGGCAAGCTATAGGGTAGTAGAAAATATTTGAAAAATATATCCATATGTCTAAGATATATAAAAATCATTACAACTCAATAAAAAATAAACCACAATTTTAAAAAGCAAAAAAATTTAAAAGACATTTCAACAAAGTAGATAGATTGTGTCAAATAAGCATATTATGTTGTTCAACATCATAAATCATCAGGGAAAGACAAAGTTAAACCACAATGAAATATGGCTACAAACAATAAGAATGGCTAAAATTGAACACTAAAACTTACAAGCATTGCTAAGGATATGGAGCAACTAAAACTCTCATATATTGCTAGCATGAATGCAAAATTGTAGGAAAAGTTCAGCAGGTCTTATAAAGTTGAACATATGCCTATAACCTAACCTGGCCATTCTATTCCTAGATATTTACCCATGAGAAATGAAAGCGTATGTCTACACAAAGAAAATGTTCATAACTGTCTCATTTGTAATAGTCAAAAACCAGAAAGAACCTAAATGGGCAATCAAACTGTGGCATAACCATACAACGAAATACTATTTAGCAATTTAAAATAGAAGTGATTGACATGTACATGAGTGAATCTGAAAATAATTATGCTGAATGAAAGAAACTAGACAAAAAGAGAACATAATGTACCATTTCACTAATATAGAGTTCTAGGAAATACAAACTAATCTACAGTAACCGCATATCAGTGATAGTCTGGAGATAGAGTCAGTGAAGGAGCAAGAAGAGAAAATTGAGAGATTTGAAAGGTTCATGAAGAAATTGTTGGAGATACTGGATACATTCATTATATTGGTTGTGAAAATGGTTTCACTGATGAATAACTATCTTGAAACTTATCAGACTGTATGCTTTAAATTAATACAGTTTGTTATATGTCAATTATTATTTAATAAAGCTGTCAAAAATAGCATGCAAGCCTGGCGTGGTGGCTCACACCTATAATTCCAGTGGCTTGGGAGGCTGAAGCAGGAGGATCAAGAGTTCAAAGCCAGCCTCAGCAAATTAGTGAGGCACTAAGCAACTCAGTGAGACCCTGTCTCTAAATAAAATACAATAAGGACTGGGGATGTGGCTCAGTGGTTAAGTGCCCCTGAGTTCAATCCCCAGTACAAAATATGCAGTTTGTAATAGTCTTATTTCACAAGTGAGTAAACTAAGACTCAAAGAGGTTATACGATTTTCCTAAGATTACAGCTGGTACACAACAGTCATACAAAGCTTATGAAAGAGCATTATGTGATGAGGCCATTGCAAAAGGCATATGTATTGGGATGCTAAGGCACATTTATTTGAATGGAAAGATGGAGATGAAAACCTTTCTAGCTCTCCAAGAAGAAAAAATGACTAAAGAGTTTCCCAGGAAGAAATTAATAGGCTTTATGTGATTCATCTTTTTGTTCTTCTTTTTCATTTGTATATATTTTATTTCCTCTCACAAATAGATTGTAAATGGCCTGCAGACTGATTTTTACCTCTTGTACAGAAGAATCCTGAATTAATATTCTCATAGAGTAAATGAATAAATGAATGAATAAATGTTAACTTTTTTCTGAATGATAAGGCAATATGAATGACAAGGATCCTCTACAAAGTCAACCTGACTATTCCATTTTCTTTAAAATGTTTATATTTAAACTTTCATTTCAATAAGACTTTCATAAGTCATGATTGGATTTTCCACTGTCCCTCTTATCTTTAAAGGGACAAGAAAAAGAGGGTCTGTATTTGGAATACAATATTTGCTACAACAATATCTTTTGTGGGCAAGGGGCCGAATGGCAATATAGGCAAAAAGTCACAGTCATTACTTTATCTGGGAGAGTTTTTAAAGTAGCCAAACTCTGGATGCATCTGTTTTATTCTTCACAGATGTCATACACTAATCTATGTGAAAGCCACCTGATAAAAATGCTGTAACCTCAAGTATTCTCACTTTTCTCACACTCATATGAGCCTTATGCCTCTGAAACCAACAAGGCCCTGACTATACTCTAACTCCTAGTATTAATATTTTTGTGCTTGTTTTTATGTATTTGTTATATTATGTGTTTATGTTGTGTATGTATTTATGTCATACTTCTAAATACTCAAGGCAATTTTATCTTTTAAGGATGTTCTCATTCTTTTAAAATGCATTTTTCCCCAGTTTTCCATGGGACAAAAAAAAATCCTTCATTTTCATTGGAAAGGAATTTAAGCATGGATAAGAGATATTTAGTATGATCATTTCCACCTTACCTTTTCAAAAATTAAGTACTGGAATAAAGAAAACAATCAGGGAAAAGAAACAGGAGTCATTTTTCCTACTTTCCCTCATACTTCCCACCACCTGTAGCCTTAACAGTCTTACTGATCCTTTGTTTAAACCTTTTACGTCTTCCTGATCTTTTGCAATGGCCCTAATACCTTGTTTCTCTAGCTCAATTCTGTTTCCATCTCTAGTCAATTCCAGCAAATACTGGCTGAATTAATTTTTCAAAAGCAAAGCTCTTGCCATACACTGGACTATTTGGTTATGATGGTCCCCTATGATCTACCAAATGCCTTAGCATAGCAGGCCACAGTGATATGATCACACTGAATTTTCCAGCCTATACACATGCTATACCTTAGTCAAACTGAACTGCTCATTGTTTCCTATGCCATACTTGCCTGCTTTCATTTGTCTTCCTCATGTTTATGCTTCTGCTATTGCCCTCACTATCAGGATGCTCCTCTCTTCATTCCCAATTCTACTGGCAAAATTCTACCCAACTGTCAAAGAACATCACAAAGTCTGCTTCCTTCTGTTCTTCTAAATAAATATAATTTAAATTCTTTGAACTCCCTCAAGTACTAGTTTTTACTCTATTAAGGTACTTAGTATATTCTGCACAAGGAATAACATCTCCTCTTCTCTGTACATCTCCTCTGCAATAATCAGTGCAACTTAATTGACATTTATTAATCCCTCCTTTGTGCTATGCATTGGATTGGTTAAACACTAAGGACACAAAAAGGAATAAAAGCATTTTAAAAAATATGTCTACAGTCTATGTTTCTTTAAGTCAGGGACTATGTATATTTGTATTTGTTTCCAATGCAGCATCTAATGGTGTGCTTTGAATATAGTCAGTACTCAATATATATTCATGGAGTAAGTTAGTTTTTCAAAGATACTAAG
Organism: Marmota monax; assembly: GCF_021218885.2. Classification (NCBI taxonomy): domain Eukaryota; kingdom Metazoa; phylum Chordata; class Mammalia; order Rodentia; family Sciuridae; genus Marmota; species Marmota monax. Next base: position 9,781,354 of record NW_026695230.1, on the reverse strand, counting down.
CACTCTCCTAAGAAGAAATATTTTGCTACCAAAAAATATTTTCCTTAACTAGAAAAACAAACAATCACATCTTTAAATAGTTTTTAGAGGCCAAGTTGGAAGTTAAATTAACCACTGATTTATACCATCCAGAGTGAAGACCTTATTGGGCTCAGATCACTCCTTATTTATGAAGTGATACTAACTTCAAGCAAACAAGGCTGCATCAAATGATAAATTTCCATATGTCTAAAGCTTCAGGACTGTAATTTGGTCGAAGTAAAGGTGGTTATTGCTTCACTTCACAGAAATCTATGAAGTGAAGGACACTTCAAGTTGACTGTAAGATTTAAATATATATCTAGTCAATGTATCTGGGAGATAGCCACTTTGTGTTTGACCAAACAACATCTACAAAGTTTTAGTGGATATGCCGGCAAGACTACACAGCATTACTGGAAGCCCTTACACAATGAGACCTTTATGCACTATGAGACTGGACAAAATTTTCACTCATTCTCATCATACTTACATTCCCTCACTTTCAGGGAAACAAAACAGAAAGACGCAGTGAGATTTTTTAAAAGGTAACACCATGAACAAAAATGGTCAATAACACTAAGCAAAAACAAAAGAGTAATGAAATTAATGAAAATTAAAATCTTTGAAATCATATCCATTAACAACAAGGAAAATAATCAAGCATGAAAAATGAGGTCATTGCTAAAGGAACAAACCAAGCCCCAAAGCTTGGCACTTGCCAGACTAAGAACTCTGTTGTTTGAGCCCAGTTCCTCCCCAAGTGACACACCTCTCCAAGGAAAAATTCAGCAGAGTAGATGCATATCCACCACTCTGCCCACTACCAAAATTCAATTTACGTACAGAGGCCTAATTTAAAAATCCGTCTCAGGAAATGAAAAAGAGAAATGCACTCTCTTTGTAGGAGAAACAAATACCTAGAAATCCAGACTACGATAGCTATAAATCTATAGAGACCTATTAGCATAAGATGGTTGTAATATTCCAACAGAATGAGAAAAAGATGATAGGTCTTTTTCATGGCATTCATTCTCATATTAAGATGTAACAGTTCTGAGGCCAAATATTTGAGATGTTCTGAGACAGGTGTATTGGAAATTTTACCAGATAACCATAACTGAGAATATTCTAATGAAACCCTTCTGGGGTTGGAACAAATAGGCTATGAAGTCAAACAAACCTGTTTAAATTTTAGCTCTGTCTTTTTTTCCTTGAATTTCTTCCTTCCTTCATTACTTTATTTTTTGTTCACGTATTCATTCTTTCAACACATATTTACTGGGAACTTAATATGTGTCAGGCACTGTGCAGGAAACTTATGATACAGATTTGAACAAAACAGACAAGGTCTTTGCCCTGACAGAGTTTTTAGTCTGGTGAACAAAATAGATGTTAAATAAAAATACAAATATATGATAAATGTCAATAATTTTAAGTGCTATGAAGGTAAAAAAAAGAAATCAGAATTGAGATAAAACAATTAAAGATTAGGAGACTAAAGTATCTCAGGTTTGTTGAAAGGATTAAAAACAACAATGTAAAAGTGCCTAGGACAACATCTAGCACATGCAGGTTCTTAACACAAGCACCAGCTATTTTTTGTTAGTTTCTCTTTACCAAGTATATATCCCTGTCTATTCCCTCCCAATCCTCTCCTGCCACCCAAACTATGAAGTGTTAGAACAATGTTGAGTGCTATTGTGGGAAAATTCCCTCTAGACATTTCAAATTACTGCACAACTTGCTGTTATATTCAGTTTTCTATATAATCAGAACCTTAATCAAGCCACAACCTTCTTATAGGCATATGTACATTTTATCTTCTGCTTAATATCTTTTAAATAACTTATGAACATTGCTCATTTAGTAGAATGGCATATTTATCCTATTTATCCCAAACTATTCTCAAGAAGCAATCAATTCAAGAACTCATGCTATATAAAAGAAATGCCAAAGAAACATAACTAAGAACTTCCCTAACGCATTTTAAGTATGTGTTTATATAGAATATCTCATTGTAGGAGATTTTTCTAAAAACTTTTCAAAACTTCTTTTAGACCTTAATTATTGCTCTATTCTATTCTTAGCAAACATTCATTTAAAACTTGACAAATCTTAATTCAGGTTTAGTAAAACTTCTGAGCTAATAAAGTTTACAATTTCTTTCCAATGATACTATCTTTATCTCACAATAATAACTAGTCCCCAACAGTTCTTCAATTTCCTTTGATTGTAAAAAATGAACTAAAGTATCCTTTGTTCATTTAAAAAAATAGGATTCTTCAGTTTTTAATCAGAAAGATGATCCTGTATACAATTTAAGCAATATGTGTTAAGCGTTATCCTCAATTTGGCAAGCAGAATACAGACTAAAAACAAACTACCTCTAAATGAAGGAAAGAAAGTTCAGAAGGGAAGAAAGAAAGGAAGGGGAGGAAGGAAAGGAAGGGGAGAAAAAGGGAAAGAGGAAAGGAAAAGGAAGCAGAATTCATTACACTGTAAGTTACTTTTCAGAGAATGATTCCAAAGAGCTTTCCAACTCCCAAGACTAAAACATCATATACCATATCTGAAACCTAATTCACCTCATTCTTTCCTCTAATAGATGTAAGGATGATTGTTCATAGTTACAATGAATGAGAATTTCCTAAAGGTCTCTATATAAGTGATAATTTTCATATATACCCATATTAATCTTTACCCAAAGAAAGCAAAATTATTCTTATTTTTTTCAGGGAAGCATATATTTCCTAAAATTCTTACAGTTCTACTTAAAAAGCATTGAATTGAAATCAATAAACTTGAAACAAATTAGAGGGGAAACTGTATAAACCCTCTTAAGTTACTATTGTCTGATCCAAACAAATATTCCCACATCTTTAAAAACAATCTCAAAATCCATTTTATGGTTCTACAAAAATATACTATTTTGATCATCTCTTACTTCACATATTTCATTTCCTTTTTCTCATTTTCTCAATTATTGCAATGAAGTTGGAAAGATAGGTATCTCATCCATTTGTTCAACCATGTCTTCTCAAAAAACTCCAGGCCCTCAAAGTTTTCCAATACTCTTTCCTGTTTATACCTGTATTTCTCAAGTCAGTTTCTTAGCTTTCCACCGGTACTGTCTCTTAGATGTTGGTCCTGCAACTGAAAGTCCAGGGTAGTCAGGGGGAATCCCTCAAATTAGTCACAGAATTGACATAATCAGTGAGTTCACATATGCCATTACCAAGACAAATCCCAGAAGGTTTTTATCACTTAAAGCTGTCAGACAATCAATGAATGCTATATCAGATACCAAATTATGGGAGATTAATCCCACCTTTAAAACAATGTATTCTGACTGATGGTGCTATATTATGTAAAATAATGGGGAAAATTATACTCACATGAGAAATAATATATCTAGATTTCTTTTTTGTTTTATTCAGTGAAACTCAGAACATTAATGGTAGTAATTAAAACCAAGCCATAGGTTTAAAATCAGCCTGGTAGCAGTGGCACATGCCTATAATCCCAGCTACTTGAGTGAATAAAGCAGGAGGATTGCAAGTTGAAGGCCATCCTGGACAGCTTAGTGAGACCCTTTCCCAAGATAAAATAAAAGGGGTTGGGGTTACAACTCAGTGATCAATCACCCTGGACCCCTGAGTTCAAACTCCAGTACTACAAAAAAAAATTTTTTAATTTGTATTCTGCCTAATAGTTACAGGGATGCAGACTTGGATTTCATTAATGCTATTGCTTAGTTATTTACAATACCAAGATCAAAAAGAGAAAAGTAATAATTAACTGTCAAACATACCTTCTAGTTGTGTTTGTGTGTTCCAAAAGGATAAAAGTCCAGAGGTAAAATAAAAAATTAAAAATCTGCTTTTATTAATGAATTAATTACTTACGTTTATATGAAATTTTGAGGCAAAAAGAAAGAGTTAGCCCCAGTACAGCTTGTATCCAGAGAAAATCCCACCCACACAAACTCTCTAGTAACATGTCAATTTTAAGCTCATAAGGTAATGACCATTTTTCTTCTCTTGTAAACACTTTACCAAGCCCTTAATATAAGCAAATAATAACAATAACAAGCATTACACCATACAAACTGTTATGACCAGGTAAATATTAAGAATAAGTCTCTTTTGCCAGTCATCTATGGAAAGGGATGTTTTGGAAATTAATCTTCTTTACTATAACTGCTTTGTGTTTTTAAAACTTCAGCAAGAAATATATAAGTAATATACAGAAAAGAGAGAGAGAGAAGATTCACAAAATATTTTACCTTTACTGGCAATATTTAACTCACATTTTGATGCTTTGGTACTGGCAAAAAACTGATGATGAAATGAAAAATTTTATACCAAAATTCTAAAATACATGAAACATGTACTTTGAAATAAAATTGTATGCTGCAAGTGAGTAGAGGCAAGGTGCAACAAAATAAACTAGTTTGTTAATTATTCAAATAATCTTTAGAAACTAGCTACTAAAATATTTCTAGGAGTCAATAACTTTACATTTTCTTGAACTATAGGCAGACTATATTTCACATCTTACTTATAATTATGTAGGCTAGCTGTGCATAATCAGTGAGGTTATTGACACCTCTTTGTCTACCCAACTCAAATCAAGGCTATATTTCCCCTTCTCTGTATACATTTAACCCTTTCAATAATAATAAAAGTTATATAACAGTACTAGAAAATGATTAAACTCATCTTCTGGGTTAAAAAGTTCAGAGAGTAGCTTTGGGGGAAAATATTCCAATTTATTAGCAACTTTTAGAAAATTACCCTCAAACCCCACATTGTTTCCAATCTCAAGTTAAGAAAAATTCTTCTCCAACAGGCACTGAATCACTTTAATGTTGACTCTTGTGCAGCTCTACTCCACCTTCAAATGTAGTCAGTAAATTCAGCTTTACTATAGTACTATTAAAATGTGAAAGAACCATAATAGCATTTTAAAAAGAGCTGTTGGCACTACATTAGTTTATAGAAAACCCTAAACTGAACCCTAATGCAAAAATCTAATGATAGTTTGCCTAGTTGCCAAAAGAGTTACACAAATTATTTTGTCTTAATATGTAAGTTGTCTCAAAGGCATCCAAGAATATTGCTGTATAGAACTGAAAATAAGTCTCCAATGGTCATTGTTCTTGTGGGGTCTTTTCAACATCAATAAATCAATATACCACCTTTACTTTAAGGCAGTTATCTGCTTATAGACTTGCCTTATGATTGAATAAAAAACATAAAAGATTTTTTCTGCTTCTTTAATAAGTCACCTTCCTTGATTGGCATCCAACATGGTCTACCTCACACCAAATTCCCCTTTAGAGTGAATATGTGATTTTCGAGTTTCTGGTAACACACTCAAACAAAATCAATAGTTTTAATTCCCCTTTCCTTTATAAATCTGAACAAATTTTTTAGAGTTTGAAAAGTAAACCAAGATCAAATTTAGACATGTTGTTTGAAATTAGCAAAGATGAAACACTTCAATGCCAGACAAAAGCCCTGATTTTTAGAGTAGGTTTTTGCTTTCCCTGAAATGCCTAGCTCAGGCTGTGTATTTTTATGCCTGCAGATATTGGCATGTTTCACATTTAAGATTATGACACACCAACTTATTTTGAAATTTAAAAAATCTCCCACTGCGCATGTTTCAAGTGCTTCATGACTATCACTGATAATTGAGCAATTAACTTGAAATTACCAAATGTGCTGTGATGGCATAATATGTAGTAAGCAACATGAAAGAATGAAGAACAGAGGAACTTCATACAGAGAAAAAGAAATAATGAAGAGTAAAAGACCATAATAAAAACAGTACTGAGTAAATTTTAATGGTCCCAGGTCTCAGTGGTTTAACTGTACCAGTAAAATGGTTTAATGAAACAAGTCCTGAATATTATGGGACTTTTTAGAGTTTGTTCTGGTGCTACAAAAAGGAACCTTCTTTCTAACTGGTCTTGTGTAATTCTCATCAATTGGTTAAAAGTAAGTGAAGGGGTTTCATTAGACAACAAGCACAAAATGATTAGGTTAAAATTTCAGAGCGGCAGATGCTTAAGAAACAGGAGCTTGCCAAAGGGGAATAAAGGGAAAGAAGGGGGGATGGGAATAGGAACAACAGTAGAATGAATTGCATATAACTTTCCTATGTTCATATATGAATACACAACCAGCGTAACTCCATATCATGTACAACCATGAGAATGGAAAGTTATACTCTATGTGTGTATAAATGTCAAAATACACTCTACTGTCATGTATATCTAAAAAGAACACATTTTTTCAAAAAAGAAACAGGATCTTGCAAAAAATTGTTGTAAGGTCTTACTTTAAATATAAAACAGACAAGGCATTAAATCTAAAGCTAAAGATAACCTCAAGAAAGCAAGCTATTGTAAACATATTTACCAACAAAAAATTGAGATGCATGGGTTGACATCAAAACAAAAGAATGAAACCCAGCTCTACTGGAAAAACCAGAATGCCTCTTCAGTGTTCATCTCATCAAGGTCTCTAATATTGGGCTTCTCTGGCTAAAACTATTGTATGATGGTAAAGGGTAGCTTTTTTGTCCTTAAATATAGCCAATGAAGCTAATTCCATAAACCCAAATCCTACCTTATTGCAGTGGCAGGCCATTTTAACAGTTTGCAAGAAAAAAAAAAACAATTTAGAAAGTCATAGAGGAAAAACAGATTCAAAATTACAGCAAATAAAGGACACTATTAAAAACATTTTTTTTCTCAAAATTCTATCAGTATTACTCCAAAACAGCACTAGGAGATTAAAAATAGACCAGGCTGTCCTTTCAGGTATAAATTAGAAATAAAAACTAGAGACAGCATGAAGCACAAGTATCTAAGGACACTAGTATATAAAACTTAAAAGCTTAAAATGTAATGGATATCCACATTCAGATTAGCAAATTCCTTTCAATTAAAGTAGATTTCTGGCCACAGTTCACAAATGTATAGTAGCTGTGTATATTAATGTAGATACTTCAAATGTCAGTATATCTCTAATTAACATGAGCACACAACTGTAAAACTGAAAAGGTACAATTTTAAATTCCTTACATTCCCAGCATTAATGCTTTCATGGGGCAGCTCCCGTTGTCATGGAAAATGGCATTCAAGCCCTATTTGTGGATTTTCACAGCTCATCTTTTTTATTTACCTGCTCTATGTCAAGATTAGCCTGGAATAATATTTTTTAAAGATAATGCACTTAGAGCTACTTGTCCTTAAAATCACAGATGTTCTCACTGAGGGAGCTTTGGTCTGGGCTCTGCTCAGTCTGAAACTGATTTCTTTCCATTTTAAAATACGACAAAGACATGAATTTGTGATTTTCTTTGTTTGTTTCCTAAAAATCTATGCAATTCAAAAAAAATTCAGCTGAAGTGATGACATGTGGCAGTTTTGGGATTGAAGTGTTGAAAAATGTCAGGGAAAACCAAATGCCCCACGAAAATGAAGAAATGAAGTAGTAGTAGAAGGCTTTCTGCAATCTCTTCTCCTACTTACTTTACCTTAACTTTTCAAAATTATATATTCAGTAACCATGTGAAGTCTGAGATAGTGATGGAAAACCTCAGAAACTCTCTCAGAGAAAACAGCATGGTATTGTGGAAAGATCACTGAATTTATACCATGAATTCAAGTTCAAGTCCTGCTACTCTGCAAAAATGAGGATAATTCCTACACATATTACAGAGTTTTTAATGTCTGCAAAATAAAGAATTATACCAACTTAAAATACTATTATTAGTGCCTCAAGCCTGGGATTAAACAATTCTCACTTTTTGTACCAGACAATAAAGAACAAGTGAGAGGCTTTAGGGAAAAGGTTGCTAATAGAAAGCATGAACTGAGACAGAACTTTATAAAAGGGAATTCATTGATCAAATTACTAATGTGGCTTGAGTAACCTGGAAAAGCAGGGTACCTAATGAACTACCTTTGTTGTTGTTTTGTTTTATTTAACCAATTATTTATTGCCCTAGTGAAACTGAATAGTTGGAGTTACATAATTATTTTTTCATTAGAGATAAAAAAATTGAATGTGAGTTACTGACATGGGAAATAAGGTCTTCTTACACAATGCCTACTTTGGGAAAAGAGACAGGTAATTTAATTTTTAAAAACACTATAATTATTGTAGCTTCTGAAAACATAAGTCATTTTCCTTCACAGTATTTTCCTCTTTTGATCTGGGTAGTAGATATGAGTAAGTAAGATTCCAATCGGTTCTCACACTCTTGATGTGGCCTATTCATTATGGATGTGCAAAACAATATCCCACTTTCCTTATCTCACAGACCAGCTTCTGTACACCTTACTAAGAAACCTCCCCATGGCCATGAGGTTTAACTTTCTGCCTTAAATCATGTAGCAAATATGCAGTTGTAGACATAGAAATGAAAGTTCATAAAAGAAGCCCATTTACTTGTCCTTAGGCATAACTAGATTAACATTTCGTTTGTTCAAGCTGCTTTATCATCCAGTGTAGGTGATGAACAGTTTCCATAACAATTGAAAGAAACTGAAACTAAAAATTCTGAATGCCATGTTAGTTTCATCTCACTTATCTCAGTCATAGCATGCTGCCACATCTCTTTAATAAGAAGATTCTGCAGTTGGGAGATCAGTCAAGAGATGATCCTAACAAAGCTTTTTCACTCACCCAAGGAACAGCAAAGTCCATACCCTGCTCTAGCATGTGGAAATCTTCAAGACAAGAAAATAATTATTTTAAGATCTGTTTGACTACCATGACTTCTGCTTCAGTGACCAGACACAATCAAACTAAATGTTTTTTGTTGCTGTTGTTTTTAAAGTGAAACTCCAAAATTAACATGAAAACTACATCAACAATGCCCCTTCTAATTTTAATCTTTCCCTTTGCTAAATCACAAAAAAAAAATTTTAGCTAATTGGATCACCTCCATTCAAAAATAGCCTATGTGTATCCATTGTGCAGGGAAAAAAGTGAAGAATTTAGGAAAGAAAACCTTTGAGTGATGAGAATTGTAAATTATATATTAAGGAAATTCTCCTTGGTTGATGTGACAGTAATTATATTTGTCACTGTAAAAATTTTAATCATCCTGAAAACTTACTAGAATGAAAATGACTGATAAGAAAGAAAAGAGAAAGAAGGTAAAAAAGAGAACAAAGCAACTAATATAAGATTTGGACAGCTCATAATTATTTCCCTTCATTCAGATTTCTAATAGGATAAACTCAGCTCCTTAGAAGCTACTATCTTCACCAAGAACCCTAATAAAATATAATACATTTCTTTCTCCATCTTCTTTGCTTCCTATTCCTCACCATTCTACCTTGCACAAATTAAAAGCTTATGGTTAATCCAAATGACACATGAAGTTTATAAAATTTCATTTTAATCAAGAATTCAAGCTTCAAATAATAAAATGTAAATTGATAAAGTTGTCGTAAAAATAACTATTCTTAATGCATTAAATATATACAAAATTTACTAAAATATTTTAAACATAAAAATCTACTTTTTTAAAAGATGGTCCAAAATGCCTAATCCAGTCAATACTACCACTAACAGAAAGGTAAAACTGATTTTAAACAAATTTCCACTGCTTTCTAGGTGAATACCAAATCATTTAAACTTCAATTTAAGAAATTATTTTTTTCAAATACTTTCCTGGAAGTATATTCTTTAAAACTTATTTGTAGCAGTAAACTAACAAAGAAAAAGTTTTTTATGTTTTTGCTATTATGAAATATAAAAGAGCCCCTTAAGTGCCAATTGTTTATAATAATGCACACATATGAATAGGTTTTCCATTCAAGCTACTTAACTGTGGGTCTCTAGGTTTATATGTGTGGTGGCAGTGCTGGGGATTGAACTCAGGGCCTGTGTTCTACCACTGTGCTATATCCCTTGCCCCAGAAAGGCATTTTTTAAATGTGTCATATAATCTCAACTACTTCTATAGAATAAATATATATTGATAACAGATCTTTAAAGTTTATGTCTTTTTTGTTCCTTAAAATTTACCTTCTTTCCTGAGAAAAATTACCTTCGTTCACCAAATTACCATTTAAAATATAATGGTGTTTGGGGGATGGGAAAGAAGGCAGGAATACTACCATTTTGAAATATATTACACATTCACTAAATGAGTCTTTAGTTCCTTAGTACATAATCTCCTCATGTGCTGACAGCACTTTAAATTCTATATCATCTCAAGTCTTTTCTCTGAGCACAAGCACACAGTAGTTTTCAAGTCCAGATAACCAGAAGATGTAAAAAGTTATCATGGTAGATTATTCATGTGATGTAGACTAGAATATTTAAGGTAACTCATTCCTCCAATTGAGCCTTCTTCCAAAAAAGGAAGATATTTATTCTTTAGGCTTTTAAATAATGGGCCCTGCATTGTGTTTTTTTCACTGGAAATCACAATAAATTGGCTTTTTCACCAGCTAATATTTTTTTGTATAGTCCTCTTACCTCCCCCCTCCAAAAAGCTATTAATACAATTAATACTTTGTGACAAGTATCAAAAAACTAATAAAAATTCAGACACAAAGAAGAATTTGTTTATACACTGTAACCATTTCACTACCTAATGAGAACAGTAATAAACAAACCAATACTTACAATTACGCACAAAAAATCAGCCCAGCACCCAGAAATCACTGGTAAATTGCCTTTGAATTCATGAAAGTGACCTGGAAAATCAGACACAAAATGAAATCAAAAAGGACAAGTAAACTGTGTTTATATGCTTTATTAAAGAAGTATACTTTCTGGCTATAAACCATACTATTTTTAATACAGGCAGTTGTCTTCATCTACTCTAACAACTTTTTCCAAGATTATAATGTCAAAAGAAACAATTATTTCATTATTTTACATTTAAGAATACTTCCATCCAATACGGCTTTTTAAGAAAATTTCAGTAATAAAGTAGGTGTTTAAAAGTATAACTAGGTACAAACCAAAGGGAGATTTTTATAGGAGAGAGGAAGGCAAGTCACTTTTTTAAAATATATTTATCTCAGCAAGTTAGCTTCATAGAGAATATCTTGAATGTGTTTAACAGTAATACCTCATAAGTAAATGAAAAAAAGAGGAAGCAGTTTTTGTTCTATCTGAAGTGTAGAGCCCATTATTTATAGCTCAGCAATATAATATGTATCCTGTATAAGCCACAATTCAATCCAAAATTATTTTGCTTGCATACACTTTAATATTGGCTGAAGAGGTAACACATGCAATTCAAACACCCAGAGCTAGACTTATAAAAAATTTAAACTACCACAATGAGTCACTTTATGCCTCTAAATATCTATGATTCCCTCTCTCCACAACCCCCATGCATTAGAAGGTAGTTCAGTAGTTTATTTTTATTGTTTGGTCTAAATACAGCACATTTTTAGTTCCATGAAAACAAAGAAACTTTGTTACAGAGGCTGTATTCTTTCCAGAATGTGAGGATGGCTATGAGTAGAGTTCAAATGAAAATAATAATGGAATTTGAGTTCCTAATTTAGGTCAGAAACTTTCCTAGTCTCTGGGGACTGATTTGATTGATTTTGTGTTTTCAAAATATAGCCAGTAAATATCTAGGTTAGTTAGAGCTAACTAGGTTTAAATTAAATTCATCCTGGGGAAAAAAAGTATCTTGATCAACATTTGTAGGAACCACTATGCCCAACTTTGCAATTATAGCACAAATGGCCTTAATAGATTAAGCACTGGCATCTGAAATTAAGCTGGGATATGAACCGAAGATCTAATTCAGCCCTTCCCCAGTCCCTAAAATACGCTTTTGCCTAAGTGACCAAGATAATTTATTTTATTTTCCATTGACAATTGATAGATAATAAGGCCTGGACATTTGGACAGCTTTAAGTATCAGTAGCTAATTCCATTAGGCTTCTTCCCTTGACTTCCTTTTTTTTTTTTTTTTTTATGGTAGAAAATGGTACCTAAGACTTTCTCCACTCCAGTTTCACCAGTTTCCAGCAATTCTGTAAGGCCTATTTCCACATGTACAGGAAATATAGTAGAGTCTAGTCAAGGAAAGGTAGTTCTATCATTAATTTTGTAATTATATTGTTTTCTTCATAACTTTCTGATGTTTGGGGATCCAGGAGAATAATTCTGAGACATCATACAATCCTATTTGGACATTATGTAAACTATCCAAGTCAGCAAAGAATACTGTGGCTAACACAGATCCCATTTTTTCAACCATTGGACTCTTCAGGAGTTGAGACCTACAATTCTAAAAATATTTTTAATTTTGGAGCAATTCAGATTCCAGACAACATATCAGGGCAAATGATAGTCTAATATATACCAAAACAAAGTCAATAAATTTCATTTTTCATTTCAGTGCAGTCCGGATATAGAAATTAAAAGCAACTCTGAATTGTATTATCAACTGATTACTATTGGTAGCATATTAAAACAAAAATTATAAGAGATTAAATTCCTAAGGCCACAGAGCTCATTATTATAAAAGGGAAAATTACCTTAATGCATACTTCCTCAAACAGAAAATTTAGAAATAAACAAACATTTTGTGACTGGCAGAATTAAGAAGTAGTACACAAAAAATGTGTTAAGTTACTTTTTTAAGAACTAGAAGAGTTTAGCCTGAAGAAGACATTTCCAAAAATAAAAATAGTCACTTTGGTCTTGAGGGCAGCACAAAAGTAAGAAGATACAGAAAGAAATGCCAGAACAAATCAGCATCTTCCTGGAAAATTTAGTATAAAGGGAACAACCAATCACCCATGGATTTGATCCAATCCTCTATTTGTTCATTCATTCATTCAGCAAATAGTTGATCGTGGGTTAGGAATTGTACTGAACTATAAGAACACAGAAAATTAAAGTTAAAAAAACAAGTTCTCTCCCCCTCAAGAATTTCAATCTATGATCCAACATGTGCTATAGACTTTTGTATCTAATCATTGGTGGTGACAGGCTCCACACTATTAAGTTGTTAAAAATCTTTTGTACATTCTTAATTTACTAAATTTTAAAAATTTCATTGCTATAAACCCTCGAATATAAAAATGCATAAAAAATCTAACAAAGAAATGTACAGTAAAATACAAATGTTCAATAACATAAAAATATTAACATAAAATATTAATCCCTCTCCACAATCAAAGCAATCTAATAAAACATTTTACCTACAATATCAGCAAAATATTTAATAAAAAATGGATGTGAGGGTATGGAAAAATAAGAGCTTTCATTTATCATGTGTGGAATTATAAATAGGATACAAAATGTCTATGTGTGTGTGTGTATGTGTATGTGTGTATATGTGTGTTTTACTAGGAATCAAACCCAGTATTTTATGCATACTAGATAAGTGCTCTACCACTGAGTTGCATCTTCAGTCCTTGTTTTACTTTGAGACAGGGGTCTCATTATCTTGCCCAGGCTGACCTTGACCTTCGACTCCTTCTGCCTCAGCCTTCCACGTAGCTGGGATTACAGGCATATGTTATGACCCCCACCTGCGCATAACTTTTTTGGAAATTTAACAATCACAAAAAATGTTAGGAACTAATCATAAAAATGTTAAGATATACCACATATAATGTTTATTATAGCATTTTATAATTGTCTAGTATTGAAAATAACCTGATAGGTAAGTAAATTATGGTACATAAACATAACACTACTATGTAACTATTAAAAATCACAATACAAATCTATATTGATGTAAAAATATGGCCAAAATATACTTTTGAATTAAAAAATACAACATGAATAGTAATAATCAACTTACAGAAAATCAAATATATGTGTATATATGTAGCAATCAAAAAGCATGTGTATCTATGCAGGTTTTAAAAAGAATAATTGGACAAAATGTTAACATTAGACAGTAAATTCCAAGTTCATTTTTACTTTCTTATTTTTATTAGTTAGTATTATTTAGTTATTTTATATAAATCATGTCTAATGCATCACAAAACAATCAAGCTATTTCTAAAATTTAGTACACCACTCATATATTCAAAAGAAATCAGATGTAGGGCAGCTTATTATTAGTCTGGTGGCAAAAGCCAAATAGTAACATTAGGTTGTTTTTGTTGTTGTTGTTGTTGTCATTTTTTTTAATCCTCAGAATTACAGGGTAACTTCAAACGAGTATCTAGAAATTAAATTTAAAAATCACAAACATTTTCACAAAAGCATGTACAAGTCTACCAAAAATAGCTAAGAGATCAAAGGTAAACAGCAAATAAAACACTGCCACCTCCCCCTATAATTAGACTTTAAAAGCTTTCAAGCTAAATTTATTAATCCTACTTAAAACTGTCTCTAAGTTACACCCATCTCTCTCTCTTTTTTAACACTCTCCCCTTTTCTTTTATTATTTGCTTTAGCAAGAAGGTTCAAGAATCAGATGAGAGGTTACATTAAATGATCTTCTAACCCTGACAGCCAATGAAACTAACGTACTATTTAAAGTACTAATGTGCTTCTAAAACCATGTTTAGCAAAATTTTGTCCACATTTACTTAAAATTATAGCCCTGTATGTTTAAAACTGAAGTCAAGTTAAATAACTTTCTTTAATTTATTGGTTCACTAACAATAATTACATTATAGCAAACCACTGAGTTAAAACAATTGCGTTCAAAGCATTTATTTTCTCAACTTTTTAAAAGTTTTTTAAAATAATTTTGTAGTTGTCAATGGACCTTTATTTTATTTATATGTGGTGCTGAGAATCTAACCCAGTGCCTCACACATGCTGGGTAAATGCTTTACCACTGAGCTACAAGCCCAGCCCCTCAACTAACTTTGAAATATGACTGTCTGGTCTTTTCATCAAAATTAAAATTAAGGGGCTGGGGATGTGGCTCAAGCGGTAATGCGCTTGCCTGGCATGCGCGGGGCGCTTGGTTTGGTCCTCAGCACCACATAAAAATAAAATAAAGGTGTTGTATCCACCGAAAACTGAAAAATAAATATTAAAAAAAAATTCTCTCTCTCTCTCTCTCTCTCTCTCTCTCTCTCTCTCTCTCTCAAAAAAAAAAAAATTAAAATTAAGGGTCATTAAAAATTATCCTGTATGCAAAGTCAAATGAATTTTCCTGGAAATGTGATTTTGCATTAGAAGTATTGTTATTTCCTCCTTCCCCCCACCACAAAAAAAGGGAACTTCTTTATTACTACTACCACTTTTTTCTTTATACCTTTACAAGGCTAAACCCATGTGTCTTCAACTCCATAAAGCTTAGCTTTACTTTTGTCCTTAGTAATGAATGACATAAATAATGCAGAATTTAAGTAGATTATAAAAATAAAATGTGAAATGTGGATTTCAAAAGAATTTATATTAAGCTAATGCCAATTTTTTTTTAATTTGTTTAGTTGTCGTTGGACCTTTGTTTTATTTATTTATATGCAGTACTGAGAATCAAACCCAGTGCCTCCTACATGACAGGCAAGCACTCTGCTACTGAGCCACAACCCAGCTCCTAATGCCAAAATTTTTAAAACGTAATTGCTAAAACTAAGGGCAGCACAATAGTGAATAAAAAATAAACACTTACTTATTGGTACTTATATCCCCTCAGGCAAAAGAGTTGTTTCTAAGGTATCAAGGAAGACAACTTAAGATGCTACCTAATTCATGCTTTATTTTCCTGGAATAACTTACTTTTCCCAAGTAAGAACAATTTCTTCTAATCTTAAATATCTCCAAAGACAGTAATTATTGAAGCCAACTCATAGTTGCCTATTCATGTATTCTTTTCTGGTTGATTACATCTCTAATAATTTTAATATTAAATATTGATGACCAAAATTTAGAAGGAAGATTGACAAAACATTTAGAGTAGATTGGCTAAGAAACTTTATGGAAATCATATTACATTAGAATGATTGCATGTTCTAAAGATGTAGTGGTGATAAATTGTAGACATCAGCTAGTCCAGTGGTTCTTAAAGAATGAAGGGAAGGGAGCGGGGATAAGAATAGGAAAGACAGTGGAATGAATATGACATAACTTTCCTATGTACATATATGAATACACCACAGTGAATCTCAACACTATGTACATACACAAGACTGGGATCCTAATTAGAATAAGACATATTCCATGTTAATAGATATGTCAAAATGGACTCTACTGGCAAGTATGACTAAAAAAATTAAACTTTAAAAAGAGTCCCAAAGAGCTAGTGTGACATTTATCAATATTTATTATATTAAAAACTAAAACTGAAAAATTTTAATAGTTATTAATCATTTAAAATAATAATAAACCTACTCATTTTATTTAAATATAAGCCTATTTTCAAAATTAGAAGACTAGAATTGTTTTACATTTTTGCAAATCTCTGATGTGCCTTGGTTTTATTTTAAAACAGCTAGATTATCATGGATGCCATTGCATTTGATCTGTTGCAATACTTAGGTTTGGTAGATTTTGTGGCAGATACCCATTTTCATACAGGTATGTAGTTGGAAAGTGGCAGTGTTTAACAGCCTTTTCAGATAACTGTAGCTATTCTTCTCTGAAATTACTTCAAAATTTGACAAGTAGTCATTCCAGAAATGTTAATTACAATATAGTATTAATAAACTTTTTGTTGTTTCTTAAATATCTTCTGGCCTTTAAATTAATATTTTAGCCATGCATGATTTTGTAACATCATACATTGGTTCAGCTAAAGAAAAAAAAACTGGTTCACTGAGTTATTTCAAAATGTTGACATATTTATTTTAAAATTTTTTTTTCATAATCACATTTTTTACTATCACCACCAATCTCACCAGAAAAGATTTTAAGTATACAGGAAGGTGTCAAGTTCATAGTGATGGATACAAGTGTTCCAAACCATTACTTTTTCCTTGAAAGCTTGAATTTTATTGACAAAAAAAAAGTGTCAGCTGCTTTTCTTAAAGTGAGCAGGCTCACTTCGTTTATTTATTTATTTTTAATATGTCTGCCAAGTATAAACACTGTGCTAGTAGACACTCTTTCAAGTAAAAACTGCATGATTCTAACTCAGCTTAGTTCAATTCAAGTGTTTCCTCAAGATACTCATGATACTAGATATATATATAGCATAAGTGCTTTATACATACTTCTTATTTAGAGCATTAAAAATGTACTCAAGAATTCATAAAATTAATACATTTTACTGCTTCATCTATAATATTAAGCAAAATTGGGTTTCTTTGCTCATCTTCCCCATGAGTAATAAGGATAAAGAATTCAATGAATCCTAATATACATTTATGCCAGTGTCTTGATTTATGCTAAGGAACCAGCAATTTTACCTAAAATTGCATTGTATCTGTAGTGCAGTTGTTAATACAGTAAAAAAAAAAAAAAGCAAATAGCAACTTTGCATTATGAAAAAAAATAATTTTCACTTTGAAGATCCTTTGAAAGGGTCTCAGGGGTCCCCAGAGTCCACGGGCCACATAAGATAACTGATCATCTATTCTGTTATTCCATTTTTCAACTAAGGGAACTAACTAGCCAACAAAGAAGAGGTAATAAAATCCACAACAGCTGGTATAATATGGCAATAACTGGTTGAAAGTTAGTTTCTATTTCCTCTTTCCAAAGAACAATACTAGGGATAAACTTTAGTTTATCCCTAAATAGATAAATCTTTAAAATAGATAAATCTTTAAAAGCAATGGGGTAAGTTTCCTCACAAAGTAAGATAACTCTTTGTCAAGAAGATTGTAAAAAGAATCCTCACACTGAGCTGCAAGTTGAAACGTGCACCAAACATTAGGTGATTATAAATTCACTTAGAAAACTTTTATAAAATTCAAATTTGTTATCCTCACTCCAGACCTACTAAACCATACTGTTCCTGAGTGAAACAGGAGTTTCCATTTTTTAAAAATCTCTCTAGGTGACTTACAGCTGGCCTGGCTATATACTGATGTGCAGGAACTGCTATACCACCTCTCTTCTGAAGTCACTACCATACTAATATTCTACAATTGTATATTTTATCCAAACTCACTAGGAATCATACCCTTATACTTTATGTAACGTATTTTAAGCCTACTTTAAAAGCTGATAAATAGTCAGGGTCAAGATATTTCTGGATCAGTAGAAAAAGAATTAATGTTGCATTCCCTAGGCCCACCACTTCACCTCTGCCAACATGTGTGGCTGAATTATAAATCAGAAACATGATTACCTAAGTTTGACAGTTTTCACAACTGCCAACACTTTATTGTTCTCCTGAAGTAACAATTCAAGAACAGCTATCTGTGAACAAGGATAGTCAGCCTAAAAATAATGTATATATGAAAAATGAATAAGACTATTTAGAAGAAAGCATGTCTTTACTTTAGAAAGGCATTGTACAAAGGCACCTACCTTATCACTATAAACCAAGATCAAAATATACACCACTGGGACTGGGGTTGTGGCTCAGTGGTGAAGCATGTGTGTATTTTATTAAAATAAAAGCATATTTATTTAATAAAATAAAAATATTAGATGTGTGTGTATCACAAACGTAAACTATTTACAGAATCACCATGTGAATTACTCCCCAAAACTCTGAGATTTTGAGGTCCTGACTACACAAAAATTCCAAATATTTCAAAAATACAACATAAGGTAGCACGGCCTCTTGACCAGGATCAAATAAAAATGGTCAACATATCAAAAAACATTTTGGAAATATATTTTGTGATTTTTCACCCAATAAGCTTGTACTTTGGGGTAGGGTGTACTGGGGGTTTAACTCAAGGACAATCTACCGCTGAGCTGTATTCCCAGACTCCCCACACATACACATTTTATTTCTTTTATTTTATTTTATTTTTTATTTTATTTTACTTTACTTTACTTTATTTTACTTTATTTTATTTTATTTTATTTTTGAGACAAGTTCTCACTGAGCTGCTTAGGGCCTCACTAAACTGCTGAGTCTGGCCTTGAACTTGTGATCATCCTGTCTCAGCCTCCAGTATGCCAAGGCACCTGGCAAGCTTGTATTCTTTTTTTCCTTCTTCATGTATCTTACTTTTCTTAACAAAATATACTTCTTTGAAATAACACCCATTACTGTGTTTTTTAATATCCCTTTTTTCTTGTAGCCTGATTCAGGCATATGTGATACCTCTTAACAACAAAAGGCAGTCTTGTGTGAGCAGGATGGGAGAGAAAAAGTGATTATCAAAACATAATCTTCAGGGCTGGGGTTGTGGCTCGGTGGTACAATGCTTGCCTCACATGGGTGAAGCATTGGGTTCGATTCTCAGCACCACACATAAGTAAGTGAATAAAATAAAGGTCCATCAACAAAAATATATATTTTTTAAAAAAAAAACAATCTTCAGACTACCATTATAAAAACCACCTCAGGTACTTATTAAAATTAAAATGTTTTAAAGACTATTAGGCTCCACCCAGATCCACTCATTGGGAATCTGTTTTTAAGCATAGTCCTTAGGTAATTGCCAACATGCTAAAATTCAAGAACTTCTGGGCTAAATGAAAATTTTATTACTAAAATGTTTTATCTTACTGAAAGGATTCTCAGTGATTTTGGAGTTCTTGTTTTAAATATTTTCTTAAATGTAAGATAGTATTAGAAACTAAACATGAATTCAGCTTAAAGATTATTTCTTATGCTTTTTTTTTCTTTTTTAATTTGAGATAAAGACAACAGCTATTCTCCAGCAATTCAATTAACATTTCTGAGAGCACACAGGATTCGTGGCATGAATAGGGATCTCTGGGGTACAGAACAATAAAGCACAATACCTGATCTCCAGCAACTGACAATCTGAATTCATTGTAAGATAAATATTGTAGTTAGAACAGTCTCACATTGCTATGTATTACAATTCTCAAAAAAAAAAAAAGGGAAAGATTCCTCTCTCTGCTCAGTTTTCTCTCCGAGTTTTGTTCACAAACAGAGTAATAGAATGGCAGAACATTTAAAAACCAACCATTTAACAAAATCTTGCAAATAAATACTGATTTTTAATTCATGCATCTTTTTAATCAGTCTACAATTATTATAGAGTAAACAGATAGAAACATATGAGACAGGCCTGGGTTTCATATTTACTCTAGGTAGGTAAGCCAAGACAAATTTAAAGACATCTAACGAGGGTCAATTTTGATCCTAATGTTAAGAAATTTCTTCTTGCCACTCTCAGTGCCACTCCCTCTTAACCACAAATAATGACTTCAGTAATGGAACTCTGTAATTTAAAGTATCAGGCAAATAATACCAACTAACTTAGATGAGTTGACACCGCCTGTTGTGTAAATATGTACTTAGATGATTATAAAAATAACAGCAGCATTATTAACTAGATACAGACTGGAACAACTTATGTGAATGCAGAGTCAACATGGCCTGAACACGCTGTATAGCATATTGTGGCACCTTATTTTTTTTAAGTTTTTTTTAAGTATTTCTCAATTCATGGTAGAAATTTAAAAGAGGAACAATTCTAAAAGAAGAGAAAATAAAGATTTTGTAACTATGGGCTAATTACTTGGAATATATCATAATTACTCATCATTTACCAAATGCTTGCTCTGTACCAGGCACTGTTTTAAGATCTGAAAACATGGATGAAGTGGAATTGGTGATGTCAAAGATTTCATAGCCTAGTAGAGACAAATAATTAAATAATTACAGCTTTGTGTAAAATGTTAGGTGAAGAAAGAATATAAAATTATATAATCTCATTTTCTAAAATAATAAATATGTATTTTTAAATGGGGACATTATTATTCTCTTCCCAAGTTCTTTGTGAGGATTAGAGATATGAAAATGCTTCCTAGGTGCCTTCTGTAAATGCTTTTTTCTTTTTGCTTTTTCCCTGAAACTCAGCTGAAATGTATCAGTCATAACTTACATGGATGACACAGTGGCTGATATGGTCACGCATTTTTTAAAGAAGAATTACTTAAGGGTAACAAGACCTTAAAACTATGTCCTGGGCAATGCTATCATATCATCATGTTCAACAACTAAACACTGCAGACCCACTAGGAGCTTATCTGGATACTATGTTAGTCCTTCTGAGCCCTGATTATCTTTTGCTCACTCTCAAAAATACAGAAACAATGAGAATCATGTGGTGAGATCTTGCTAATCCTTTTACTATATGTTCCTCATAACAATTTAAAGATTTCACTTTAAAATCCAGAAAAGACCTGGCCTGATCTCTCTCAAAGATTGCCTCACTCTCTAAGTGAAAAATATCAGGGATAACGGAATGAGATGTGCTCAAATTTACAGTCAAGGAAACAAACATAATTCAGGACCACATGACAAGTTGGTGACAGAACTTTCATTATAAGTCAAAGTTTCCAATTACTAAGCTTACGTCTGTTCTAAGAGGAAAATAAATGTCTCCAGTTACTCCATCTGTAAAATGGGATCCTCAGCATTCAGTTTTCTCACAAAATATCAATTTCTCTACTTCACTCTTGCACTTACTCACTTGACCAAAGATACTTTGTAAAATGGAAGCAGGTTAAATGCCTGGATTCCAAAATATATTTGTCCAGTGCCAGCACCTTCCTATCCCTCCAAACCCCAAATAACTACAAATTCCTTATTTTCCTGTCCTGGAATTTTCCTAATTTCACTTTCTTTTACTGACTTCCTCCAGCCCTAAGAGATCTGATGGAACTCTGTGTGTGTACGTGTGCATTCATGCAGAGATACACAGGAAAAATACCCTGCTACATACTTCATAATTCTCAGATCCAAACAGTACTGTGCTAATTCCAGCACTTGGACAAAAACCACTGCCCTTTTAAATATGAAGAGATGGAGGAAATGGACAAATCTTTCCAGTATTCAAGTCCTGTCCTAAATTTCATCCCCCTCAACATTGTTTCTGCAGAATTCACATTAAGAAAAAAAAGACAACTATTATTAAGCAAATTATATAGACCAAGTATTATTTGACTGATATTTATTTTCTCATTCAATCCTCATGATTAATTGTGAATAAAGGATTACTAGGCCTATTTTATAAATGAAAACCTGAAATTTGATGGAATTAAATATTCAAAAATATAATAAGTGGGGCTGGGGATGTGGCTCAAGTGGTAGCGCGCTCGCCTGGCATGCATGCGGCCCAGGTTCGATCCTCAGCACCATATACAAACAAAGATGTTGTGTCCACCGAAAACTAAAAAATAAAATATTAAAATTCTCTCTCTCTCTCTCTCTAATATATATATACAAATTTATATATATAAAATATATGGTCATCACTCAAATTCACATATTCTGGTTTTAAATTTAGTACACTTTCCCTGTTTCATTCAAGTAGCATTCCTTAATATTTCAGATCTAGCCCTTTCAAAACTTCTTGGTTCTCATGCTAAGAGAACTTCTTTTAAGACATTCTAAATCTTGCTATCTCTGTCTACTGATAAAACCCTGCTCTTTAACCACTATCATTCTCTGGGACAGACACTATGTCAAGCCCACATATCAGCCTGATTGAAAGCCTCCTTCCTGCATCTTCTCAGAGTAGTTTCTGGGATGGAACCAAGAGCCTTGCATTCTACTGAACTATAACCACATTTCCCAATCTTTCTTCTAAAAAGAAAAAAGAAAAGATCACAGGTATTTCATATACAATATGAAAACTTACAACAAAAGTTAATAAAAATATTCCAAAGTCAAGTATATCATAAATAAATAAATTAGGGGTGATTTCAAAGATTAAATATACAAATGTCTTTCCAACAATAAAATAATCTAAGTAAAATTTAGGACAAAATTTGTAAATATTACAGAAGTATAAAAATTAAAATAGGCTTTTACTAACACAGGAATAAATTTGCAGATCAATGGGCAATATAAATTAGTATATGGTATAAGTGACCCTTCAACTCAGTGGAGAAAGATGAACTATTCAATAAAAAGTTCTGAGAATGGGTAGCTGTTTAAGAAAAAACAATATTGAACCCCTACCTCACATTTCACAATAAAATCAATTCTGAATGGATTTTTTAAGGTGAAAACTAAAAACATAAATAACCTGCCAGAAAATCTAGGTAGCTTATTTGTATAATCTTGAATGACAATCTTTCCAAGCAAAGCATAATATTAAAATAAGGAAATGTTAGTAAGAAGGACTACACTAAAATTTTACTCTTCTGTATAAACTATGACCATTAATGAAGTTTAAAATACAAAACACATAATAAAAAACATATTTTTCATACAGTAAGACAAAAAAGAATATAAAGATCTCCAACAAATCAATAAGAAAAAAATAGCGACAGAAATAAATGGAATATTTACAAATGTGAAAACAGAAAAACAAGCTAAAATATATTCAATATCACAATTAATTTTGAAATGTTAATATATTTCAATATAAGACAACATTTTAGCAAAAAGTTAAAGTATTGTTAATAAGTAATACTCATGTAGAAAAGGAATAGAGAGTGTCCAATTCCTTTGTACATAAGAAGGAGGAAGAGGAGGAGAAGGGGGAAAGACAAGACCACATGAACAATGTAATATAGCCCAACTTTTCTGGAGAACAATTTGATAAATCTGCCATTTCCTAGATCACTGATGGCAAAATCTCACACAAAATGGGAAGGTGTAAATAAAAAGCAAGATTCTCATTCTAATATATCCAGATGTTAAATGTATATGTCCTTTAATACAAAAATTCTATTTTATCCTAAGGAAATTCTTGGACAAGAGGGTAAAGACACACATATAAAAATATTTACTGAGGTGTTGTTGATAATAACAAGTGACTAGAAATCACCAAAAGTCCATAAATATTGGGATAAAATTCAATCAGAAAATAGAGACAATGCAGTCGTTAAAATTGTGACATATATCCATCCATATTTATCAATAAGAAAAATATCCATAATTACTGGGGGGGGGAGCTAAGAAAACAAATGTATGGTATTTTCCATTAACATAAAAAATAAGTTACTATATGAGTACATATGCATATGAATATTAAAAGGATATTCAGCAAAACATTACTGAATGTTGAGATGATTATTGAGAAAAAGTATATATATCAAAAGGTTATTGATGAGTGTTGAAATTATAAGGGACTTTGTATTTTATCTCTATTCCTTTCCACATTGTCTGGGAATTTTACATATATTTGCATTCATTTCTTATATAGTCAGAGGAAAAAACTATTTTATTTTAAAATGATTAAAAGTGGGGTAAAGATTAATATCCAAACACAAATTACTTTTAAACCAAATCATAAACTCAAAAATGACACCGAAAAAGGTAAAATGGTAGATTGATGGTAGGGAGGGGAAATGACTAAACTTACCCTGATTTTAAAAATTCAGTGTTTATACATGTATATAAATGTGATACATTTATATTATACACATTTATCTACTTATATAATAAATGATTATGGAGCAGGATGTAGTGGTGCATGCCTGTACTCCCTGCAGCTTGGGAATCTGAGGCAGGAGGATCGCAAGTTCAAAGCTAGACTCAGCAACTTAGGCTCTAGCAATTTAGCAATAGCCAGTCTCAAAATTAAAAATTAAAAGGGCTAGGGATGTGGCTGAGTGGTAAAGCACCCCTGGGTTTAATCCCAGGTACCAAAAATAAAATAAAAATGATATGCCTTTATAGAAAGGTTGTAAGAAAATGGCACACCATCTTTCCATAAAATCTGTTCTGACATCAACATGATTGATTTTACAATTTAAAGTGCAGAAGAAAAAAGAGATAAAAGACAATATGAGTTCTATATTCAAAAACAAGTAAAAGTTTAAAATGTATCCCATTTTCTAGGAATGTTATTATATGGCTACTAAATTTTTTATTTGGAATCCTAGGCAATAGCACAGAGAAACACACATTGGGTATATATCTATCATTTTGTATAATAGAGTTTTAAGTTAACTAACAGAAATACCTAAATTTCCTTGAATCAGCAATATTCTTCTCAGAGTATATAATGCAAAAGAATACCTACTTTTTCCTTGATAAGTAACTCATCTGCAAAATGCACATAATAAATCTGTCTCACATACTTGACAAAATACATCACCCCTTCATGTTCAAAACACTAGAAAAACTAGGGATAGTAAGAACATACCTCAACATTATAAAAATTATATATGCTAAACTTAAGACCAACAAAATTCTAAATGGGGAAAAATTGAAAGCATTACCTCTAAAAACTGAACAAGGCCAGGATGTCCTCTTCCACCATTTCTATTCAACATCATCCTTGAAACAATAGCCAGAGCAATTAGAAAGGACAAAAAAATTAAAGGGATACGAATAGGAAAAGAAGAACTCAAACTATCATTATTTGCTGAGGCATGATTCTATATTTAGAAGATAAAAAAATTGCACCATAAAACTTCTAGAACTCATAAATGAATACAGCAAAGTAGCAGGATATAAAATCAACACCCATAAATCAAACACACTCCTATACATCAGTGATAAATCTACTGAAAAAGAAATTAGGAAAACTATCCCATTCACAATAGCCTAAAAAAACAATAAAATATTGCAATCAATCCAACGAAAGAGGCGAAAGACCTCTACAATAAAAACTACAGAACACTAAAGAAAGAAATTAAAGAAGATGTTAGAAGATGGAAAAACCTCCCATGCTCCTGGATAGGCAAAATTAATATTGTCAAAATGGCCATATTACGAAAAGCATTATATGGATTTAATGCAATTCCTATTAAAATCCCATAGAACAAGAAAAAGCAATCATGAAATTCATTTGGAAAAATAAGAGGACCAGAGTAGCCAAAGCAATCCTTAGCAAGAAGAGTGAATCAGAAAGCATCACAATACCAGACCTTAAACTATACTCCAGAGCCATAGTAACAAAAATGGCATGGTATTGACACCAAAACAGACATGTAGACCAATGGTACAGAATAGAAGACACAGAGACAAACCCACATAAATACAGTTATCTCATACTAGACAAAGGCAGCAAAAACATACATTGGAGAAAGGATAGCCTTTTCAACAAATGGCGCTGAGAAAATTGGAAAGCCACATGTAACAAAAAGAAATTAAATCCCTGTCTCTTACTCTGCATGAAACTCAACTCAATGTGGATCAAAGACTTAGGCACTAGAAAAGAGACCTTGTGCCTAACTGAAGAAAAATTAGGCCCAAATCTTCACCATGTCAGCCTAGGATCTGACTTCCTAAAGGATCTGACTCTAAAGCACAAGAAATAAAACCAAGTATCAATAAATGGGATGGATTTAAACTAAAAAGATTCTTCTCAGCAAAGAAAACTATGAATAACATGAAGAGAGAGCCTACAGAATGAGAGAAAATCTTTACCACATGCCTCTTAGAGCATTAATCTCCAGGATATATAAAGAACTCAAAAAACTTAACACCAAAAAAACAAATAACCCAGTCAATAATTGGCCTAAGGAACTGGACAGACACTTCACAGAAGAGGAAATACAATGAGTCAACAAACATATGAAAAAAAAAATGTTCACCATCTCTAGTAATTAGAGAAATGCAAATCAAAACTACTCTAATGTTTCATCTCATTCCAGTCAGAATGACAGTTATCAAGAATGCAAGCAACAATAAATGTTGGCAAAGATGTGGGGTAAAAGGTACATACATACATTGCTGGTGGGACTGCAAATTGGTACCACTACTATGGAAAGCAGTATGGAGACACCTCAGAAAACTTGGAGTGGATCCATCATTTGGCCCAACTATCCCACTCTTCAGTTTATACCCAAATAACTTAAAATCAGCATATTACAGTGGCACAGCCACATCAATGTTTATAGCAGCTCAATTCACAATAGCTAAGCTATGGAACCAACCTAGATGCCCTTCAATAGATGAATGGATAGAGAAAATGTGTTACATATACACAATGGAATATTACTCAGCCTTAAAGAAGAATGAAATTATAGCATTTGCAGGTAAATGGATGGAAGTAGAGAACATCATGCTAAGTGAAGTTATCCAATCCCCAAAACAACAAATGCCAAATGTTTTCTCTGATATAATGATGCTGATTCATAATGGTTGTGGGTGGAGCATGGGAGGATTAGATGAACTCTAGATAGGGCAGAAGGGTGGAAGGGGAGGGGAGAGGGCATGGGGGTAGAAAAGACAGTGGAATGAAATGGACATCATTACCCTAAGTACATGTATAAAGACACAAATGGTGTGACTATACTTTGACTACAACCAAAGATATGAAAAATTGTGTTCTATATGTGTAATATGAATTGTAATGCATTCTGCTGTCATACATAATAAATTAGAATAAAAATAAATAAATTTAAATAAATAAATAAATACTCTAAGATTTCATCTCACCCCATCAGAATGACAATTATTAAGAATGCAAGAAACAATAAATGTAGGTGAGGATGTGGGGGAAAAGATACACTCATACACTGCTGGTGGGAATGCAAATTGGTGCAACCATTATGGAAAGTGGTATGGCGATTCCTCAGAAAACTTGAAATGGAACCACCATTTTACCTAGTTATCCCACTCCTCAGTTTATACCCAAAGAACTTAAAATCAGCATATTACAGTAACACAGCAACATCAATGTTCATAGCAGCTCAACTCAGGATAGCTAATCTATGGAACCAACCTAGGTGCCCTTCAACAGATGAATGGATAAAAAAATGTAATTGATTATATATATACACACACATATGCGTATATATATATATATATACACACATACACACACACACACATACAATGGAGTATTACTCAGCCTTAAAGAAAAATAAAATTATAGCATTTGCTGGTAAGTAAAAATATTGGGCTTACAAACAAAGTAATAATACTCAACAAATTTTCAACAATTATTAGGAAGGATCAGCAAACATTTTTGCAAAAGGCCAAGTAGAAAGTTTTTGAAGCTTTGAGGGCCATCTAGATTCTGCCATATGGATTTTGTCATATCTGCTTAACTTCCCTCACAGAGCAAAAGAAGCCATAGAAAATACATAAATGAATGGGCATAGATGTGTTCCAATAAAATGTTATTTATAAAAATAGGCAGTGGGCCTGATTTAGCTACCCTGACATAGTTTACTTATCCTTGACTTAATGGATTCCCCAACTGGAGATACCCCAAATTGCTCTATAATGTTTGACTCCCTGGAAATATTCCTTGAATAATTATATTTCCTAGGTCAGTATTTTCCAAAGTGTATTATATATAACACTTTTCCTGCAATATTAAAAAAAAGTCTACGATTATATAATTTTAAAAAAAATTTGGATTGAATAGATTTTGAACAAATACTTCTATTAAGAATTTGTCATGATATATGGTTTACAGGAGACCACTTCTAAAACATGAAGACATGCAAGTAATAAAATAAATGGATTTTCAACATATAACATGAAAACTCTGACCAAAGGAAACTACTGACATCAGATGAGAATGGCTTAAAGTCAGAGAATTACTAGAGAAAGATAATAAAAAAATAATAACAATAATAGTAGCAATAAGAAAGTCAATCTACCAATAACATATAACATGTCTAAGTCTGCATGAACCAAATGATATAGCCACAAATTACTTATTTAAATCTGACAGAAATAAAAGGCAAAGTAAATAAATCTATAATCAGAATGAAAATTTTAAAATACTACTCTGAGTAAGTGAACTAAAATAAATAGAACAGTTAACCAACATTATCAATGAATTTGGCCTAATTGACATTTAGAATGATGTGTCCAACATCTGCACAATTACCATTATTTTTAAGTAAACACCACATTACCGACTTAACAATAAAATATTGAAAGCATTCTGTTAAGATAAAAAATGTAACAAGGTTGCTAACTATCACTACTTCTATTCTCAAGATTGCATTGAGCAGTATAATAAGACAAAACAAAAATACAAAACATAAGAATATAAGGTAAGATAAAGAATATAAGTCAGGAAAAAGAAAAATATAAATATTAAAGAAATTAAAATATCATAATGTGAAAATATGATTGAACAGTTAGAAAATCCTAAAGAACCTTAAATAAAGAATTATAAGTGAGTTTGGCAGGTTTACTTTGTGCAAGAACATTGTACAAAAAATACAGTGTATTTCTATATATAATGCCAAGCAAAATGAAATTTTAAAACATCATTTAAAGAATTCATTTATAAAAGTATCATTACAAATATCAAATACCTAAGTAAAACCCATAATGAAAGATATGCAAAACTTCATTGCAATAAATGATAGAACATTTTAGAGAACAATTCAAAAGACCTAATTAGTAGAGGCCTATACTGTGTCATGAACTAGAAGACTCAATATTGTAAAGAAGTCTCTCTCTTCAAATTAATCTATAGATACAATGCAATTCTAGTCAAAATTCCAATAGTGTATATAATAAATATATATATGACTTTGTGTATATATATTGTGTATGTATAACTTTCCAAGTTGATTTTAAAATTTATATAAAACTCTAAATACGCAAGAAAAACAAAGAAAATCTTCAACATAAAAAACAGACTTGCTATACCAGATAGCAAGACTTATCGTAAAGCAATGGTAATTAAGACAAGAAGGAACTGCCACAAGGTGGAGAGAAATGCTCTTTGGAAGAGAATACAGAGCACAGAAAAAGGAAAAAACTAAGTAGGTAATTATGCTTGGTTTACAAGAAAGTTGGGACTAATAAGCAGTGAGAAAAAGACATAGTTTGTGATTTTTATTTTTTCAGTAAATTATTCCGGGTCAATTAGACATCCATATGGATTTTTTTTTTAATTGACCCCTTCCTCATACTCAAAAATCAGTTTCAGGCAGGTTATATAGGTCTAAACTTGCATCGTAAAACAATGGCTAGAGTGTCTTAAAAGAGGAATTCATAAAAGAAGATTTCTAAATTACTAATAAACATTGAAATGTGCTTAACTTTATTAGTATTTAAGGAACTACTAATTAAAATCATAATGAGAACTCACTTCATCAATGAAGTTCTAGGATTTTTAATAAAGATTTATCAAAGTTTCCATGAACACCTCAAAATTGCTCAAAGTAACAGATATTTCTCTGGAGAAATTATCCATACCTTTTATTGCCTTTTCAAAAAAAAAAAAAACTATCTAAAAACAGTCTAAGAATGTCCTCATTAATTCAAAGTAAGAAAAGATTTCTTAAACAGGACATTAAACACAGGAGGCTAAGTAGAAAAGGTAGATCAATTTGATTACATAGATATTACTTACTGCCTTTCACCAATGGCACCATAAGAGAGCAAAGGCACCTTAACGTGTGGACAAAGATATGTGCAACACAGAAAAGATGCCCCCACTTAAGAGCTCCTTGGACTGGTTCTGATTTTAGCCAGAGCTGCAACAGACAGTCCCCAGGAGAGCTTGGCAAGTATTTCATCTCAGGCACGCACTCACTGAACTTCCTGCCACCACCTGCTTCAGGACCTTCTCTGGAAGCATGAAAACTATGTTTAACCCAGCAAAGTTCAGCTTGAAAGTTAGGGGAGTAATTGCTGCTAGAGGAAATTCCCAAACACTAAGGAATAAGAGTTGCAGACTCTCTTCCTTCAGAAAGAAATTCTGTGCTGTTTTCAGAGCTCCTAAAAGAATCAAGTTCCCAGTACCTATAGTATGAAATTCAGGCTCTTCCTTCTTAGCCTGTCACCACTCCCTCACTTCTACTTCCTGGGATAATCTCCTCAAAAGATAGTCCTGGGTCCTCAACCTAGTTCTCATCTTATGCTCTACTTTTGATGAAACCCAAACTAAAGACTATAACCTAGTTTGCATCAGAAAATACTAAGAACTCCTACAAATCAGTAAAAATAAGAAAACCTATTAAATAGGAAAATTGGCCAAAAAATAAATAAATAAAAAGGATTCTAAAAGACAATTTCTAAATATCCAATAAATATAAAAGTGTGCTTAACTACATTACTACTTAGAGAACTACACATTAAAAACATAATGAGATGACACATCATGTCTGCCACAATGCTAGGACTACAGACTTTGTAACACAATAATGACAGAGAGTATATAACAAGAGGACCCCTCATGCACTGCGGTGGAAGTATAAATTAGAAGAACTTGTAAAACACTTTGGCATTATCTAATATGCAAAAAGCAGCATATCTTATGATCCAGAAATTCCACTTCTAAGAATTTACCCAACAAAATTGCATGTACTTGTACACAAAGTACACAATAATGCAGCATTATTCATTTTAGCATCAAATTGGAAATGTTTATCAACAACAGCATGGATAAACTGTGATACAGTTATATAATGAAATATTAGATGACAATGAAAATGAACAAATTACCACTACATCAAATAACAAGAATGGATTTCACAAACATGAAAAAAAAGGGATTCAAACACAAAAGAACATAATATATACTTCCATTTATGCAAAGAATAGAAAACAGACAAACCAGAACTGTGTTATTGGAGCACGCATGCTCTGGGAGGTGAAACTATAAAGAAAAGCAAAACAATAACCATGAAAGACAGATAGTGACGCCTACCTTTGGAGGAGAAAGAGGGGTATTGGTTGGTAGAGGAACAAGAGGGGCTTCTGGGTGCTGGAAACTTTGTATTTCTTAACCTGGATGGTGCTTACATAGAGACTCACTTTAAAATAAAATTTCTGTTTTGTTCATCTGTCTATTTGGGGTATTATGTCTTATAATAAGGAGGTTAAAAACAAGTTTAAATGCCTGACACTTAAACACAAGATAAGCAATCTAATTCAAAAATGATAAAAGTATAAATTAAAACAAAGACATATCCATTTCTACCTGTATGGTCCAGGGTATAGAGAAATAGGCGCTCTCACACATCATTGTTAAGCATAGAAATTGACACAGCAACTATGAAAGGACATTTAATCGCATTTACTTAAAATTTAAATTGCCATATAACCTTTAACCAACAATTCCATTTCTAGGAATTTTTCCTATAGATACTCTTGTACATGAACACAAAAAGGACTGACTGTACATGGATATTCATTACAATAATAACACCAAAATATTAGAAACAGCCAAAAAATTCACTAAGGAGAATAGATTAACTAAGTTATAGCATACACATATGTTAGAAAATCACATAGCCATTTCAAGGCTCCATATATTTTGTTGTATATATCCTCAATATGTATTATGAATTGTTTAAAAGAGCAAAATATAAGCAAATGTGTGTAACAGATCATTTGTGTTAAGGAAAAAAGGACATTTCATAGAATATCTCTAGATGATCACTAAGAAATTGTAAAAGTCATGCCCTTCAGGGAGGGAACTTAAGAACCTAAGGAACTTGAAGGAAATAAATTAGAGATCTACTTTATACTTTACATATTTTATGGCTTTATAAATTTTTACTATATATACATATACATACATATGTAATTATTCTAATAAATGCATTTATTTTGGAACTCAGTTTCACAAAAGTCCTCACAGTCCCTGACATCTAATAATATCTAATTCATTAGAAGGGAGACCAATACAGTAGAGGAAGGGGATCTAGAGGAAGGGAGGACGGATGGGCATTGTGAAACACTGGGGAACAATATTTACCAAATTATGCTATGTCTGTGTATGAATATACCACAATGAATCTTGCTTTCACATAATTATAATGCACTAGTTAAAGTAGTAGTAGTAGTAATAGTAGTAGTAAAGAGAATGATAACAATAATAATAGGAGATCAGTAGAATCAAGCAAGCAGATCAGAGAGGGAATAGGAAGGTAAAGGAGAATGAGATTGATCAAATTATATTCTGTTCATGAGATCAAATTATGTTATGTTCATGGGATCAAACCAATGATCTCACCTTTGCTAAGTTTTCTACCACTGATCTACATCTCTAGACTGATAGCATGCAATTTTAAAAATATACTATTTTAAGATATATTATAAATTACTGTTAGACAAAACAAAGATGGGAGACATTTTAGCTTGTGCTAATAAAAACCAGAGTAAACACTATTTTTAAAAGTTCCTATAAATGACTGAAGAACAAGTCATAAACCTGCCCAGATAGGTCCGCTGTACATACACTCACTTTTTATCATTTTTAATAATTTAAAATTTTATTTTTACTAGGCATATTTGAACAATAAGCAATCCCTTCTTTCTGCTGACTTCACCTATTTTCTGACATACATACCTTCTGAGAATGCAGTGAGTACTTAATACTTATGCAAAAGTAGAATGGTTGCCATAAAATTTTTTTGGTTGAATCACACAGATTATTTCAACTGACCCCCTACTTTGTAAATACAACTCAATAAATATAATACTGTAGATATAATTTTAACAGGACATTTCATTTTAATACTCTTGAATCTTAACTTTTATTGCATTTAAGTTAATCTCCTGTTTTAAAAGCTAATTCAACCATCTATAGATCTCACTTTGTGTACCATCATGAAGGGTACAAAAGATTTACCAATCTCTTGTCACATCAGAATACACAGGAATGAATCATATCTGAATAAGGTAAATATTGCCACTCTTAAAATTCAGAAGCTGTTAATTCATAAATTAGTAGACGTGGTATGATTCTGGCCCATTTGTTAATTCACTTTAAAGACTACAAGCTCCTAAATTCACAGTTGAACCTACAGGCAGTTTTATTTATTTACTTGCTTGTTCAAATAAAAAAAAATCTATCATTTTTAACTAACTGGTGTCAAGGGCCTTATTTATTTTAATCCTATACAACCCTATCACATATTAATTGAACACCCGATCCTGGCCTACTAGTACAGGGTGACTCTTGAGTTGTTTCAATATACATTCCTTCAGATTATTAAATCTCTTGAGAATTATTTTTATTTTTCCTTTTATAAATCTGTACAGTTCCTTAGTACAAATCCTTTAATACATTTTTATTACATCATATTTTAAAAACAAAGAACACTGTAGTTAACCCAGCTTGATAAAAAGAAATACTTCATAGTATATTGATTTACTTTTCTAAGTCCATTCTCAAAATAAGCCATATTTTTATAATAAATTATGATCATTTACATCCTGACTTTTGCTTCCAATAAAATGACTTGCAAGGTAGGGTATTCTGAATTTATACGTTGTCATAATTATTGTTTTATGTTGTTACATCTTGGAATCTGGCACCAAGTTGCTTTACATTTGTAGAGTTTGTTACAGAGACATTTCTGGTATAGTAATTAATTTTTATTCTCCATTTTCCAATGTACTGAAACTTACCAGGAGAGAGTGAGGGGTGGAGGAAAAGAAAAAAAATCCTTTTGGCAGGTCGACCAAAGGCAAATATAATAAAACTCCCCAGAATTTTTATCTTAGTCAAGAATCTGATTGTATTGAATAAATACAATGTAAGATGATTGACAGGGAAAAGAGTATAGTAGAGGAAAAAATTAAATTTCCAAGGTAATATATACAAACACATTTTGTTGATGGTTATAACAGAAAAGGTTCATTCTAAATGATACATTCTTTTCATGTGGCAGCTTACAAGTAACCTAAACACTTTCTTTGGAACTGACTGTACTTTTTAGGTACAAAAATGTTATTTACTTATCCATTCCTCTGTTTCATTGCACGTGGATGTGTTGCTATGGATGATAATGATTACAGAGCTACAAAGTTTACCATAGCTTCAGTCACCAGTGCTCGCCACCCATAGAGTGTCATCCTTAGAAACCATCTGGTGCACCTTCTGCATAATTAGCAAAATATTGACTTAGCATTTAACACTCCAGGGATGATTAAACCAATTTTTTTAAGCAAGAAAAATTCTAGCCGAGTCAAAATAGAATTGCAATGTATGTATCAAAAGTTTCTCTAATGTAGATTTTTATATGCCCAGGGCTTACCTGTTTTTATTCATTTATTTATTGTAATACCTGAATTCTGCAAATAGTATATTCAGTGAGTAGAATGCTAACAAAGCAGATGTTACCTACCCACAAAATTCTTATTCCCAAATTGGTTGTCTTCAGTGGTGAATCAGAGTAAGGTGACTCAAACCATCATAAGAAAATTTGTAGCTACATATGCCTCACAGTGTTTACCTTGAAATAAGACTGTTAAGCTACTAAAACTTAAAAGCACAGGAGCTAGCCAAATTGCAAAATAACACTCAGGATAAGACCATTGCATCATAATTTCTCTAATTGTTTTTCTTAGAGCAGATGTCTAAAATGTGTTCCTCACATTAAAAACAAAAGGGAGGAGATTAAGGTTTTGAACTATGCCTCAGACAAGCAGTCTGAGTGTGTAACAGTCGTCGGAATTCATTCAGGAGGAAAGCAAGCATGGCAAAACATTACTCAGTAAAGCATTGCACTTTAAAATGTCTTAATTCTGAACTGCAGATTGTACATACATTCTTTTCATCCAGTTTCTGTGAACCAAATGCTTGCCTAAGGACAATGGAAGTCAACCAAAATTTAGCAAGTGACTATCACCTTCTAAATTATATACACAAGAAAAACATGGTACAATGGAAGATGAGAGAAGAGTATAAAGGGCTGTAAGTTTCAAACTGTGTACTAAGAAACCTTAACATACCCATTCACAATAGAGAACTCATAGGATTCCTATGGGATATTTTAACTTTCCAAGAGAAATATAGCAATCCACAATATCTGTTGATAAGTCAGCAAACTACAAACACAAATTAGCTCACAAATTAGTTTCAATATTACATCATGCTACATTTATTTCTATGACACCATAGCTTAGAAAAGCTGTATTTTTTAGTATATACTATGATAAAAAGCAAGTGTGCTAAAATCAATGTGGAATCGATATGAGGTGGTAATGTCCAATTCATTATTAGCATTGGAAAAGTATGCACTGTCCAGGAGCAAATGGTAATAGTGATTATCTAAGAATAAAATTAAGGTAGTGTCTTTGGTTTCAGTTTGTCTGTATTATTCTTCAAAGTACTATAAAGTTATTAGTACATGAATATTTAAATTGCTTGATTTCAACCATGTAATAAAGTGAAATGATAGGTATTTGTTTTGGATCAGAGTCACTGTGAAAAATTACTGACATACTGGGATACATGAACCAAGAAAATCTGACACTCCTGAGTGTACAAATTCAAGTACATAAATATACTAGTTATGAATAAAGGAAGATAACAAAATATCAGAAAATGCACTTTTTCAATTAGTGCCTGAAAAATCTGGACCCAGAAAAACAGGATGACTCTGGAAGTTACTGCAAGCAAAATCGATAGTCTCAATGCCAGTACCAAGTAAGTCAGTACCTCAATGCATATGCACTCTGAAAACGAAGCAATGAGAAAAAAACAATGAGACAACCTGAGGAAAGTAAATAAACATTCTACACACCAAAAGACAAACTTAATGGAAACACTACATTGTTAGGTAGAAATTGGCAAAAAATAATAATAATAATAACAAGCACTTATACAACGTTCCACTCAGAGGTATCCTGACAGCATTTGGTAGTATTTTTTATCCCATACCAATGTACAATCAGGAAAATGTGCATGGGCACATTGGGAGAAAAAGATAACTAAAAACGAAAATAAAAAAAGAAACAAAATTCATGGAACTTTAAAATAAATATAAGAGACAGGAATAGTGGCATAAAACACAACAATACAAGGAAAAATATCCTCGTATTGGTTAGAGTAAAAATGATCACAAACCTAAAACAACCTAGAAATTATTATTTAACTGAAAACTAAAATATTAAAAAAACCATAATGCTAGTTGATATGAAGGTATAATTCTTGTTCCACAAACAAAAAATTATGAGACTCAAATATGAGAGTTCACCTTTAGGCACATAAGATTTTTTAATGTAAACATCAATTTTTATTTAAATGTAAGACTGAAAACTATAAGTAAAAAAAATTAAGTCAGGAAATACATTATTATTATACTGTTGTGTTCTTTTAATCAATTAGAGGCAACAGAGTAGTTATCTGGGATACCAATGCAGAGTTGTTTTACTAAAACTAAGTCAGACCAAAGGAAAACTTTGCTAAAAGCAGAGTAGTATTAGTACATAAATGTGACTAATAGTCCAAAGAAGTATATTCTCTTCTTTTCTCTTCTATTAGCTACTGCCTAACCTCTGAAATGTCACATAATCTTACTGTTTCTCAGGCTCTCCAGACTTAAAAAAAAAGATAATATATAAAATCTATTATGTCAGAGTTATTGTAAGAACTGGATATAATGACAGAATTAAAATACTTTGAAAATAAGTTCTATGTTCTAATCATGCAAAATAGTGCTTTTATATTTACACATGAATTTAGGAAGAGTTAGACATGCCAACAATGAAGCTCCAATACTCCAACACATTTAACCTATACAGTTTACACCCATATATCATGCCTGCAATACTAGGACTTAAATTCATGGCCACATCAGACACACAGGCATCAAAGAAGATGAAGGAAAATAATCACCATATGACTGGATTATTTTAAATATCACATTAAAATTATTCCTAGATAACTAATTGGTGACCAAATCCTCTAAATCATATCTATAAAATGCATCTTGAGACTGAAAAATAATCTATCACTAATTTCATTTTCAAATAAAATGTCTGTAATTATTCATGTCATTTCCAAGATGATTCTCATATTTGTAAACTGTTTCCTATTCTCTCTCACTACCCTTGACTAGCCTTGTACTGCTTCTCATCTGAACTTCTAAACAGCCTAATTGATACTCCTAACTCCAGTTTCTTCTCCTGTCACTACATTGCTCACTTCATCCATAATCTTCCTTAAATATAGAGATCATATTATCACTAGGCTAAAAATCTGATTGGCCCCACTGCATTCCACACCATAACCTGCAATCTTCACTATACCATTAAAGGTTTTCATGAATTTAGCCACAATTTTCTTTGCAGCTTTATCATCTTGAACACAGCCTGTCTTTCAGCCAAATAGGCCCGTTTCCTGTTTCCTCAAAAATTAATTGCATTTTCCTTCTACCAAGGCATTTCTTTGTGTTCTTCAAAACAAATGGAATGCCATTCTTCTCCACCTCTACCTGTTAAATTCAAATGCTGCTTCCTCCACAAAGTCCTCTTGAGAGGTAAAAGTCTTGCTCTGGAGTCAATGTTTCATTCCTTAGGATGTATAACATTTATATTTTTCATAGACATTTAAATTTTGTCTTGTATATACTATCTATTGTCTCCTTCGCTAAGCTATCAGCTCATTGAAGGGAGAAGACTTATCTTGTTCATTTTAATTCCCCCTATAAAGCCTAGAAGAGTGCTTCATATCTGTAATATGTTTACTGCATTTAAATATGGAAACTCTTAATACAACTAAGCTTCATCCTAAAAAATAATAGTCAAGAAATTAATATGAACACATTCTAATGATGGATCAATAGAAAATGTGCTATGCTGTGTGCTATATCATATCATATAGCTTATCCACTTCAATCACTGGTGACTGTTTTAAAAAACAAATTGTAAAAAATCTTAAATAAGCTGTGCTTGTATCCTTTAATTTATTTTTAAAAACACAACAGTAACTTCTTCAATAATCATGTTCCATGGCAAAACAAATGTGTTTGCCTTTCCAAAATTTACCTTTCCAAAACCTCTATTTCTTGAATTCAATTCTTCAATAGAAGTCATTATCCCTCAAAAGCTGGTCATAAAAGTAAATTCATTATCCAAGGCATATTTTTTTCACATCTTATTAGACTTCCCTTTTATATTTAGACCACTAACAGAATTCCTGTTTTACCTTTCTTCTAAAGACAAAGTTCTTTCAGATCTACTAGTACTAGTCTCACAAAAATAGAGAGAGCTATTCATTAATCTATCCCACTTGCCAGATACTGAGAAAATAAGATTCAAAGAGGAGAAATAACATAAATTTCAGTAGTTAGGATAAAAATCCTACTATTAACTATGTCTTCCAGGCTCTGTTTAATAAATAAACTTCTTAAAGAAAACTTCTTTTTCAAATTTCATCATATGATACTATTTAAAAGGTTCTAATTTATCTGAATATTAGTGCATATTTTCCTTTACCAAGTTTTCTTGAAATAAGACCCAGGTACTTTTAAATTGACAAGAAACAGACATTTAAATCAAGAAAAATATGAGGGGAGGGGAGGAGAAGGGGGGATAGGAAGAGCAGCAGAATAAAATAGACACTAGTATTGCTGTATGTATATACATGACTATATGACCAATGTGATTCTGCAACTTATACACTAAGAAAAATGAGAAATTATACCCCATTTGATTCAAATGTACGATATGTCAAGACCATTGTACTGTCATGTGTAACTAATAAAAAAAAGAAAAAGAAAGGTCATAGAATGAATGTAAGTGTGGCATTAAGGAATATAAAGGCTCTTAATTTTATCAAGTTTTCAAGTTTTTCCCCAGATACATTCTAAGATGCTCTGACCCCCATTGGCATGCATAAATGTAGGGAAACTGAACTTTTGCAGGTTATATAGTAGGTAAAACACTTTTAAAGTTTGCTGTCATGCTCTAAGACAGTGAAACCAATCCAGAGACATTCCAGTAGCCAGAGGGACTTTACACACAGAGGCAACAACAACTAGACTGCACATATCACCTATTTGTTGCAAACATCCTGACCAGCATCTCAGTTAAAGATGCACATAAAAAATCTTATAGCACCAAGTGGGGAAAAAATAAACCAAGGCAATTAGTCAAATAGAAAGGATCACTGCCACAGCCATTTCATTTTAAAATTCTGGAAACTTGACAACATCATAAAATTACATTTCCAAGATGAAAAGTTGCCCCTGGAGATTTCTTGAAATCATACATAGTCTGGATGGATTCAACCAACTTTCTAATATTTAACAGTTTCTTTACTTTACTCTTTTTTGTGCCTTTGTACCCTCACCTGCTTTGAGAAAAACACTGAATATTTCTACTATCAGTGAAATTAAGTTAATTTAGCTCTCCCAGATTTCTTCACATTTTATACCTGCTCAGTATTCTTGGAATGGGAAGATAAGTGCAGAAGGCAGAAAGATCCTAATGTGTTGAAAACCTACTGTGTTTCCCAAGTTTTGGTTTTGGGGGGTTTGTTTGTTTGTTTGTTAATTTTTTTTTCTATTGTAAATGGGGTAGTTTTCCTAGTTTTCCTTTCAGAGGATTTGTCACTAATATACAGAAACGTCTCTGATTTATGGGTGTTAATTTTGTATCCTGCTACTTTGCTGAATTCATTTGCTAGTTCTAGAAGTTTTCTGGTGGAATTTTTTGGGTCCTCTACATATAGAATCATATTGTCAGCAAATAGTGCAAATTTGAGTTCTTCTTTACCTATCCTTATCCCTCAAATTTTTTTGTCTGTCTAATTGCTCTGGCCAGTGTTTCAAGAACTGTTAAAAAGTGGTGAAAGAGGGCTTCCGTGTGTTGTTCTAGTTTTTAGAGGGAATGCTTTCAATTTTTTCTCCATTTAGAATAAGTTGGCCTGAAGCTTGGCATAGGTAGCTTTTACAATATTGAGATATGTTCCTGTTATCCCTAGTTTTTCTAGTGTTTTGAACATGAAGGGGTGCTGTATTTTGTCCATTGCTTTTTTTGCACCTATTTAGATGATCATCTGGTTCTTATCTTTAAGTCTATTGATGTGATGAATTATTTATTGATTTCCATATGTTGAACCATCCTTGCATCCCTCGGATGAACCCCACTTGATCTTTAATGTTTTTGTTTTTGTTTCTGTTTTGATGCTATTGTAAATGGGGTAGTTTTCCTAGTGTACTATCTTTTTGATATATTTTTGTATTTGAGTTGCCAGAACTTTATTGAGAATTTTTGCATCCATGTTCATTAGAGATATTGGTCTGAAGTTTTCTTTCTTTGATGTGTCTTTGCCTGGTTTTGGAATCAGGGTGATATTGGCCTCATAGAATGAGTTTGAAAGTGCTCCCTCTTTTTCTCTTTCCTGAAATAAATTGAAGAGTATTGGTATTAGTTTTTCTTTAAAGGTTTTGTAGAACTCGGCTATGTATTCATCCAGTCCTGGGCTTTTCTTAGTTGGTAGCTTCTGATGGAGTCTTCTATTTTGTCACTTGAAATTGATCTGTTTAAATTTGTATACCATCCTGATTCACTTTGGGCAAATCATATGATATAGAAATTTGTTGATGCCTTCGGTATTTTCTATTTTTGGAGTACAAGCTTTCAAAATAATTTCTAATTATATTGTGTATTTCTGTAGTGTCTGTTCTGATATTTCCCTTTTCATCACGTATATTAGTAATTTGAGTTTTCTCTCTCCTTTGTTAGCATGGCTAAGGGTCTATCAATTTTATTTATTTTTTTCAAAGAACCAACTTTTTATTTTGTCAATTTTTTCAATTGTTTCTTTTGTTTCAATTTCATTGATTTCAGCTCTGATTTTAATTATTTCCTGTCTTCTACTGCTTTTGGTGTGTTGTATTATGTTCTCAACTATATGTTGCCCATACTTTGCCATGTGACTTCTACTGCCTCCTTGTAGATGGAATATATTTCCCTATCCCATTGCTGTACTTGGATGTATGGCCTGACCAATAGAATATGAAAAAATGTGACATTTGTCATATCCTTACATAAGTTTTAGAGGTACATGCATTGTATTGTTCTGGCTTTCCTATTCCTGGACTCTGCTATGAGAACAATATGGCCCAGATAGGGATTGTTCCTTCAACCTAGATCACAGATTGTATTTGGCCAAAGAGAGCCAAATACAGCTAGAGCCAGCCTACAGATCTGTGACTAAGAAATAAATGCTGTTGTAAGCCACTGAGATTTTGGTATTCTCTGTGACTGCAGTAAAGCTGACAAACAAAAAACTAGTAAAAGAAATAGTATTATGTCACATAATAATCTCAAACTCTCAGTGTCTCACAACAACAAATGTTTATTTCTCAGCTCATATTGATGGATACAGGTCAGCTTCTGTGTCTCTAGGCTGTGAGTCAGATCAAGTCTACTCCATTAGT
This sequence comes from Marmota monax, assembly GCF_021218885.2. Taxonomy (NCBI): domain Eukaryota; kingdom Metazoa; phylum Chordata; class Mammalia; order Rodentia; family Sciuridae; genus Marmota; species Marmota monax. Next base: position 9,739,283 of record NW_026695230.1, on the reverse strand, counting down.
CTTCTCATCATGGAACCTAGGTTTTGGATATATCCCATGTCTGAAACATGCCCTTCTCATAACAGAGGGCACAGGAATAAGAGGCCTAATGGAACACTGCAATGCTTGTAAAAGTTTCTGCTCAGAAATTATACAGCAAGACTCAAAGTTAATGGGGAAAAGGAAATATACTCCATCTCTAAGGAATCAGTGATTGTGATCAGTAATACAATGCACCATACTTATTACAATCTAGCCACTGGACTAGCTGTACTTTACATAAGTTATCTCACACTTCAAACCAAACCTCTACAGGTGGCATTAGTCCCATCTTGCAGAAAATTGAAGCTCAGAGAAGTAACACTTGTCCAAAGTTATTCAGAGGGTATGAGAATGAGAGCTGAGGCAAGGGACGAGGGGGGTCCCAGTCCAGAACTATGTGACTCTAGAGAACTTGCTCTTACTCCCACCTCACACTCACATATGTTTTTCTCTGTTAAATTATAAGCATTAACTTAACATGGCATCTATCCTGGTATAAAGCCTGTATTTAGCTATAAAAGACTTCAATAAGTAACTTTTCCAAGTGAAACAAAAGTGTAAGTGTAGTAAAAAAGAGAGACATCTATGAAAATAGGCTTATTTTAGAAAGACAGTCAGGAATGAGCACAACAATGAGGAGGTATGTGAACGAGAATTCAAGGAACTGGAAAATAAGAAGAGAAATTGATAGCACTCCTCAGGGCAAGAGCACTTACAAAAGTATGTTGCCTCAGGGGAAAGTTTTTTTTTTTTTTTTTTTTTTTTTTTTTTTTTTTTCTTGTTAGCTGGATATATTTCTTTTTTTCTTTTTTTTTCTTTTTTTTGTCACAGAACACTGTTTGCAGTAGAGGAAACTGGCATTGCAGTCTGGTGGTATAATGGCTTGTTCACATAAACCAGTACATGTTCATCCTTTAGCGCAAAAAGCCCTAATGGCGCGTACCCTATTGAAATTCAGGACATCTCCAATATTTTCTCTGCCTGGAGAAGGTGACAGTCCAAGTGTGCAACAGCTGTTCTGAATTGTCTTCCGCTAGCCAAGAACCTATATGGCCTTCTTTTGGACAAACCTTGAAAGTGTTTATTTAGAGAAAAAAAAAAAAAAGATATCAGGGGAAAGTTTTTAGACTGATTTCACAAGCCATAAGAAAAGCAGGGATGTGTTTCCCTTTCCTTTAAAATGTGTACACCCAGTTGGTTTGGTCTGGTTTGGTTTGGTTTGGTTTGCTTTGCTTTGCTTTTTTGAAGCTTCCTAAAAACCATTTACTCACAACAGTGTCTGTTTTGAGACTCTGAGCTTATGAACATGAAGTGCTTTTTAAAAATCTAGAAACCATGTTATCCCAGGTGCCCTTGAATAGGTTGCCCTCAACACATTTGAATAGTCATTTTCACATCTCTGGGACTCCAAATCATGATCTGCTCTGTGTGCCAGTTTCTACAGTTTTAATTCTATTTGAAATATCAACATGCTATAGTAGCAGCGTAGCTTCTAAATTATTGCTGGCTTTTTAATTCAAAAATTGTAAACATTAAATACATAATAATGCCTGCAGAAAACTACCTAACCATCAGACAAATAATAATCACAGCTGTAGAAATTCCACAGGACAATAGTACTTGCAACAGAAAGTTGAATCTTACAACAAGCCTCCAAGCCAGATAGCAAGACTGCCACTGAAGACAATGCAAACCTCTAAGTGGTATAGCCTAGTACTACTAATTAATCCTTTAATAGTGTACTGTACTAATTTGGGTATTTTCGAAGGTTGTTAACTGTTAACACATAATGGGAAAAAAAAGAGTAGAAGAATGAGGAGAAAGAGAAAAGAAGAGAAAAAAGGAAAAAATAGGCCAAAATTTACCTAGGTAGGAAAAGAAAACTAGCAGTTAGTTTAAGTTCATGCAATCTGGGCCTAACTATACTCATTAATCTCCACCTGCTTGTTCCCAAATGTTGCTATCTAGCAAATCACTTATACTTTTCTAGTAGTATGACTAAGTTATATTTAACAAACATGGATTGTATATTTTCCTGCAATTCAGAAGGTCAAATTACATGGCAGATTAAGTCAAAATTGACTCAATTGATGCATAAACAAAGTATCTCAGAAATATTATTTTGTTCATTCTCAGGCATCGGTAAATTATTCAAGTTGATGGTCTTTGGACCAAGAGTCCACTGGTCTCTGACAGATAACCCAAAGTGGAGAAAATTTTTACTAATACAGTGTGTGACTGTGCATATCCAGACATAAAACATCAAAGTAAACCTATGACATATGACTATTATGTGTGAGAAAATTAAATATAGACACATTTATTAAATTTAAATTTATCAAAAAGGTGGAAATGAAAAAATATGACTATAAAATTATATAAAATGTCAGTTATTCAAAATTCATGATTATACAAAGACTAGATGAGGTATATAAAAAAAAACTATAAATTTGGAGTCAGAAGATATGGTTCTCCATTCTGGCTCTATTACTGTGTGTTAACTTCCCTAAATCTCAGACATCTGATCTTTAAATAATATTGGATTTTTTAGTATCAAAAGAAACCATAGTTATATAAAGTTCATTGAATAAGGTTTAACACATTGATAGTCAATGAATTTTAAATTTTAGGAAATGTTTGATTTGAAAGAGCTGGAGAATATATTTATAAATATTTTTAAAATGACATTTCAGAATTCTGGCTACAGATGGTACTATAGCTTGGCTATTTAATGTTCTCCAAAGATCCATATGTTAAAAGCTTATCCCAAGGGCAGTGGCAACTGGAAGGAGCTGCAAGAGCTTTAGGAAGAGGGGCAATGTGGGAAACCCTTAAGTCATTAGGTATGAGTCCCAAATTGTGGAACCCCAGCACCTACATTTTTCTCTTTTGCTTCCTGGTTTGATGAGGTGATAGTTTTGCTCCACCACATGCTCCCGCCATGATGTGTTACTACTATGGGTCCAAAGCATTGGGATTAATTGATCATTGTCCAAAATCTCCAAAACTGTGAGACAAAGTAAATCTTTTCCCTTTATAAGTTAATTATCTCAGATATTTTGTTGTGCTGATGGAAAGGTAACAGATGGAATAAAAGCAATTTTTCTTTTTTTTTCCTTTTTTTCTTTTTTAATTTTTTATTGTTGGCTGTTCAAAACATTACAAAGTTCTTGATATATCATATTTCTTTCTTTTCTAACATTTCTCCCTTGAAAATAACCAAGAAGAATGAAAATGGGAAGTAGAAAGAACCCTCAATAAAGCAATAAAATACAAGCTCAAAGCACAAAATGGAGAATATCTACTAAATACACTGACATAAAAGAAGAAGGGAGAATTGATACAAATTGACACTAACCTCCTCAAACTTCAAATAAGAGCAGTTCAAGAGGCTGAGGCAGGCAGATAGCAAGTTCAAAGTCAACCTCAGCAACTTAGCAAGGCCATGTCTCAATTTTTTAACAAAGGGCTGGGGATGTGGCTCAGTGTTAAGTGCCTCTGGGTTCAATCCCTATCACAAAAAAAAAAAAAAAAAAAAAAAAACCAAAAACTTCAAGCAAGAATAAATTTCCGCAAAAATAAGTACCACAATTTAAAAGGATATCAAATGATCTTCAAATGATCCTTTAATTAAAGTGATATGATTTAGGGCTATTAGAAACAACAAAAGTAGTATGGAATATTCCTGTGAAGAAACATCCCAGTTCCACACAGGAAAACTGCAGATAAAGTGAGCTCAATAAAGAAGAAACATGCATCTTGTCTATAATCTAATCGTTTAAGACACTGCCTAAGGTGAAGGAAAGGAAGCAGGGATGACCAGATCACAAGACAGATAGCCTGACTTAAGGTGCTTCGTTGTTAGCCATACCAAACTTCTGATGCCAAAAACTAAGGGAGATATAGGCAAAGAATGCAAGGGGGTGGTGAGATTCTACAACACTACAAATACCAATTAAAGTTGCCAAGATTAAGTGGGGAAAGCTGCTAAAAGTCCCCCATCCCAGCTCCCTCTACACTATTCCTCCTAGTATGATTTTTTTTAACAAATAATTATCCACTATAAAAAGTCCCCACTTCATTTGAAAATAAGCAGTAAGAACGGAATCAGGAATGGAACTATAATAAATAAATAAATAAATATAGAGATATATATAGATATATAGATATAGATATATAATTTTTTTAAAAGGAATATTATTTAAAGAAAAAAGATGGGAATATATTCTAATCCAATCTAAATTTATTGAGTTCTATGTATTTTCATTCATATCATAACTAATTAAACTTTATTTGATATACGTATTGACCTCACCAGATAAAGATTAAATTCCTATTTTTAAAGTGAGAAAATTTGAGGCTTAAGATCATACAGCTATTAAATGTTGGAATCTAGATATAAATCCAGGTCTTCTGAATTAAAAATCCACACTTTAAGCTGTGCTGAAAAGCTTCTACATAAACCAAGAGCGACTGGGGTTGTAACAAATGATAACTAAACCCATCTTTCCAGTAAGTATACCTTTCATAAGAAACTACACTTCAATCATACCTACTTTCAGCCATTTTTAGCCAATATTAATATGAATTCATTCATGTTCTCTAATGATTTTTCTAGATTTCCTTTGATTCTATTTCTTTGTAGAGATGCAATAACAAAACGTGGTTTTACAGTTTAGCTACTATATTGTTTTGCTTAAGTATAAGATTCTAATTTTATTTCTTTTTTTTCTAATTTTTTTCCCCTCATGATATCCAGTATTTCTTTTGGGTTTTGTTGTTGTTGTTGTTGTTGTTGTTGTTGTTTATTTGTTTGTTTTTTTGTTGTTGTTTTGTTTTTGTTTTGTCACATACATACCTGAAACTCTAAAGTAATTCTACCTATTCTATATAATAAATATGAGTTAAGCTTTGTTGTCTTTGTTTAAAATGGGAAGAAAACTAGGAATAATGCCCACTTTGGAAAGTAAAATTTTTTTTGCCATTTTCTTTCCTATTTACCCATCTTTGATATCTGTTGTATATTACGTTGTGTGTGTGTTTGTGTGTGTGTATATATATATGTATATATAACTGAAAAACTATTTTCTAAAAACTGGGTAAGACAGAGAACTAATAGAAAACTCAATTAAAACTTACACAATCTTGCCTCTTGCACATATTCTAAAATTTGAAGAGGTCAAAGATGAGAGTCACGTATTAACTTCTCCTTTTCAGCAGCAGCACATAGTTGATACATTTTTCACTCCAAAATAAAGATGCTTAAAGTGAGAAAAGTTTTAATGATAGTATTATTATACCCTCACCTAAAATGTGAAATTTTGTCTTCAGTATAAGAATGATATCTATAACTTTTCATTTTGTATTACTAGAGTACATGTTTGAGCAGGAGAAGGGATAACAAGAAAATTCTCAATACCAAAAGGGAAGTAGCCCAAACACTGGAATAATTACATTATGTCATGTGGTAACAATAAATTTGTTCATATGTCATTTTTTAAAATAAACATGCCTTTCTCACAAACAATGATATTACATCCAACTGAATATTAAGTGGAGGGAAAAAAATCACACACAAACACAATGCATAGTTCCAAAGATATCCCTAAGGATTTTTTATCTTGTCTACCTTAACATAACCTACCAACCTATGGATCAAAAGCACATAAATGTTGAGAGAAACATAAAATTGGGAGCTTAAAAAGTTCATCAATTCAGGATCAATAACTGGAAATTTAAAGCAATGACTTGCCACTATAAGAAGTTTTTTTATTTTTCATTTTTGGTAATTGTTGATGGATGGCATGTTTTATTTTATTTGTTTATTCTTATGTGGTGCTAAAGATCAAACCCAGTGCCTCACACATGCTAAGCAAGTGCTCTGCCACTGAGCTACAGCCCGAGCCCAAGATATTTTTAATACTATATTAGATAGTTAATAGAACAGCATGGCAGAAGCAGTAAGTCTAACAAAATATGAAATCATTCATCTTTTAATCTACAGATAATATATTAATGGTTAGTGATAAAAGAAAATTCTCAAATGATTGATTCTTAGGCCTGCACATCACATAACTATGAAAATTTTAAAAACCAAGAGTCTTGGAACCTAAAAGAAATAAAGCTGCAAATCACGCTGATCTTTAAAATGTTTTAAAGACCCATTCCCATGGAATCATATTTTTCCAACAAAATTGGATTCATGTTTCTTCTAGAATTCTATCCTGTATATACAATGAATTTGAAATAGATAACTTTGGTCAGTGCCTACATCCCTTATCCACTTTGAGTTGAGTTCTGTGCAGGATGAGAGATAGGGGTCTAATTTCATTTTGTTACATATAGATTTACAGTTTTCCCAGCACCATTTGTTGAAGAGGCAATATTTCTAATGTGTGTTTATGATGCCTTCTAGTATGTTATAACTGTATTTATGTGTATTTGTCTTTGTGTCTTCTATCCTGTACCATTGGTCTTCATGTCTGTTTTGGTGCTAATATAATGCTGTTTTTGTTACTATTACTCTGTAGTATAATTTAAGGTCTAGTATGGTGATGCTTCCTGCTTTACTTTTCTTTCTTTTCTTTATTGCTTTGGCTATGCTGAGCCTCTTATTTTTTCCAAATGAATTCCATGACTGCTTTTTTCTATTTCTATGAAGAATGTCATCAAAACCTTAGTAGAAATTGCATTAAATCTGTATAGTGCTTTTGATAGTATTGCCATTTTGACAATATTAATTCTGCTTATCCAAGAACATGGGAGATCTTTCCATCTTGTAAGGTTTTCTTCATTTTTTTTCTTTAGAGTTCTATCATTTTCATTGTAGAAGTCTTTCACTCCCATGCCTACTAGAAGAAAAAGTAAGCCCAACTCTCCATAATGTTGTCTTAGGAACCAACAATAAGACTCCTAAAGCACAACAAGTAAAATCAAGAATCAATCAGTGGAATGGTATCAAAATAAAAATCTTCACAGTAAAGGAAACAATCAAGAATATGAACAGAGAGCCTACAGAATGGGAGAGAATTTTTGCTACCTTCACCTCAGAGCATTAATCTCTAATATATATAAAGAACTCAGAAAACTTAACTCCAAAACCAAATAACCCAATCAATAAGTGGGCAAAGGAACTGAATAAACACAGAAGAAGAAATACAACTGGTCAACAAATATATGAAAAAATGTTCAACATCACTAGCAATTGTAGAAATTCAAATCAAAACTACACTGATATTTCATCTCACTCCAGACAGAATGGAAATTATCAAGAATACAAGTAACAAGCCAGGCACATGTTTGTAATCCCAGCAGCTTGGGAGGCTAAGGCAGGAGGATCAAAAGTTCAAAGTCAGCCTCAGCAAACTGAGGTGCTAAGCAATTCAGTGATATGGTGTCTCTAAATAAAATACAAAATAGGGTTGAGGATGTGGCTCCATGGCTGAGTGCCTCTGAGTTCAATCCTCAGTACCTCCCCACAAGAAAAGAATCCAAGTAAGAATAAATGTTAGTGAGGATGTGGAGAAAAAGGTACACTATACATTGTTGATAGGACTGCAAATTGGTGCAACCACTCTGGAAAGTGGAAATTCCTCAGAAACTTGGAATGGAATCACCATTTGATCTAGTCATCCCACTCCTCAGCATATACCCAAAGGACTTAAAATCAGCATATTTTAGTGATGCAGAAGCCACATCAATGTTTATAGCAGCTCAATTCACAATAGCCAATGCATATAACCAACCTAGGTGTCCTTCAACAGATGAATGGATAAAGAAAAGGTGGTACATATAAACAATGGAATATTACTCAGCCATAAAAGAATGAAATTATGGTTTATCGGTAAATCAATCGAGCTGGAGACTATCATGCTAAGTGAAATAAGCCAATCTCAAAAAAAAACAAAACTAAATGTTCTCTCTGATATGCATATGTTGACTCACAAAAGGTGTGGGGAAGAGAGGAGTGGAGGTTCACCAGATTGGACAGGGGGAAGTCAGAGGAAGGGAGCAGGAATGGGAATGGGAAAGACAGTAGAATGAATTGGACATAACTTTCCTATGTTCATATATGTATACATGGCCAGAGTAACTCCATATCATGTACAACCACAAAAATGGGAAGTTATACTCCATGTATACATAATATGTCAAAATACATTCTATTGTCATGTATATCTAAAAAGAACAAATTTAAAAATTTTAAAAATTTTAAAAGAAATAGATGACTTTGAGGGTCACTCCAACTTAGAATAATACAATTCCATAACCTTGGGAATATTAGACTTATTCCAAAAGTTCACTTTAGCATTTAGAATGCATCTTACCACAAATAGACTTATTCCAAAAGTTCACTTTAGCATTTAGAATGCATCTTACCACAGAAACACTGATACCAATATGTCAGTCCACTCATAGCATAACTGAGCACTGGGTTATCACACTCAAGTTTCTAAAGAAAATATGCAGTAAGTTTTATATGGGGACTCCAAGAGCAAACCATTCTTTTGACCCGGACATCTCTTCAATTCTGAGAAAGGACTCTACTGGTGTTGACAGTAATAGTTTCAAAAGCTAAATTATAACAAAACTTCATTGATCACATCTGGAGCTTTGACACCACCCCCCTTTTATCCTATCAATGAAACCTTAATCAACAAAGCTATGGACATGATACTAATGGCCATGTAATTGCTAAAGAGAGAAAAGTTTATGTAAAAGTGTTAAGCTGAATAAGACTACTTAGGGATAATTTTTAACCTAGGCACAATTCATAATGTGATTTCATAATGATAAAATTTTACCTGAATATTGAAGGGAAGTAGTAATACATTCACATTTCAGTTTCAAAACACTGATGTTGACTCACTGACAATATCATCATTAGGATCATTCTAAGATTGGATATGCTAAAAAAATAAAAATAAAAACATTTTGCAAACTATTGAAAATGTCTACCAGATGATGCTATCTCTAAATTGATCTGCAAAATTGATATAATTCTTTAGCTGACAGACTACTCTTCAGGTAAATCAAGGCCAGACATGGTCTAACAAGGAAAGCTATTATTTATATCAATGACTCAAGAATCAAACATGAGTGCTGCATCCTTCTTTGTTTCTTTTTTGAAGCATGACTGATGTTTTAAACAGTTGGTCTTAACTGATAAAAAAAAAGTTTAATTTCCTATAAGTGTAATAATCGAAAATTCCTAATCCAGGCATTGGTTATCACACCTATATAGTTGTAAAAATTGCCAAAATTTGATTTAGGAAGTTACTTATTTTATCAAGCAGGAGTCTAGTAGACAAATATATAACTAAGCAACAATTTTCCCTGAAGAAGGTATTATGAATCATTCATATGTTAATATCTTCTTTTCTCAAAATATTTGGTTAGATAAATTGTTTTTATTACTTTTGTCTAGGAACTAATCCAAGCATATTTCAATTTCTGAAACTTAAATTTGCAAATGTTATTTTCTATCTAGGTGGCACATTTTTACTCTCCAGATAACCCTCACATGAGGAGACTATTATCGATTGTGAAAACCTAACAGGTGGGTCACATCAAAGGTCACATTAGTTTTGTTCACATGCCCAGACACAAGGTTTTCATTATCCTTAATAAAACAGAAGCTAGTAATAAAAACATATCATTGAAATAACATCTCTCTCCATTCATACGTAATAACTTCACACAGTAGAATATACATTTCGAAAATCTACTGTTGGCTATGGAAGCATGATTAGTCTGGGGTGTTAGTTATAAAAATAATGGTATAAATCATGACTTCACAAACAAATTTCTATGACAGTTATTGAAACTAAAGTTAAACTGTTGATTCATAAAAACCTCCCAAAACAAATCTATTCTACAGTTTAGCAAGAAATTTGAGCACTTTATTCAGTAATGAGACTAAGTATTTTAATAACTCCAATTATTAATGAAACAGCAAATCAAGATGACTTCAAAATTAGTTATACAGTTCCATTTAAATTCTGTTGAGCTAAAATAGAAATATTATTCAATTCTAACACAGCATGAAGGAAAACATTTCTTATGCACCCCAATGCTTTGTACCATTAGAATTTGAAAGTTCGTTCAACATTTTATTTTGAAGTCTGTAATTAATTAATGTAGTGGACTGTTTCCTTTTGCAGCCTTGGGGACCAGAATTGGCAAATAATGGATAATATTTATATTACTCATAGTTAATCTACTAACTCCACTTTTGAAAAAAATGTAGCATTTTATTCCAAATCAAGAACAGTACAAGGGCTGGGGTTGTGGCTCAGAGGTAGAGCACTCGTCTACCATACATGAGGCACCAGGTTGGATCCTTAGCACTACATAAAAATAAAATAAAGATATTGTGTCCACCTATAACTAAAAAATAAATAAATATTTTTTAAAAGAACAGTATACAAAACACACATATACACAAACCCACATACTCTGCCATGAGAACAAATTTTTTAAATTAATTAGGTAGAAATTAACTGAGCAACCACTAACATGCCAGACAATCTACATTTTTAAGAAACTTTATCTCAAAAGCCATTTCTTTTTAGTAGGCTGTTCCTCCATACTAACCTTAAAAGTGAATTTAACTGACCAAAATAGAAAAGACTATGTCACTTTTAGGAATACATTCATGTGTACAACAATATATACTACCATGTTTTTGTTCAAAGTTCAACTAGAATATAACTTTCAGAGTTTAACACGTCAACTATCTGAGTCTCTGATTAAAATGGGAATGTGAATGATGTAGAGCCTTTTATTTCTAAACCAGTAAACATATCAGCTTAATTTCTTTTCAGTTCTCAGTACTGATGGTCTCAACAATGACATCGCAGATCTAAAAGGGAAAAGTTTGCTAGCTTAATATATAAGTTTTACAGGACCAGAATTCTTTGTTGGTCTCAGTACTCATAGCTCAAACTCAAGGTCCAGTCTTAACACCAAAGATATTCCAAAATTATTACATCCAAACATATTTTGATATTAAATTAGATAAATTTTAATGTCCTAAATCTCAGGATCTAATCCCCTCCACACTTCCTCATATAAGAAAAATTATTAAGGTAATAATAATAATAATGGTTACCATATAATACTTAGTATATGCCTGGCTCTATTCTAAATAACACTGTACACACACACACACACACACACACACACTGCACATAATACAGAAATAAAGAAATTGGAATATGAAGACTTTAAGTTCATATTTCCCATTACATATGTCAGAAATACCTATCATCTATTCCACTAAAATGATACATTTTTAATGTTGAATTACTCTTTTTAAAAAAATTAGTATTATGGATATTTACTGTGGAATTGAGCTCATATTTACTTTAAAACAACATGTATTGCCATACTAGTGTCTGATGTATTCTGTTGCTCTTTCCTATCCTCTACTATCCTCCCTCCCCTCCCCTCCCCTCCCATCTTCTCTCTCTAGTGGATGTGTAACCGATGTGATTCTGCAATCTGTATACGGGGTAAAAATGGGAGTTCATAACCCACTTGAATCAAAAGTATGAAATATGATATGTCAAGAACTATGTAATGTTTTGAACAACCAATAATAAAAATTTAAAAAATTTAAAAAAAATAAAAAATAAAACATATAACATTATCATTAATAAATAACAAGCATTAAGGATGTGCACAACTTCTAAAACAAATCTATTAAAGGAAGACATACCTAAATGCAGCCAGGCACTACACAAAAGAATTAAGATGTGCTCTTCATTTTATATTAATGAAAGATCAATTTGACTTTTGTTTGATATGATGATTCACAACTTCTACTTCAGATCACAATGAAGTAATAAGAACTGAAATTGCTTTCATGCCTTAAATGACTAAAAACCCAGTTTAAATATATGAAACTATTGTTTAGAAATTGAGTAATAGGTAGTGTAGGATTGTGATTCCTGAAAAAAGTGAAATAAATGACGTGAGCCTATAGCTGCTCCTGGAGTCTTCAGGCCACTATACAGACAGGCAGAGTTCCCAACAGAGCCTACAAGTCTAGTTGACTTGAAAAAGCAGACATTGAAGATTAAAGTGACCAAGAAGGCTGAATTAATAGGGGGAAAAATACTAAAAATAGGAGAGTTGCACAGGGAAAGCAACTCATTGATCCATGGAAGTGGTCCTGTTCAGTCTTTGGCTGAACTGATATCTGTACATAGGCTAAAAAAAAAATTACACTTATCTGGAGGAAAAAAAAATTTGGAAAGTAATAGGTTGAAAAATGTATGACACACAGCTAAAAACTTCATGATCCTATCAGTCACACTGAAAAGAGCTCAAAATACAAAGGAGAGCCATGAGAAAGGTTTCACCAAGTAGTGGGCCTAATTTTTTCCTAGTATGTTTGCCTCACAAACAAAGCTTAAAAGGAAGTCTTGCTAACTGATTTCAAGTAACTTAAAACTATGCCAGATACGTCACAATGTTATTCACAGGAATAAAACAAAATCTAACATCCAATATCATAAAATTCACAATGTTTACTATCCAATCAAAAATTATAAGCTTTACAAAATAATGCTGAAATTTAAGAGGACCATAAATGGAAAGGCACTTGTGCTCTCAAATGGAGGGTTTAATATTGTTAGGAAGGCAATATTTCCCAAATAGATCTACACTGCATTGTTGGAGATGCAGTTTCAGTGGTATAGTGCTTGCCTCACATGCATGAGGACCTGGGTTCAATCTCCAGTACCACAAAAACAAAACAAAAGAACAGATTCAATGTAATTCGTACCAAATCCCAATGGTGGTGGTGGGGTAAATATAAATAACAGCAATGAACTGTATATTTCAAAAAGCTAAAAGAAGGGATTTTGAAAATTTTTGCCATGAAGAAATGACTTGTTTAAGAAGGTAAGTGTGTTTAACCTGATTTGAATATCATGAGATGTACAAATGTATTGAAACATTACATGGTAGTCTGTTGATATGTACAACTTTTGTTTTCATGTACGAGTTAAAAAATAATTTTTTAAACCCACTGGCCTTTTGGGAAGAAATGGAAAAGCTGATTGTAAAATTCATAGAAAATTGCAAATAGCCCTGAAAAAACAAAACAATCCTAAAGAAGACCTAAACTGTAATTTGACACTTTCTAATCTCAAAATTTGCCACAAAGTTACATAATCAAAAAAATGTAGGACTGACATATAGATCAATGAAACAGTCTAGAAATAAACCAATGCATACATACTATGGTAAAATGATTGTGAACAAAGGTCCCATTCAATGAGGAAAGAACAATCTTTTCAACAAAAGGTGCTGAGAAAACTGGATGTCCACATGCTAAATATCCTGACTTCATACCATATACAAAAAAAAACAAAAACAAAAAAAACTCAAAGTATATCAAAATCCTAAATGTAAAAATTAAAGTTATAGAACTCTTAGGGAAAAAAGTATATAGGTAAATCTTAGTGGCCTTCAATATATCACCAAAAGCATAAGGAACAAAAGAAAAAGTAACACACTAAGCTTCTTCAAAATTTAAAACTTTTTGCATCAAAAGATGATACACACACACACACATACACACACAAAATTCCTACAACTCAATAATGAAAATTCGAAAAAAATTGTAGTGGGCAAAAGACTTAGTCATTTCCCAAAGAAAATATACAAATGACTTAGAAGCACATGAAAAGATGTTCAACATCATTATTTATTAGGAAAATCCAAGTCAAAACCACAATATCCCTTGGGATAGAAATTGGAACCCTCATGCATTTCTGATGGAAATGTAAAAGATGCATCTGTGGAAAACAATATGGAACTTCCTCAAAAAGTTAAACATGAAACTTTCAGGTGACCCAGCAATTCTATTTCTAGGTATATTCCCAAGAATCAAAGCAGGTGTTCAAACAAAAATGTATACAAATGTTCATAACAGCACTATTCACAGCAACCAAAAGGTGGAAACAATCCATTTCCAACAACAGACCACTGGATAAACAAAATTGAGGCATACAATGGAATATTATTCATCCATAAGAATAAAATGCTGATACATGCAACAACAAGGATGAGCCTAAAAACATTACATTAATATGAAATAGCCAAAATAAGCAAATTTGTAAAGAGAAAGATTTGTTATTGCCAGGGGCTGAAAGGAGGGAAAAATGAAGAATGACTGCTCTAAAAGTAGAGTTTTTTGTTTTATTAATAAGAAAATCCATTTTTATTGGGCAGTTTTTATATATGGCAAAGTAAAAAACATTGAGTTAACCTGGTTATCCAAAATTCACCTTTGAAAAAAGATAATGTGATACTTTCTTACTATATTTTCTTAAAACAACAGAATCATGTTGAAAGTAGATACAAGTTATTTTTAATATAATTATCAAATGTGAATTGAATGTTATAATAGCAAATAAAAACAACAATTAAAAGCTGCCAGTACTTTGAAATTATCTTTTACCTCTTGTGATAGGTTAGATTGGGACTTAATTACTTTTAAATTATTAAAGAAGTGAATTATTGGGATGATCATGAAACTTTGAGTTCTGAATTTTACTATATAGATATCTAGTTATAAAAGAAAAGTTGCTGTGTTTCAGGGAAAAAATAGAAATCTAATGTAAAATGAAAATTTGTGTTTCAGGATGTTTCATAAATCTTTGAGAGTTTCAATTTTAAAACTATCAACAGTACTATGTATTATTAGCTTAGAAAATCCTGAGAAAACAAATAAATGGGCAATTTGAAGGGTAAGTTGATGCTCCTATTTCATGGTTCACACTATTTAGTAGATAATTTAAAATAGAAAACTAATAATTAAACAGATAAAATAAATAAGGTTCCAATTTGTAGTGGGTAGTGGGATGCATTCTTTTTTAAATGAAGGGCTATTTTCCATGACTTTTACTCCAGCTACTTGGAACAAAAGAAAGTGATTGACCATACACACTTTTCCTTATTTTCTTGTCCTATGATCCCTCCCCACTTGTATCTTTAACTGCAAGATTCATTGACCCATTTTTATAAATTATTCCTAGGTAAGACAGAACAAAATTCTGTAAAAAACAACTCCTGGAATAGGTTTGCATAGAAGCTTTTCCTTTTAAAAACTGATTTCTAGGGGAAGGGATATACTCCAGAGGCAGACACAATGCCCTGAGTTTCATCCTCAGCACTACCAAAAATAAAACAAAAAAATGATTTTTGGTTATAGGCCAAGAACATTATACAGGTGAAGGAATTGATAGAAATAACTTTCAAGCAAAAAAGTGTTGCAATGTTAGCCAAATGTTGGTTTAAAAGGGGGGTGGGGGGGTGCTGGGGTTGTGGCTTAGTATCAGAGCAGTTGTTTTGCACATGTGAGGCACTGGGTTCGATACTAAGCACCAAATAAAAATAAATAAACAAAATAAAGATATTTTGTTCATCTATAAAAATTTTTTAAATAAAAAAATTATACCGTGAGTTCCGATATTCAAAAAATTATTAAAAATAAATATGGATAGTAGCAGACTTCAAATTCTATTGATCATAGAATTATAACTTTTATACATATAACTTTCATACATTAAATTTTATACATATAACTTTCATACATATTAATCACTAGAGCTTTACTTATATTTTTTTAAACTATTAAATTTTCCTTTCCTAGAAGTAACCTCTAAATTTGTGGTTCCATCTTAAACAGTTTCTAAAAGGTCTCTTTTGTTCTATAATGACACCTCTAAATATGGCTCATTGCCTTAAGAAACAGATTCTTATACAGCTTTAATGACTTCCAGTAGCCCAGTGACAAATGGCATTAGCCATCCTTTTGCCTCTTCTTGAGATTTATTTTCATCTGAATACTGTAAGATCTCTTTGACAACTTATATGTTTAAAATTTTTTTCTAATCCAGTTTGAGGGTTCCACTTATCACTAAGAGCTTGTCTACTGCCAATGATTTTAACTAGCTGGGTAGCACCACCCCAACTTAAAATTATGCCCGTCTCCTGGGGGACAAATTTGGTCTCACACTGTGGAGTAATTAACCTGAAATCCTATGTAAATTCTGCCCCTTCACCCAATGCCTGACCTTGAACCAGTGCAATAACACTTATTAAAGAAAATATCACAAGCGTATTAAGGTGTTTTTGCATAAACAAAGATAAGGCCAAGTGGAGTTCCTAGTGCTTTCATAGCATTCAGATCAGATCCTGAAGAGAAAGTATGTTTTGTGCCACAAGAAAATGAAGCTTTTCCCTTCTGTCCAATTTTCCAATTCAATCACTATTTCCAAAAATAGAAATATCACAACACCTGAGAAGGCATTCATTTTACCAAGATGTTCATAGTAAGAAGGCCATCTTCTGAAACTAGATAATGGTAGTGGTTGTAAAATATTACGAATGTACTAAATGCCACTGAATTATGCACTTTAAAATTGCTGAAATGGTAAATTTGTGTTATATGAATATTATCACAATAATTTTTAAAGAGCTTTTAAAAAAAATCTTATAGAAGCAAGAAAATATGACCAATGACCAGGAGAAAAATTAATCAATAGAAACAGACCCAGAAATGAAAGAGATAATAAAATTAGCAGATAAGAATGTTAAAACAGCCATTAAAATGTGTTCCATATGTTCAAAAACATAGAGAAAAATATAAATATGTTAAGAAAAGAAATGGAAAATGTAAATTGACACAGAACTTCTAGAAAGGAAGAAAATATTTTCAAAAATGAGAAACACATTAGATTGGATTAACAGTAGAACTTGAAGATGTAGCAATACAAATGATTATAGCTGATGCACTACGAGAAAATAAAACAGAGCATCAAGTCTAACATGCACATATGAGACTCAAAAAAGATGAGAAAGCAAGCAAAGAATACAGACAAAGCTTTCCAAATTCAAATAAAACAATAAACTCACAGAACCACGAACCTCAAAGTCCAGGCAGAATAAAGAAAGAGAAAACATATATTTTTTTAAAAAAGAAGACACAGGAAAATAATAATGAAATTATTACAAAAACAGCTATAAAGAAAACATCTTAAAAGCAGCCACAGGAGTAGCTAATACACATGACACAGTATACATGGAGCAACAAAAATGAGGATGATAGCAGAGTCTTCATGAGAAGCTATACAAGCCCAAAGACAATGAAGAAACGTCTTTAAAATACTGAAGAAATAAAAACTACCAACTTAAGATCCTAAACCTGGCAAAAATATCTTTATAACATGAAGACAAAATAAAGATTTTTTCAAACAAATAAAAATTTTGAGAAATTTCTTGAGAAGCAGACATGTACTACAAGAAATGTTAAAGGAAGTGTTTCTGTAGAAGAAAAATAATACTAAATGAAAATCTGTACCTAACAAAGGTATGAATAATGCTAGAAACAGTGACCATACAGGGAACTCTAATGGAAATTTTCTCAACTTCTAATGTTTTCAAAAGAGAATATAATTATGGAATTTGCAGGTATATGGATGGAGTTGACTAAATCATGCTAAGTGAAGTAAGCCAAGCCCAAAAAACCAAAGGCCCAATGTTCTCTCTGATAAGTGGATGCTGATCCATAATAGAGGCAGGCACGGGAATGGGAAAAATGGAGGGATTTTGATTGGGCAAAGGGGAGGGTGGGAAGGGGAGTGGGAATGGGGGCAGGAAAGATGGTGGAATGAGATGAACATCATTACCCTTGGTACGTGTGTGACTACGACTCTACATCTTATACAACCAGAGAAATGAAAAGTGTGATCCATTTGTGTACAATGAATTGAAATGCATTTTGCTGTCATGTATAACTAATTTAAAAATAATTTAAAAAGGTATTTGTAAACGACTAGAGTTCATTATACAAAAAAAAGGGGGGGGGGACTTTAACCCATCACTGATACTATCATACCCATAAAAATGAAGCTAAAAATGAACCATAGGTTAAATATAATTTTTAAAACTGTAAAATTTCTAGAAAGAAATGTAGAGAGAAACAGACATTATTACTTTATGTATGTATGTGACTGTATGACCAATGTGATTCTACAATATATATACTCAGAAAAATGAGAAATTATATCCCATCTATGTATGATATATCAAAGTATATAAGTGCATTCTACTGTTATGTATAACTAATTAAATAAAAATTTTTAAAAAATAAATATATAAGTAAACTAATAAAAAACTCTCTGGCTTTGGATTAGATAAAATATCTCTCAAAACTATATACCGTAAAAGAAAAAAATGGACATCATCAAAATTGAAAAATTTTTGTTCTTTGAAAGTCACTGTTAAAATGATGGAGGCATTGGAGAAATGCTGTTCAAAAGATTAAAAACATGTGCCATTATACTTGAAAATTGTATAAAAGAGTAGATTTTTAAAGTGTACTCACCACAAATAAATGATAAGTGTATAGGATAATGTGTATGTTAATTATCTTGATTTAGCCATTCCATATTTCATACAGTTTTCAAAAAGTAAGGTTAAGGATGATTTGGTAAATATCACAGGTCTGTGACAGTCCCATTTTCAGGAAAATTGAAATAGCATTGTATAAAACCTATCTTGAAGGAAATAAAAGTCTTTAATAGATATGAAATTATCTGAGAAGTAACTTCATTTAATATAGAGATCATTTATATAATAATAATTATTAAATTTCATAGTAAAAATAATAATTATTAACATCAGTATCAACAAAAGGATTGAAATCTAGACTTTAAGTCCCAGAATTTATCATCCTCAAAAATATTTTCTTTATCTATCTTTCCTTCTAGTAACTCGTCTAGCTATAAAAGGAGGACACTTGAAACAGTATCATTTCAAAACTGAAGTTTGTAAATAACTACAATCTAGGACCCACCCTTTGAAGAAGTTTTCAAAGAGATATGGATCCTAGAACCTTTAAGGTAGATTAGCACCTGTTTTGGAATAGATCTTAAATGTCCCCAAAGGCCAAGACTTGGTCACCAACCTATGGTGTTATCAGGAGTGATAGATCCCTTTGAGAGATGGGGCCTAGTGGAAGGAAGTTAGGTCACTGGGGGCAGTGCCCTTGAAGGGGTTACTGAGACCCTCCACTTCTTCCTCTCTCACTCTGCTTCTCAGTCACCATGAAGAGAGCAGCTTTGCTCTATTATGTATTCCTTACCTTGATGTCCAGCCAGACCCAAAGCAATAGGGTCAACAGATCTCTAAAACCCTGAGCCAAACTAAGCCTTTCCTCCCATAAATTGATTATTTCAGGTTTTTTGTAACAACAAAAATCTGACCAATACAATATGCCTGACTTCAAACAGAATCATGATAAAATTAACAATAAATTTGTAAAAACTCATAACAACAGAATAAACAAGTTTCATTGCTGACTTACAAACTTTTTCATTCAAGTCCTTTATCAGTCCTAAATTTTAACACCATTTTATCAATAACCTTATCTAAAAGATGAAAAATACAACTATTTTCTGTCAGTGGAGTAACTAGTGAATATCTTTAACTCTTAAAAATGTTATATGCAACTTTAGTATTGCTATATCCCAATACTAGCCAACAAAAATAATTTATTTACAAGGAAAAAGTAAAGCCACTGTGAACAAAAAAGCAAATAAAAGTGTTTAAACCCCTTTAGTAACAGGTTTCTCAAAGTTAATGATCAGGGTTAAAAAGATTACATATTCCTGTTAGTTATTGGTCTGCAGGGAGCCATACATGAGGCAAAAAAAAAAACAACAACAGAATAACTTTGTCCAATCAATTTAGGATTATTTTCTCCTTTCTTCCCATTCTATTTTCCTTTTCTCTTTCAACAACAGTTGAATATCTACTATGTGCCAGGTATGGTACTACATTCAGGGTCAGAACAGTTAAGAAGACATAATACCTGCCTTCATTTTGTTCACATTTGATTTTATTTAAAAGCAGTAACTGTGGAAGCTAATCAGTGCTTGGTTGAAGTCTTTATAATGATTTCCCCCAAAATAACCTAAAACTATCCTTATTCTCTTAACAATTGAACTGTATCATAAATGTTAAGGATTTCTGAAAATATGAAGCAATCATAAACATTCACTTCCTTTTGTGTTTCTGCTAGTTCCTATAAACCATTAGAATTAAAACTAAATCTTTCAAGAAAGAGGTCAGTCTGAACTATTTCAATAAATCCTACACATGATGAAAATAGGAAGAAGGAGAGAAAGATGAGCGAAGAAAAAAACCTGCCAAAATTCAGCAGTTGTATCTCTTTAAAATCAGTTGTTCTGCACGTAGTGATATAATGATGGGGGGGGAAGTAATTATAATTAGGTATCTATTTTGAATCCTCTCTCCATAGTATCAGTATTGAATGTCATTTGATTTTGGCAAAAGATAAGGTCATTGACTGCTTAAAAGATGTACAGGACTACTTTTCTGACTGTTTCATGGGGAAAATCTAAAACAGAAAACATCTCCATCTCAATCACCTACTAACCAGTGAAATAATTTGCAAAATTCACAACTAAAAATAAATAAACAAGTAACCAAACAAATAGAATCTATGATCTCAATAACATTTAAAAATTCAACAATATGAAAGGAGAAGAATTTTTAAATTGACACATTAGAATCTTGACAAAGCTAGGAAAACTTATTAAGTCTTTCAGTGTGTACATTTATTGAATCTAAATTACCACTAATTAGCTGATCATCTACCAAGATAACTATAATTATTTCTTTTTTAAAATTATTTTTGCTCAGGTATGATGGGTAATTTAAGCATTTAAGTGTTTCTTAAATAAAATATGTTATTATAATTATTATTACATATAAAGTCTTAACACATAAAAATTTTTACCAAAGAATTTCATCTCTCAGAAAATTAAATCACTTTAAAAAGTAGAGATATGATGAAAATATTAATAAGCAAAAATGCTTTCTACTACATGTCTTTGAATAGTTAGGTAAAATTATTAACAAGTTCATATTCACCAATAGTCTAATAATATGTTTTGGTAATTCTATATCCATGAGTTTTTTAAATATAAATACTTCTCAAGATTCTGATCATGATATCTTGATTGTAAAAAAATTACATAGCACTTCTGGGTTTTTATGTTTGTAATTTTATGTAAAAGAAAAGACAATAAAAGCTTATCATAGTTGATTCAGAATGAGAACTTAAAAGAATACCCTATCTCTTAATTATATTCTATTGATCTTTACCTCAAGCATCTAACAAAAGGTCCTTAAATGAATATATAATCATCACTAGAAACAGATCACTTGTAATAAGTTCAAATAGCCACAATGGCTGGAGATGAGTCAATTATCAAAAATTCATTACAGCTATATCTTAAGAAAGGAAAAAAATCAAAAACACTGGTATTACACATTCTCAAACCAAGACAATCTTCTAACCATCAATTAAATCTGGCTTAAATAAATGGAAATATGGCTGAAAACCATAGTAAATGGTTAAATGCATGCTATCTAACTAGTTTTTCTCTCAGAAAACATCACATTTTACACACTTTCTCTTACTAAAAGTACTCTATGATTTCTTTTGGCCCAAGTATTTAAATACAATTAAAGGTTAATTATAGCATCCTTTTTGTAGGTATGGTTCAAGTATAATCACTGAATTATATACAGAAGTGAGCATAAAAACATAAGTTTTTAACTTCAGACCAATATCTGTGACATTTTTGTCACATTTAATTTTGATTAAAATATTTAATGTTTCAGATTAATGAAATACCCAGAATTCAACTCATGTAATATGGTTTTGTTTTCAGCAAAAAACATTTTATCCTGATCACAAATTTACTTTTATTCAAATTGCTGCTGATGTTTAAACATTATTGTTCTTCAGCTGTTTTAATGAAAAGCATAATGTATAGAATGCATACAAATTTTATTCTGTAAACCAATAATATAATAATTTAAAGGCCTCAGCTAAGAGTACTTTTGAGATCAAGTTAGGTAACTTCATACCAGTTCATACCAGGAATTTCTGACTTTACTCTCTGACTTTTCTTTCTTTTTTCGTTCTTTTTATTTTATTTATTTATTTTTTTGTGTGTGTGGTGCTGAGGATTGAAGCTAGGGCCTTGTGTATGTGATGCAAGCACTCAAACAACTAAGCTATATCCCCAGCCCATCATTATTCTTACTTACTATAATCCAACTACCACATATAATTTTTCAGTCAAATGTTTTCCAAGCTTCCAAATCCCAGAACTTCTGATAATATTCTCAAAATGCAATGTTTCTCTTTAGCCTCATTAAATAACCTGTTCACACTAGTAAATATAACTATCATTTTTCATAAAATTTCATCTTTCCATCCCAACTTCCCTTAAATACTGGACAATGTTATCATCAGGCATGTCAAAGTGTCCTGAATGTAATTAAGTTTGTGTATATACATCCATGTGAAGTGTAAAGACAGGCAAAGTACGGTATATGTATTGCATATGCCAAATTTCTTAAATCCTGATTCTTCTCCAATTTATCTACATTTCTTTTTCTCTCTACTTCACACCCTAAATTCCCCTCTGGAAAATTTACTACTCATTAAATGTATCTAGTAAACCCATTTCCACATCCAGATTTTTTCTTGACTGTACACCAGCCTGGAATATCCCTGGAATATTCTTGTCTCAGCTTACTTCCTTTCCTTTCCCTTCTTGTGTGAAACTTCTTATGACTTAAACATACATCTTTCAATCTCCAACCAAGAATTAATCTAAACATAAAATTCCATGATTCTTTAACTTACCATTCTGTAATTACCCATGGCTTACATATAGTTCTCTTAGATATCCACTTCAAATATCCTCATTTCCCACCTGAAAATGTTACAGTTGTTATTATAAGTTATAATATTAGCACCACTATCATTATTTTATTGATTATAATCAAAATATCAATAATATTATCATCATCTTTAGCTATTAAAAGTCATGGAAGTATTTCCTGCTTTATGTATCACAAGAAATATTCCCTTTGCAGATCAAAGTATCATCTTATATATTGGGTGATAAGGATATCTGATAAGAAGTTCTAGAGCTAATCATAAGGACTTATTAAGGCCAACTTGGTGACATAATTAGCTCAGTCAACTAAAGACCCCTGTTAAATTTCAGATGCTGACTCTGTCCTTCAAAATCAAACCACAATTTCAAAAATTAGCCAACATCTAAGATTTTATTTTACACAAAATTTTCAACTATCAAGAAACTCTGAAAATACTCCTGACTTAACTAGATATTTTGACATCATGTAAATGACCTCTAGAACTAAGGCAGGAAGAAACATCCTGGAAGAATAGTTTCCTAAGCAGTAGTTATAAAAGAACTTGGACAGTTTTATAAAGTGTTTGCTGGCAAAAAAATTTAAGATATTAAATAATTTATTCTCAATTCTCCAATCCACTGTCTTCATAAACCAATTGTCTTGGGATTCACCTAGAAAACTTCCCTGCTACCACCTGGAAATTTTTAAAGCTTTTATCTGCTAAATATTCTCCAGAAAGACATGATCTCTCTTTCTGTGCCTGTTCTACAAGAGATGCCAGGAATCAGTTCTCATATTACTCAAGTCCTATTGACTAAGGTCTAAGTGGGAAGGATAACTTACAAAAATGAAGCAATTTGGAGCTGGGGTTGTGGCTCAATGGTAGAGCATTTGCCTAGCATGTGTGAGGCACTGGGTTCTACTCTCAGCACCACATATAAATAAATAAAATAAAGGTCCATTGACAAGTAAAAAATATTTTTTAAAAAAAGCCATTCACTGTGAATTACAACTCTGCAACTAAGAATTTAGTCAGGTTTCTAGTACATCCTTTTGAGAACTTCTGCCCAAAGCAGAAACCTAATTTCACTGTGTCTGTTCTTTGGCAAGACTTGCAACATTGTAAAGATGAAGGGGTTACCTCTGGTAAACTGAGAAGGTAAGGATAAGGCCCTTATTTTTCTACTATGATCAGACCAGTTCTTTAATTCAGGGATTGAATGAACTAGTTGTGAAACTTAACCCTTACAAGCAAACTAGCCTGCTTAGCAATACAGTAAGTATACCCTCTTCTGATTTTCCATATGGAGCGCCAATTTAAAAAATGAGAATTCTCAGCTAAATAGCAGCTTTTTCTTTCAAAGTAAAAAACAAAGCCACTCTCAGAATGCTTACATTTGTGATACATCTGTAAAAAGTGATTTTTAGCATCAGAAAGCATTTTAATTGTAGTAAACTGAACAATGCTGAAATTGTTTGAAGAGGAGATTAAATTTAATGAAATTCACAAACAACCCCTTTTAGAAAGTAACAACAATTTTTTGAACATTAAAGAGGAGCTCATTATATCAAGACAACTCCACTGTAAAAAGCAGTCTGACTTCAATCACTGCATATCTACATGTTAATGAACTTGCTGTATAAAGCAATGACTGAACAGAAAAAGTAATGGAAAGACTGTCTCAATGCGTATTTGCTGGGGGGGGGGGCGGAATCTTCTTTAATCAATAAACACCTTTTCACAAGTACCTTAATAGTATCTGAAACTCTTTCAAACACACAAAAAGAAGATGATACTTGAAAGTTTAAGGCATTACACAGCTTACACTTTCTCGGAATGTTCATGTGCTGTCAGCATCACTGTTCCAAAGACTTTCAAGTTGCAACAGATACAAGCTAGTACAAAGTCTTTGTCATAATAATTTCATTGCTGCCCCCTGATCAAACATAGACAAATCTAAAACTGAAAAATGAGAGCCAGCCAATGACCTCTGATTAGAACCACAAGTCTCAAATTTAACAAAATGCCTCTTTCATTGCCCCTTAGTGCCAAAAAGGAAGGTGTGTTATAGACTGAAAAGAATAGTCAATACACCATTTACAAATGTACAATAATTTCCATTATTCAGGTAGAATTTGTGTTTGTAGCAAGTTAGACACAGGTTTTCAAAAATAGCTAAATCAAAACAGAAAAAAATGCATTTTTCTATCTTTAAAACAAATAAATCACTTTATCCCTACCTCTCAGTCACTTGCTACTGGCTTTCATGCCTTACGTTTTGTATTTTACTAGGCTTTCCAAAACTGTAATTCATACGATATTTGTTGCTATTACTTAGAGTCTAAGAAATGTTGGCAATACTTACTTTTGAACCCTTAATTTTCCTAGACTATTAGTGCACTCTTCAAATGCATGTCTATAAAGCCCATTTTAATTAAAGCAAAAGTTTGAATTTTAGTTTATTTTGTTTTTCCTTTTTAATTTTTTTGGTCAAGAAAAATGTTTCAGACTATAGCCATAGTTAGCATTTTTATGCCTAATATCAGACTTCCCTTAAGAGCAATGGCTCAAGATGATTAAAATTGAAAACTAGAATATATAGAGATAGATGCCTGCAAGCTCTATAGTGAATGCCTTACAGTGATCTCTTTAGGCCATAACATTGAAATACTCTCTTACTCTTAGACTAGAGGTCTTCACATGTAATTAATTGCCAGTGTTATTGCTAGTGCCTAGCAACGTGCCTGAAATGTAACAGGTGCTTGGGATTACATAAGTATATGTGACAGGCCTGTCACAGGAATATAAATATATTTTATTATATTATAAATATATTATACATAATATAGATGCTATATGTAATATAGATATTATATGTATTTTAGATATTATATGTATTTTATATAGATATCTAGACGTTTATTATATATTATACAGATATATATTATATAGATATGTTTGTATCACATATATATTTGCATATAGTATATATAAATTGGAAGGTAAGAATTAGGTGATCAGAGGAAACAGTCTACTTACATACATACAATTCAAACTGGAAGGAAGGAAGCAAAGAAAGAAGGAAGGAAGAAGGAAGGAATAAGAGAAGGGAGTAAGTAAGAGATGGCATACAGGAAAGGAAAGTGATCTACAAAAATCATGCTGTCAGGACTGCAACTATGTATTACAGAATACATAGTTCAGGTTCTGCACAGAACCTGAACTTCTACTGTCAATGACTGCAACTGTACTGCCTCACCTGCTGTAAATAGACACACACATGCCCTGACAAATTCTGAGATATGAATGTAAGGACTTAGCTTAGGCAAACAGAAAACTCATGACTTCATTCGGTTGCCAGATCAACTGACCCAAAGAACTCAAAGTTCATGAGGGCAGGGACTTTGTCTAACATACTACTATATCCTCAGCACTTAGATCAGTACATGACTAGAATAATATATATTTAATTAAATTTGTTTTAAAATTAATGTTGTCAACATTAGTATTTTCAGGTACCCAAATAGACTATAATTTAGGGTGGCAGTTCTCAAAATATGGTCTTGGAACCTCTGAGGATCATTTATCTTCAGAGTAAATCCAATAAGGATACAGTAACCAACATTATTACAAAACTTTAAAATATATTTAATTTCCATATGCCCTGGTGGAGTTAGGATCTTGCCCTTGTGATAACAAATTCTAGGGAATAAATGACACTATGTAGTGTTGAAATTTGTTCAGTCTAGAGGTATTTCTAGTAAACTTATGGTAACTTCTCCTGAGGAAGAATGAGTTATCAGCTAACCCTATTATATTTCACCCAATCAGGAACTCAACCAAACTCAAGAGTTCCCATTGGTTTTCAGAGATCCCCAAAACTCAGCCTTCAAAATGTACACATCCAAATAGTATCTAGGACACCCACTAGGATGGCTATAATTTTTTAATGGAAAATAGGTTAGAAAGGATGTGGAGAAATTGGAATCTTCATACAGTTTGCTGGTAGAAACATGAAATAGTGTAGCCACTTTGGAAAACAGGATAGCAATTCCTCTAAAAGTTAAATATGGAATTTCCAAATGTCCCAAAAACTCCATTCCTAGGTATATATCCAAACTAAATTGAAAACAGGTGTTCATCTAAAAGCTTATATACAAATGTTCATAGCAGCATTGTTCATAATTGCCAAAAGGTAGACAAAATCCAAATATCCATAAATAGATGAATAAACAAATTTTGAAACACACATATAATGGAATATTATTCCTTAGTAAAAAAAAAGAAAGTATTGACACATGCTTTAATGCAGATGAATCTAGAAAACATTACGCAAAGTGAAAAAAGAACCAGGCATGAAAGATTACATATTGTATGATTCCATTGATATGAAACATCAACAGGTAAATCCATAGAGGCAGAAAGCAGATTGGTAGTCACGAGATACCAGGAAAGAGGAAGGAATGAGAAACAACTACTTAATAGGTATTAAGTTTCCTTTTCAGGTAATGCAAAAGTTTGCAAAACGGATAGGTATGGTGGTTGCATTCAAATTGTACACATAAAAAATATTGGAGAACCCTTCACTTATTAAAAATTAATATTCCCTCTTTTGTGTTCCCATAGCACTTTGTCCATTACTCCATGAAAATATCATACTTTATAGATTCTGAAAATATTTGATGCCTTTCACACTACCCACCTTTACTCTCCTAATTACCACTTACCTCTACCTTCCCTCCCTTTCAATCTCTCCTCTCCAATTCCCTAGATATGAGTTTATCCAAGGCAGTAAACATGTATTTTTCATGCTTATATCCTTGTTACCTGACACACTGCATATGCTCAAAAGAACAAATGAAGAAATAAATTAATAAGTGCAAGGTAGATCAGCATATTACCATCATAAAGGTTGAAAGACATTATCAGATTGTCTTCTGATTTTTGAGGTGGGATCAATAAACCTCAGTCTAGGGTGTTTGATTGTTGAGATCATTTATCATGCCAAGCTGACTGCAATTTTTAAATTTTTTTTTTAATTCTTAAAAAATCTGAAATTCAGAGGATCCAACATGGCGGCGAGAGGGGAGGCAGCGCTTTCAGTACCTCCTCAACAAAGGGGTCAGAGAGACGCATGGATACGCTTAGATATGACCTGCTGAGATACTCCTAGCAAAATTCCACTAAAAAGAGACCGGCCGGGAATTGGAAGGATTTTTGGAGGTGACAGTCTG
Organism: Marmota monax; assembly: GCF_021218885.2. NCBI lineage: Eukaryota > Metazoa > Chordata > Mammalia > Rodentia > Sciuridae > Marmota > Marmota monax. The sequence goes on along the minus strand of NW_026695230.1, from coordinate 9,711,239 downwards.
CGCTAGACGAGTGAATCTCCGCCACGCAGCGCAGAGGTCCAGACCCGCCAGCCGCTGCCCGCGCGACTCGGCGACTGTCGGCTGCCTGCACGCGGCCCGCGTCAGGGCGGATAGCCTCCGAGGCGCAGCGCAGCAGGAGCGGTGCAGGGACTCTAGGAAGAGGTCTCTCGCCAAGCCTTCATGAAATAGCAAACCGGGAGCTGAAACCAACCAGAGACAGACCAGTCCCACCCCTCCCTTCGGACACTCTGGCAAGGAGCCTGGGGCCTGCCATAGCAGAGTGGTGACATCACCAGAGTTCCGCCGACAGAATTCCTTCCCAGCGGAATCCACATTAGCAGGTGTGTGACTCCCACCCCCTCCAGATACAAGCAGCCAGGAAACCACCGGGGGCGTGTCTGTAGGGAAGCAGAGGGGACTCCAGATCCCCACCTCCCCTTAACACCAGCGGCGACACCCAAGATCTTAGCCGCCAGTTTCTGGGGGCGTGCCCACCAAAGGGGTCCTGAAAAATTTAACTGTTGGTTCCCAGATCACCCCACCACAGCACTGGGGCTTAATTGAATGACAGAGAGGGTGTTCATCGTTCGGGATATAGGACACGCGGTGGGGCTGCAAGTGTAATCAGATCCTTGGGGAACCGCCTCTGGTGAACAGGACCTGGCTGGCTGGCTGGGAGGAGGAACAGGGGGAGGGGCCGGATAAGTGAAAGGGCTCTGGACTAACAGGATTGAGAGACTCCCAGGAGCCACCGTACAGGGATTTCTGTCAGCACATAGAGGGCAGAAGCTCAGCTCAGAGGGCACAGCTCCGCCTATTGGAAGAGAAGAAAATGGGATTCAGCCATAGAACAGGGGATGCCAGCATGGCAGAGATCTGATGTCATCGGAGAGCGGCCGAGGAGAAAACTTCATCGGTGCCAGCGGCGACGGAAACAGTTGGTCCCCTGGTAGGGAGGGTGAGTCACAGATACCCGAGTCTCTCTCGCTTTGTCGTCGAGCCAGAGGCGAGGAGAGGGGCCGCCGCCCACGCCCGCAAGGTAGGAAGACCTGCGACCAACCTGCAGATCAGGCCCAGCGGTCTGCAGCCGTGGTAAGAGGGGCAGGGCAGAGCCATCGCCCGCGCTGGCAAGGTAAGCAGACCTGCGACAGACCTGTGGATCAGGCCCAGCGGCCTGCCAGCGTGGTACACACTTCACCCCAACTGGAGTAGGGGCAGAGCAGAGCCTTAGCCCGCGCCCAGATCAGGCCCAGCGGCTCGCCTGTGTGGTGGTCAAGTGACCCCAATTGGAGTGGGGGCGGAGCGGAACTGACACCATTGCCCACAAGGTGGGCAGACCTGCGACCAACCTGCAGATCAGGCCTAGCGGTCCCCGGGCGTGGTACGAGGGGCAGGGCAGAGCCTTCGCCCCCACCTGCAAGGTAGGCAGACCTGCGACAGAACAGCGGATCAGGCCCAGGGGTCCGCGGGCGTGGTAGACACCTCACACCAATTGGAGGAGGGGCAGAGCAGAGCCCCTGCCCACACCTGCAAGGGAGAATTTTCAACTATACAAGAGCAACATAAATATATAGGGGGGGGAAAAATTTCAAAAACACAACAGTTTCACCAAGAAGAAAGAAACGCAAGCAGTATGAAAAGACAAGGAAAGAAAGGACTACAAGCAATGCAGGTCAGCTCAACTTTAGAAGAGGTAACAGCTGCAGCAGATGGAATGTCAGATAAAGAATTCAGGATATATATGCTTCAGATGATCTGGAGTATCAAGGAAGAAATTAGACAGCAAAATCAGACAATGAAAGATCACTTCGACAAGGAATTACACAAACAAATCCAGGAAGCAAAGGATCAACTATACAGGGAGATAGAGGTTATAAAAAACAAACAAACAGAAATCCTAGAAATGCAGGAAGCAATAAACCAACTTAAAAACTCAATTGAGAGTACTACCAGCAGAGTAGAACACTTAGAAGATAGAACATCAGACAATGAAGACAAAGTATTTCAACTTGAAAAGAACATAGACAGCTCAGCAAGACTGTTAAGAAACCATGAGCAGAACATCCAAGAAATATGGGATAACATTAAGAGACCAAACTTAAGAGTCATTGGGATACAGGAAGGTATAGAACTCCATACCAAAGGAATGAGCAATTTATTTAATGAAATAATACGAGAAAACTTCCCAGACTTGAAGAATGAGACAGAATCCCAAATTCTAGAAGCCTACAGGACGCCGAATGTGCAAAATTATAAGAGATCCACACCTAGACACATTATAATGAAGATGCCCAACATACAGAATAAGGAGAGAATTTTAAAAGCTACAAGAGAAAGGAAGCAGATTACATTTAGGGGCAAGCCAATCAGGATAACAGCTGATCTTTCAACACAGACTCTGAAAGCTAGAAGATCCTGGAATAACATATTTCAAACACTGAAAGAAAATGGGTTCCAACCAAGAATTGTGTATCCAGCGAAATTAAGCTTCAGGATGGAAGATGAAATTAAAACCTTCCACGACAAACAAAAGTTAAAAGAATATGCAGCTAGAAAACCATCTCTTCAAAACATCCTCAGCAAAACATTACAGGAAGAGGAAATGGAAAATAACAATGAAAACCAACAGTGGGAGGTAGGACAGTAAAGGGGGGGGAATAATCAAAGAGGAAAACAAACCATGTTTAGTAACATAAATAAACAAATATGGCTGGAACAACAACCCATATCTCAATAATAACCCTAAATGTTAATGGCTTAAACTCACCAATTAAGAGACACAGGCTAGTAGAATGGATCTCAAAACAAGACCCAACAATATGCTGCCTACAGGAGACGCATTTGATAGGAAAAGACATACATAGGCTGAAGGTGAAAGGTTGGGAAAAATCATATCACTCATATGGACTTCGGAAAAAAGCAGGAGTGTCCATACTCATATCAAATAAAATAGATTTCAAGCCAAAGTTAATCAAAAGGGATAAAGAGGGACACTACATACTGCTTAAGGGAACCATACACCAACAAGACATAACAATCATAAATATATATGCCCCAAACAATGGTGCAGCTATGTTCATCAAACAAACTCTTCTCAAGTTCAAGAGTCTAATAGACCACCATACAATAATCATGGGAGACTTCAACACACCTCTCTCGCCACTGGACAGATCTTCCAAACAAAAGTTGAATAAGGAAACTATAGAACTCAATAACACTATTAATAACCTAGACTTAATTGACATATATAGAATATACCACCCAACATCAAGCAGTTACACTTTTTTCTCAGCAGCACATGGATCCTTCTCAAAAATAGATCATATATTATGTCACAGGGCAACGCTTAGACAATATAAAGGAGTAGAGATAATACCATGCATCTTATCTGACCATAATGGAATGAAACTGAAAATCAACGATAAAAGAAGGAAGGAAAAAGCATACATCACTTGGAGAATGAACAATAGGTTACTGAATGATCAATGGGTTATAGAAGACATCAAGGAGGAAATTAAAAAATTCTTAGAGATTAATGAAAACACAGACACAACATATCGGAATCTGTGGGACACACTGAAAGCAGTTCTAAGAGGAAAATTCATTGCTTGGAGTTCATTCCTTAAAAAAAGAAAAAACCAACAAATAAATGATCTCATGCTTCATCTCAAAATCCTAGAAAAAGAAGAGCAAAACAACAGCAAAAGAAGTAGAAGGCAAGAAATAATTAAAATCAGAGCTGAAATTAATGAAATCGAAACAAAAGAAACAATTGAAAAAATTGACAAAACTAAAAGTTGGTTCTTTGAAAAAATAAACAAAATCGACAGACCCTTAGCGATGCTAGCGAAGAGAAGAAGAGAGAGAACTCAAATTACTAGCATACGGGATGAAAAAGGCAATATCACAACAGACACTTCAGAAATACAGAAGATAATCAAAAATTATTTTGAATCCTTATACTCCAATAAATTAGAAGATAGTGAAGGCATCGATAAATTTCTGAAGTCATATGATCTGCCCAGATTGAGTCAGGAGGATATAGACAACCTAAACAGACCAATATCAATTGAGGAAATAGAAGAAACCATCAAAAGACTACCAACTAAGAAAAGCCCAGGACCGGATGGGTATACAGCAGAATTTTACAAAACCTTTAAAGAGGAACTAATACCAATACTTTTCAAGCTACTTCAGGAAATAGAAAAAGAGGGAGAACTTCCAAATTCATTCTACGAGGCCAACATCACCCTGATACCTAAACCAGACAAAGACACTTCAAAGAAAGAAAACTTCAGACCAATATCTCTAATGAACCTAGATGCAAAAATCCTCAATAAAATTCTGGCGAATCGGATACAAAAACATATCAAAAAAATTGTGCACCATGATCAAGTAGGATTCATCCCTGGGATGCAAGGCTGGTTCAATATACGGAAATCAATAAATGTTATTCACCACATCAATAGACTTAAAAATAAGAACCATATGATCATCTCGATAGATGCGGAAAAAGCATTCGACAAAGTACAGCATCCCTTTATGTTCAAAACTCTAGAAAAACTAGGGATAACAGGAACATACCTCAATATTGTAAAAGCAATCTATGCTAGGCCTCAGGCTAGCATCATTCTGAATGGAGAAAAATTGAAGGCATTCCCTCTAAAATCTGGAACAAGACAGGGATGCCCTCTCTCACCACTTCTGTTCAACATAGTTCTCGAAACACTGGCCACAGCAATTAGACAGACGAAAGAAATTAAAGGCATAAAAATAGGAAAAGAAGAACTTAAATTATCACTATTTGCAGATGATATGATTCTATACCTAGCAGACCCAAAAGGCTCTACAAAGAAACTATTAGAGCTAATAAATGAATTCAGCAAAGTGGCAGGATATAAAATCAACACGCATAAATCAAAGGCATTCCTGTATATCAGCGACAAATCCTCTGAAATGGAAATGAGGACAACCACTCCATTCACAATATCTTCAAAAAAAATAAAATACTTGGGAATCAACCTAACAAAAGAGGTGAAAGACTTATACAATGAAAACTACAGAACCCTAAAGAGAGAAATAGAAGAAGATCTTAGAAGATGGAAAAATATACCCTGTTCATGGATAGGCAGAACTAACATCATCAAAATGGCGATATTACCAAAAGTTCTCTATAGGTTTAATGCAATGCCAATCAAAATCCCAAAGGCATTTCTTGTAGAAATAGAGAAAGCAATCATGAAATTCATATGGAAAAATAAAAGACCTAGAATAGCAAAAACAATGCTAAGCAGGAAGTGTGAATCAGGCGGTATAGCGATACCAGACTTCAAACTATACTACAGAGCAATAGTAACAAAAACAGCATGGTACTGGTACCAAAACAGGCGGGTGGACCAATGGTACAGAATAGAGGACACAGAAACCAATCCACAAAACTACAACTATCTTATATTTGATAAAGGGGCTAAAAGCATGCAATGGAGGAAGGATAGCATCTTCAACAAATGGTGCTGGGAAAACTGGAAATCCATATGCAACAAAATGAAACTGAATCCCTTTCTCTCGCCATGCACAAAAGTGAATTCAAAATGGATCAAGGAGCTTGATATCAAATCAGAGACACGCCGTCTGATAGAAGAAAAAGTTGGCTACGATCTACATACTGTGGGGTCGGGCTCCAAATTCCTCAATAGGACACCCATAGCACAAAAGTTAATAACTAGAATCAACAAATGGGACTTACTCAAACTAAAAAGTTTTTTCTCAGCTAAAGAAACAATAAGAGAGGTAAATAGAGAGCCTACATCCTGGGAACAAATCTTTACTCCTCACACTTCAGACAGAGCCCTAATATCCAGAGTATACAAAGAACTCCAAAAATTAGACAATAAGAGAACAAACAACCCAATCAACAAATGGGCCAAGGACCTGAACAGACACTTCTCAGAGGAGGACATACAATCAATCAACAAGTACATGAAAAAATGCTCACCATCTCTAGCAGTCAGAGAAATGCAAATCAAAACCACCCTAAGATACCATCTCACTCCAGTAAGATTGGCAGCCATCATGAAGTCAAACAACAACAAGTGCTGGCGAGGATGTGGGGAAAAGGGTACACTTGTACATTGCTGGTGGGACTGCAAATTGGTGCAGCCAATTTGGAAAGCAGTATGGAGATTTCTTGGAAAGCTGGGAATGGAGCCACCATTTGACCCAGCTATTCCCCTTCTTGGTCTATTCCCTAAAGACCTAAAAAGAGCATGCTACAGGGACACTGCTACATCGATGTTCATAGCAGCTCAATTCACAATAGCAAGACTTTGGAACCAACCCAGATGCCCTTCAATAGACGAATGGATTAAAAAAATGTGGCATTTATACACAATGGAGTATTACTCTGCATTAAAAAATGACAAAATCATAGAATTTGCAGGGAAATGGATGGCACTAGAGCAGATTATGCTAAGTGAAGCTAGCCAATCCCTAAAAAGCAAATGCCAAATGTCTCCTTTGATATAAGGAGAGTAACTAAGAACAGAGTAGGGACGAAGAGCATGAGAAGAAGATTAACATTAAACAGAGATGAGAGGTGGGAGGGAAAGGGAGAGAAAAGGGAAATTGCATGGAAATGGAAGGAGACCCTCAGGGTTATACAAAAGAACATACAAGAGGAAATGAGGGGAAAGGGAAAAATAATACAAGGGGGAGAAATGAAGGTCAATAGGGGGGGTAGAGAGAGAAGAAGGGTGGGGAGGGGAGGGGAGGGGGGATAGTAGAGGATAGGAAAGGTAGCAGAACATGACAGTCACAAGTATGGCAATATGTAAATCAATGGATGTGTAATTGATGTGATTCTGCAATCTGTATATGGGCTAAAAATGGGAGTTCATAACTCACTTGAAGCAAAGTGTGAAAGATGATATATCAAGAACTATGTAATGTTTTGAACAACCAACAATAAAAAAAAATAAAATAAAAATAAAAATCAAAAAAAAAAAAAAAAAATCTGAAATTCAAATTAATTTTGATATTTTTAATTTTTAGCTAAATAAATATATTAGATTTTTGCAAGTTAAAGCAAGGGGTTATTAATGATAGTGGAATGTGATGATATTATTATCCAAAGTACAGGTATGAAGGCACAAATTGGTGTGAATATACTCTATATACAACCAGAGATATGAAAAATTGTGCTCTATATGTGTAATAAGAATTGTAAGGCATTCTGCTGCCATATGTAAATAAAAATTAATTAATTAAAATAAAAATTAATTAATTAACTTTTTAAAATACCTCAAAATTAAGCAAAGCAAAATAGTAATGCAGTTAAATGGCCAAAGCTCATTTTATTCACTGGTGCCCACTTAAAAACAAAGAAATATGAATATCAAACAAAACAATTATTTTTTTTAAAGAGAGAGAGAGAGAGAGAGAGAGAGAGAATTTTATTTATTTTTTAGTTTTTTCGGCAGACACAACGTCTTTGTATGTGGTGCTGAGGTTCGAACCCGGGCCGCACGCATGCCAGGCGAGCGCACTACCGCTTGAGCCACATCTCCAGCCCGACAATTATCTTTTCTAATGTCCATCTAATTATACATTAAAAGAAATTATTTTAAGTATAAGAATTATCAAAAAATGATAACTGGATCGTCCCTTTAACTGAATATTTACACCAAAAATTTAAAAAACTGTGATAAATTTTGTCTCTTGATTATAGCAATACACCCAGTTAGTTGCCTAACCAGTCTATTATTTAAATAGATCATTTAGATCTTATTTCTCTTATTTTGTATGATCTTTAGAATAAGGTCTGGCTTGAATATTTTCTTCTGTTTTAAGTAAAAAAGAAAATATGGCCAATTAAATCAAAGTAAACTGAAACTAAAGTAACCTTGAAATCTTAACTCACATCTCAGTAATTTAATTTTTTAATGCTATATCTGAAGATGAACTGTTAACTTTTGGATGTGTTGGCATTTACCAGATACATATTTATAAATGCTATAAAAATGTAAATTGGAGCATTGACTAATAATTACAATAAAATTTGCAAAAACAACACAATACAATGATGACACTTGTTCCATACACAGATTTTAAACAGATTTAATGCAATGTATGAAACATTACATTTGCAGCAGAAAGGCAAAAATCATTTTGTAACTGCTTTTCTGTAAGCTTTCAGCCTTTCAAGATCTACTCTTGTCTTCCATATACTAAATAACATTGAAAACTGAATTTTGAGGATTCACCTCAATTACAAGATCTATTTACTAGTAGAAATATCAGATCATTTTTGCTGCTATTCATAAAAAGAGAAACAAAGGTAATATTAGTTTAAAAGATACACTGTATAGAAAACCAAACTTCTGAATTTTTATTGGGGGGAATATACTTAATTCATTTCCTTTAGTAAGTTTAACTAAATAATAAAGGACCAAAGAAAAGTGCTCAAACAATATAAAGTTACAAACTCGGCAAACTCACCCACCCTGACATATTCCTTCATCAGCAACACTAATAAACGTCCTGTTTTGCCTTTAAATTTCAGTTGATTATTTTACTTACTGATACCTATACCCTGATTCCTGTATCTGATTTTATTCTTTTTCATCTTTGTCAGTATGGACTTAAGGACATATCCTAGTAGTTGAGTATATCCTTGTGTGTATTGTCCTAACAACTGTTAAGTTCTTTGAGTTCAGAGATGCATACTATTTTCTATCTAAGACCTGGCCCTTAGTGGCACCTAATAAATACTTGTTGACTGGAAAAAGAATGTAACACATATTTTTTAAAAATAGACAAATTTAGTTGGGATTTCTGGTTGATTGATGAGGTTTTGTTTTTGATTTTGTGGTATTGGAGATTAAACCCAGGGTCTCCACATACTAAACAAGCACTCTAGCAATGCGTTACATCACCAGCCCTTTTTATTTACTTTGAGGCAAGATCTCATTAAATTACTCAGGCTGGCCTCAAACTTGCCATCCCTCTGGCCTCAGCCTCCCCAGTAGCTGGGATTACATGTGAACAAAACTGCTCCCAGCTTAAGTTTTGTTTTTTAATACAAGGATAACTTTCTTTAAAATGATAACTTTGTCTCCTATAATATAAATGTTGTCCAACTAATTCTCCAAAATGTAATTTAACAAAAGCCTTTAATTCAAAAAGGCTTTTTTAAAATTAATTTTTCAAAAATAAACAAATGCCATTCGTTCTAACATTCATTTCCAGTCTCTTGTGAAGAGACGACTTCACCTAAAATCAACTCTTAAGAGCACTACTATTTATCAATTATTAAATAGACATTTTAGCTAACCAGACTTAAAAGTTTTTTTAAAAAAAAACATTCAAATTAGTTAAAGTATTTACACTTTCCTTCATCATCATATGAAAAAGACCAAATTTATTAAGCCCTCAGTCCTTCAGTTAGTAAGTATACTACAAACAGTCAAAGATACCTATGTTACTAAACTACGTGTACTCTGTAAGACAGTTCAAAGCATTTTAAATTAGGATTTCAGTAGCTGACAGAAGTAAAAGAAGGATTTAAACAATTTTAACAATGTTAGTATCTCCACAGGAAGTAGTGTTGCTCTCAAATGAGTAAACATGTATCCCAATATCCTCTCTTTTTTCCTATCAAATAATGTAACTTTAAGTTATAACATTTTAAAAAGAAAAACATTTTATCTACTCAAGTATTTCTAGAATATCAGATTTCAGGGTCTTCAGAGAACATATTAGAACATTTATTCATATTTGGCTTGTTGTTTCTTTTGATTTTTTGTCATGGCATTGTGTTATGCAAAAAACAAAACAAAACAAAAACTTTTTAAAAGAAGAAAGCATTTTTATATGAACAAGACCATTTCCAATCTTCAGTTTCAGATTCTCACTTTTAACAGTGATATGAAGACTATAGTAGACCTCATTAGGCTTTTATTTTAAACATTTTTAATGATTTTACAGGCGTAGCAATATTTCCCTATCCAATTTAATCTGTATGAATAATCGTAAGATACATGCCAGGACAAAGACCTTTAGTTTGTTTTTTAAGTGACTATTTTGATGAATGTATTGTTGATTACTCTAAACTGGATGAAAATTATCTTAAAACCTAATCAAAAGCACAAGTATCTATAAAGGTGTATCTTTTGTTCCAGTTAACTTCTCAACTGACAATATGAGTATTATTTAAAATAAATGTCTCATAGTTTACCTGGCTTACAATTTTTAAAAGGTTTTGTTTAGCAAAAAGAAAACTACAACACTGGGGACTTAATCATCTTAATGTATGATTTATTTGCTTAATCTCAAAACTCTTAAAATTGCATTGTCTTAAATATCCAGACATTGAATTGTCCTTCTAAAATTAATGACATTTCATAATCCCAAGATTTTTCATGAAAACATCATACTAATGTTATAGCAAATATGATTTTGCTACAAAAAATTTAAGAAATGTTTTAAACCCCAACACTTATTTTACTTTTCTTAAACAGAAAGCCTATATGGACAGAAATGACTAATAATAATTTTCAACATTCATCAAATTTAGCCTTTTCAAAAGACAACATTATAATTGGATTAATTTTTAAGTTACCTATATTTATACAACTTTTATATGAAATTAAGCCTTTAAAAATTAAAATCCTATAATTCTAATAGAGTAGGTAGTTTGATCCTTTTAACTAATTAGTGAATCAACAAGAAGGAAGTTAGACCATTGCAATTACTGTACACATGTTCATTTATACGAAATATGCTATAGGTCAACTTAACCATTTTTATGTCACAAAATGCTATTTTTTCTTAATTCATAATATCTTTCTGGAAATCATTAACAACACTAGCTTTAACATAATGACGTATTTGTTGTAGAAATAAAAATCAGTTTGGCTTAAACAAGAAGAGACAAAGTGGACAGCTGATAGACTTATCCTTTCTACAACTTTCCTTAAACCATTCTAATTCTATCTCTTTCTTATATTAAAGTCTGATCATATATATTTAATCCCATTCTTTAAAATTTCAGTAGACAACTTCAGTGCTAACCTACCACTGCCCTGTCAGAAAATCTTTGATGTCACAGTATAATAGCTCCTGAAAGAACAGCACTAATACTTAATGTAACATGAAACCAAGGCTCTACAGTAGGGCTGTCTGCTGTCAGGAACAAACAATTTCACTGCTGTTCCCCAGAAGAGACAAGGTTCAGACCTATCTCTATAGCATCCCTCACTATCAACAGACATATTTATTAGAAGACCAGCTTCATTCTTTTAAATATGCCAATCTCTGTTTTGAAAATAATTTACATTTTAATGTCAAACAATGAATGTGGTTCAATTTTCCCCTGAAGACCGTAAGTTGCATGCTAGGGAAGGTCTCTGGTGTTTTCAAATAGAACAAATGGAAAAGGCTAGACTTATTAGTAAGAAGAAACTGGTACATTATTTCATTATTTCAAAAGCCACACCAAATATTTATGTTTCAAAGACTTTAATAATATATTTGGATTGGAAATTACTATGTAGACCTTTTCCTTAAGATATTTTTACATGATATCAAACTATCTCCTTAACCTAGCCATTTCAGCCAAAATATCCATCAATATAAAAAAATATGAACCAATACCACAGTGCCTATGCTCATAGTCAATAAAATAAACTGTACATTGCTTATTCTTTAAACCTACTAACTGAAAATATGATAATTTCCAGACATGTATATAGCACCTATGAGTGAACAAAGATTTAATTAAATTAAAAACAAATATTTAATTTATATTTGACCAAAAATCTCCTTTAGTGTCATCTATTATGAAACATTAAGGCATATTTGCTCCTCATTAAGCTATTGTTTATATTATTCTTTAGGCAATTGCCTTTCTGTTGCTATTGTCTTGAATTGTTATTTAATTCTTTTAATGGTCATATTGTATACCACCTTATGATCTATACAAGAAAAATTATAAACTTTATTGGGAGACTTTAAAGAAATGAAAATTAAATTTATAGATACAATGTGTTCTTGGATTGAAATATTTAATGTTACAAAGTATCATTTATCTAAAATCTCTTTATAAATTAAATGCAAACTGAGTTAAAAAATTTCAAATGGGACTTTTTGGTAGAACCTAACAAGTTAATTCTAAATTTATGTGGAAATCCAAATGGCCAAGAAGCACCATGACATACTTGAAAAATAAGAAAAAAATGGCAGGATTATTCTACAAGATAGTAAAACTCATTATAAAGTAAATAAAGTGAAGTCCAAGTAGTATAGATGCAAGGATAGACCTATATATATCAAGAGAACATAAGAAAGAACCCAAAAATAGACCCATATTATATTTGATATATGACAGAGGAAAAAGGTAGAACAGTAAGGAAAAGATAGGTTTTAATAATTTATCTGGGATAGCTGAACACTCATAAGAGGAAAAATTTTAAAAATGCAACCACATGCTTACTTTATACAGCATACCAAAATAGCTTCAGGTATATTAACTGATTGTGTTCCATCATCCTGTATATAGGACACCTATGAAAATCTATAAAGTCTTATAAAACAATTTTATAGGTGTCCTATATATAGTATGATGGGGACCCAAAGGATTAAAGGTCTGTTTGAAAGTCATTGGAGATTATCTTCATGACCTCAGAGAGGATTTCCTAATTAGCACAGGAAAAGCATTAACCAAAAAGGAACAGAATGGGCTAGGGATGTAGCTCAGTCATAGAGCACTTGCCCAGTATGTGTGAGGCTGTGGGTTCAATCCCCAGGCCCTCAAAAATAAAATTTTAAAAAGGAAAGTATCAGTAAACTTTTAACCATATTGAAATTTAAAAACTTCTTTTCAGTGAAAGAGTCTATTGAATGAAAAGGTAAGTAAAGAGTTAAAGAAGATATTTTAATATACTTAAGTAACAATTCACATGCAGAAAATACACAAATTATGAATCTTTTTTTAAAGAAAATGAATCAATAGAAAAGTGGGCAAAACTTTGAATAGGCGCTTTACAAAAGAAGAAATCTACCTAATCAATAACTTATTAAAAGGTGCTTAGTATCATTAACAATCAAGAATGCAAATTAAAACCAAGATGAGTTAACTAAATATTCAGCATACAGACAAAATTTGAAGTTTGAGAACAAAATTGTCAGCAAGGATGTCAAAGAATGAGAATATCCATAGATGATTAGTGGCCGTGTAAATAACCACTTTTAGTAAAGAGGTTAGCATTATCTAGTAAAGATAAAGATAGCCATACCCTCTGACCCAACAATTCCATTCCTGTATACACAGCCTAGAGAAAAGTGTACACATGCACTTCAAGAATGAATATATGTACAAGAAGATTTATAGTAGCATTGTTAATAACCACCTGCAATTGGAAATAATCTAAGTGCCCAAAGACATAAGAAAAAATAAATAATTCTGCTACAAAATAAAAAGGATATTAATGAACTAAGACTTCACAATAATGGTACATGTTGAACAAAATTGCAACACACATAAAAATAAATTCTGCATGATTTCATTGATATAAAGCATAAAAACAGGCAAAAATCAAACTTCTTTAGATATGGATTCATGGGCAATAAAACTATAAAATGAAAAACGTACTAACATTAAATATATACCAGTGATTACCTCAAAGAGGGAGAATGTGAAAGTAACTAGGAAGGGACCAAGTGGCTTTTGGGATGATGTCAGAATTCTTATTTTTTTAAACAGAGAGATCAGTTACATGGGATTTGCTTATAATTATTCATTACACTTGTATACACCTATATCTTAAACACTTTGCACTTTGCATGTTTTCACTTCAACTTTTAAAAAGAAAGAACAAAGCTATCTCACACAACTATTATAAATATAAGTAAAACAGTGTACTGTAAATGGAAAGCTCTTGTAAACCACAAACAACTATCCAATACTCTTTTTAAAGTTAGTTAAGTATTGAAACCACTTTCATTCATAGACTAAATGAGCATTAGCTTCCATTATATAAAATCCCCCTACCTCAAAAATATGTTGTTACCTCAAAGTAATAAGATGTATCTTCTGTAATATAACATGATATTTACTATTCTTTTGTGAGACACTCATTCCTTTGAATTAAAACTTATCCTTTTTAACATAAAAAACCAGCAGAGCCAGATGCAATTGCATATCCAGTGACTTGGGAGGCTGAGACGGAGGATTGCAAGTTCAAACCCAGCCTCAGCAACTTAGTGAGACTCCTGTCTCAAAAACAAAACAAAACAAAAGGCTGGGAGTTTGGGGATGTGGCTCAGTGATTAAACACCCCTGAGTTCAATCCCTTGTACCTACCCCGCCCACTCAAAAAACACCAGAGAAAATATACTAAGCAGTGAACCAAAAAGGATTTCTGAAGGAACTACAGTAAGAAAACCTATGGATTTTTTAGGTTTAGAATAAATATACTATATTTCATGTCTACAAACACACTCTTATATGAAAAGTCTTTATCCTCATTTTGTAGATCCTCTATGACACAGACCATAGCTATCTTTCAAAACTAAAAGGGAAGTCTTTCAAAGTATAAATAACTAATGGAAAAAACTTTAAAACTTAAATAAGTCAAAAGAAGGCAAGGAGGGAAAAAAGGAAAGAAATAAAAAAGAACTGAAGGAGTTTATTTATTCTTACTAATTCATATTTTTAAAACAATCATATATATATATATATCTCATGTTCAAATGTATACACACAAATATATATTATCACACTTGTTAAGTTGATAAGCAAAACTGGCAATGATAGAAAAATATTTAACTTTATTACACTTTAAAATAATAGATATTGCTTTTCACTCTATTGTTTATTATATCTTTATTTTCCTTCTTTGTCATGTGTCCTGTTCTAAAGAGGCCATGTCTCACCTATTATGAGTAGAATTATTAAGGCATACACTAATTCTATGTTTAACTCTGAGAATTTGATAGACTGATTTCTAAACTAACTGCACCATTTTCAATTCCATGAGCAATGTATGAAGGTTCCAATTTCTCCACACTCTCAGCAATGTTTGTTGGTTTTTGTTGTTGTTTTTTTTTAAATTATAGCCACCCTAGAGTATGTAGTGTCTCATTGTGATTTTGATTTACATTTCCCTGATGTGTAATAAGGTTGACCATCAGTTTTTCATGTGTACTTACTGAACATTTGTACATCTTATTTGGAAAATTATTTATTCGAATTATATGCCCTTTTTAAAATTTGGATTGTTTTTTTTTTTTTGACCACTGAGTTGTAAGAGTTCTTAGTATATTCCAGATACAAACCTATCATCAAATATGACTTGAAAATATTTCCTCCATTCTGTTGGTTGTCTTTCAATATTTTTTGATGACTTCCTTTGAAACACAGTTATTTTTTAATTTTGACGAAGTCCAGTTTATCTTTTTTTCCATTGTGCTTCCCATAATGTCCACGCTCATGAAAATATACTTGTTTTCTTCTGAGTTTTATAGTTTAATATCTCATATTTAAGTCTTTGATTCATTTTAAGTTAAATTTCTAATTATGGTAGGAGGTAGGGATCCAATTTCATTTGCATAGTGATATCTAATTGTCCCAGCACCATTTGTTGAAGAGATAATTATTTTCCCATTGAATCATCGTGTCACCCTTGTCAAAAATAACATTACTAGAAGTGAGGTGTGACTCAGTGATAGACCACGTGCCAAGCAAGTATGAGGCCCAGGGTTCAATTCCCAATGCCATTAAATAAAGAAAATAAAATATAATATTAAGATGTGATTGTTGTTTACTTGTCACTGGGAATTTTTAATGGTAGGTGCTTATCTATAAAAATAATTTGAAAAGTAGATTTTTTAACTCACTATATTGATCATCCAAACTGCATGTAGAAAAATTTTAATCTTATTTTTCCACATTTTAACTTTGCTAACTAGCAATTATAACTAATTTTATGATAACCTTAAGTATCTGAGTAATAGTAGTTGTAAAGCCCACTATATATTCAGCTTCCTCTCCTATAAAGTGATTATAGATTATGCTTAATTTTTTTTCCCCCAGAGTGCACCCCATCATCAAGTTGTTGTGGAACAAAGAAGGAGGAGTGAACTAAGAGAAATACCTAAGGAACAAATGAGACTGAAAAATCAAGGTTTCTTCCAAAGTTCTTTCTTACAAAAAGTCTGAAAGTTACAGAATTCTATCATCCCTGAGAAGAAAGAAGGGTGGGGAGAAATATTAAAGAGAGAGAGATGGATAAGATTTAAGATTCTACCTTGAATAATACACAGGCAGGAGCCTAGGCAGTGAGGAATTACAGTATGAGTAGGATGGTACAGAATAAAAAATAGGAAATTATTAATTGAAAGGGAAAGTTTGAAGAGTAAAAAGACCTCCATTTAATGTTCTTCTGTTTGGATTTCCAACATAACTGAAGAAAGCTTGTTTTCTTGGAATTGTTACCTGTTCCACATAATAAAAGAATGGAAATATTTTTATTTACCTAAAGTTTATTTGAGCTGTGATTCTACTGACCTAAAATCCAATTGACAACTATACTAATTATTTTTAGGAATCAGGTAGCTACATTAATTCACTACCTTTTAAATATATTTTTTCAATATTTTATGCAGTAAATAAATATGAACGTGAACATATAACAACTCCTTCAAAAATCAATTCCACTGCTAAAAAACATATAATACCCTTCTCAAATTTCAAAAGGTATTTTTCTCTTCTTTTAAATGCTCTGTTTCTTTTTTTAAAGTAAAAATTCTAACATATAAGTAGTAAGGTTCACTAATCTTAAGTTCAGTCAATGAATATACTCAATAAAATTTTTCATGTCTATTCATATACCACCACTCAGACCAAGACATAAAACATTCCCAGAACCTTGAATTTTCTCACATTCCTCTTCCCAATTAATAACCCATCCCCAAAAGTAAACATTCTTCTGATTTCTCTCATTGTAGAGTCATGAGATCTGTTCTTCAACCTAGTGAATGGAATCACAGTACATATTATCTTCCTCTTATCTTTATCTTTCTCTTTAACCATCTTCTCTGTTCTCCACATGTCTATGAGGAATATCAGTAACTGTTTATTGCTGTATCATGTTCTATTGAAGAAGTATACCACAATCTATTCTCATACTGATGGACACCCGGGTTGTTTATAGTTTGTGACTAGAAAAAAATTGCTACAAAACATGCTAAGCATGTCTTTTGGTAGACAAAAGCACTTATTCCTCTTGAGTATTTATCCAGGAGTGTAACTGCTGATCATAGAATAGACATATGTTTAACTTTAGTAAATCTGCCAAGTAGTTTTCAGAATTGGTTATAACAATTTATACTCACACCAGTAGTATGAAAGTTCCATTTTTTCTACATCCTCACCAACAAATGATAATTTTAGCCTAAATGCTTTATTTGTTAATTTTATAAAGTCCATCATTTATTAATTACAATGATTTATTAATTATAAAATAATGCATATTGTCTTTCTGTTCTCTACTTCCAATCTACTTAAAGTGCAGTCCCAGTCAGCAACACTGAGGAAAAACAGCAAAGACACTGCCTAAGAGTTTGTTAGAAATGTATTGAACCTATACCCACACCAGACAGAAACAGAATACACATTTTACTAAAGACTCTCAGGTGGGCTGGGGATGTGGCTCAAGCGGTAGCGCGCTCGCCTGGCATGCGTGCGGCCCGGGTTCGATCCTCAGCACCACATACAAAACAAAGATGTTGTATCCGCCGATAACTAAAAAAAAAAATAAATATTAAAAAAAAAGACTCTCAGGTGATTTACATGCTTACTAAAATTTAAGAAGTAATTATCTAGTTGATTAAATGTATAAATTTCTAGAATGACTAAAACATTACATTCCTCAAAAATCTGTCCAGTAGATTATGTATCAATGAGCAAGATAAATTTCAGTAACACATTGCTTACATGAATTTAATTTCCAAAACAGCACTTTAGAATCTACATAACTAACCCACGTGGCTACCAGAAAAAGATATTCATTAGGACCAAACAGTGGGTTCACAAAAAGCAAGTCCTGTCTTTGTGTGTGTGTGTGTGTGTGTGTGTGTGTGTGGCACTCAGGATTGAACTCAGGGCCTTGCACATGCGAGGCAAACACTACCAACTGAGCTATATCCCCAGCCCACAAGTCCTGTCTTATCCCCTTTTGTCTCCTTATCAGAAGTACTATTTTCTTGGATGGAGTATGTGTTAGAAACAATATATCTGAATTTCAGCAAAGCAGTTAACAGACAGTCTCAAATATCCTTATTATACTGTAAGACACTTAGAGTACAGCCCTGTTTTAATCACCCTTTATATCTGTAGCATGTATTTGGCATGTAGAAGCTATTTATAAATTTTTGTTGAATTCTATTTTATTAAGTCTTATAGGTATACAAATAAAGGCAAGCTAAGTGCTAGCACACTCAACAGTTTCCAATAATCAATATGTTAAATGATAAAATCAGAATCCAAAAAGATCTTAACAAAAATAAATGAAGAAGATATAACCATAGGTACAGAAAATATTTTTTAAATGATGTCAACTTACGACAATATATTTTAAATAAGGAGAAAATAGATGATTTCCCAGAAAAATACAAATTCCCAAGGGGTAGAAAATTAGATCAATAAAATACTTGAATTCTAGACACACATCCAAATATAGAAAATTCAAATTTAGTGGTATGACTTTATAGACACACACCACATACACACATGGGTGTGCACACACACAGTAACAAAGAAGCTTACTGGAGAAATACAAGGATGTTTAAGCACTAGAAAATCCATCAATATGTATTAAATGTTATTAACAAAATTAAGAGTAAAAAATATTATCAATAAATGCCAAAGAATACTCAAGGAAAAATTAAGAATATACTAAATCAAAAGATCTTAATAAAGATCGAGTGAATCTAACCAGAGAAAAATTATAGGAAATATATACAGGCTCCTACACTCAAGTCCAAAACAATCAGCTCAAGTATAGTATGAACATGGTAAATAAATGATTTGTGACTTTTAGTTGGAAGTAAGATTAATGAGACAACAGTGTGATGTGGCTCCCACAAAAGCCTAGCTTCTATTAACAGAAGATATTACGTAGGACAAGAGAGGCAATAATTCCATAGTATTATATAATGTGGTGGTTATACTTAAAGGTTCAAATCCTGACTGTTATATTTTAGTAAATGTCTTCTTAAGAAAATTAGTTAATTGCTAAGTACCTTCAGCTATAAATTAGAAATAATAATACATACCTCACAGGGTTAATTAAGATTGGTATGAGAGAATGTTTGGTAAATAATATTGTTCAATATGTAAAACAAAACAGTCAACTTAGTAGTTGAAGCCTTCTTCATTTGACAGTATCTACTAAGTAACTATTAGATGCCAGGCACTGTTCTAGTCACTAAAAGTTACTGAACAAACCGACAAAATTCCTGTCCATGCAGAGCTTATATTCTGGTGAAAAGGAGGAAGTAATTCCTTATCATAGCTCTCCCAGCATGGACTGTACAATCATTTACATGGAACCACATCATAAATGGGTGATTGGAATACCCTTTCAGCTCTGAGGTTCTATGATACAAAGACTGTGAGTTTATGATTTGAAGTACAAGTACCCAGGAATACATTCCAAAGCTCTGTTCTATCCACACAAGGCCTGTAAGAACTACTATATCATTACCATCTCCTCCAGTACCATTATCATAACATTGTTGCCTAAAGAAAACCCCTTTGCTTTCACAGCCCTCTCAGGTACTATCTCATCTGTCCTTTTTGATGTTGAACTCATAGATGCTTCTACTATCACAGCTACTTTCCTTTTCTCCATTAATGCTCTCTTAAATAGGGAAACAATATGAAATTGTTGGTGGAAAGAGCTTAGCTTTTGTTATCAGACAAACCTGGGTTCAAATTCTACATTAAATATAGCCAATCTACTGCCTCCACTAGGATTCTGGGACCTGCAGGTAAGCCTGCAATCCCTGGCAATGTGGAGTGAGGCCAGACCTTTTCTGGGGAAGGCCATCTGGCTCCAGCAGAAACTGGGAGTCTACATCAAAAAGAGCTTGAGAGTAATAGATGATTATCAACTCCACACCCTAATCTCAGCAAGATGCCTCCCTCCATAATTTTTGGGACCTATAAATCATGTCCCAAGGAAGGATGTACCTGAACCCTCCTTGGAAGAAAGCCAGTCCCTGAGTCAAACTTCCTGACTGATAGATGCTGCCATTTTAAGCTCTATCGTTCTTTCTTCAGTTATGGGTACAGTCACAAAACTAGTCCTGAGAAAACTCACCCAAATTCACTCTGTACCCAAGTCATCTAGTCTCTATCAATTATGGAATTCAAAAAATAAGAGGCAGACCTTAAAATAATGTAATTTTAGTTACAAGAGATTTGATTTGCTGTTGAAGAGGTTCTCAAAGACCCTATTACTGTAGGTAAGTTAGAATTCTCTCAAAGGTTCCTGGAGTCCCTGTATGGGAAACTGTGAAATTATTTTACAGTACATCCTAGTAGTGCTCATTTTTACTTCTTCAAGAAAGTATTTTGAATATAATATCCTCTATTTTTTACCAGATTCTCCTTTTAAAGACATTCACTTGTTAATAATAGCTAATGCTTACTTGGCACCTATTATATCAGGCACTTTTAAAAACACTTATATTTACTCCTTTAATCCTTAAAACAACCATGAGAAAAGTAGCTAATATTTTAAAGATAAGGAAACTGAGACCTGAAAAGATTAAAGTAGCAAGCCCAATTTCACATTGCTAGAAAGTAGTGGAGTATCTCTTAAGCACAAGCTGAGTTAACCCTAAACTAACTCTCCAGCATTACACAGGTAAGAGAAATAAAATTAGAGTGAGCACAGGATTTCTATTCTTCAGAATACCTGACAAAGAATAGTAAGAACAGGTTTTAAAACAATTTGAAGGGGGAAGGCAATAAAGATTTAAGGGAAAAGAGTATTTTAAACTTTGGGGTCAAGAGGAGATTCAAAGCTTCATAATTAAGCAAGGTATATTAAATATTACCTTGCTCTAAAATTGATATCTATGCAATAGCCATCAAGTTGAGATGATTACTAAGTGCTTAAAAAGAATTTGAGCATCTATACTAAAAAGAAATGCACAGTGTATACTATAATATATCACTTTTCATATAATAAAATGACAACTGAGAGATAACTGGTCTCATTGGCTTTGTACATTGCTGAATCAGATAGAAAGAAATGTATTCATTCAGAAAGTTTAGACATGTAATGGGAGGTTGGGAGAGATTAAAGAAATGAAAACAAGTGTTTCTGTCTAAATCCAAAAAGAGATCTACTACTGGATACAACAAATGTCAGATATGCTGTGCATTTTATGCAAAGAGCCAATTATTAATGACCTTCAAAGAACTTAATTATGTAACATAGTACTCTTTCTTAGCAGAGCAGAAGACTCTTGAGAGAAAAAAGATAATGGGCCATCAAATGAAAACAACCATCTAACCGGCCCAAAGGAAAGAGAATTTGAGAATTTCAGTATATGCATGTGAAGTTCTTGCTTTGCACCATACCATGTTATCTGAAACAAGTGAATATTGGATCCATGACCTCACTTTGTATGATTCTGTAATAACTCAAATGAAACCATGACATAGGAACTGTGTAAAGTTGAGATCAGAACCATGCAAAGAAAGGACATGGTTCTGATATACAAGAGTTTCAATTAATACCATGCAGTGTTAACAAAAGTGATAACCAACTCAATAACCACACCCACTGAAAGTCAGTAACACACACACACACACACAAAAAAAAATTGTTCAACTTCTGATTATCCTCATTATCCAAACTCCTGATTAACTTAGTTCATAGATTATCTGGGAGAAATCTCCTGACTTACTTGCCCATTAGGAGCAGCTACATTGTATGGAAGAAATACCATGAGACTTTAAGCCAGGACATTTATATCTAGATTATGGTTTTGCCCCTTAATGGCAATGTGATCTTGGGTAAGCCATTTTTCCTTTCCAACCTTCAATTTCTATTTCTATAAAGCAGAGATAATGATAGATACTTCCAGAGATGCGTGAAATAAATAATAAAATGATAATCACTAGTGTTTAATGAGAGCTTACAATATATCAGGCATTCTTCCAAGTATATTAGTTTATTCAAATCTCTCAAAAACTATGATACTGGCCTATTATTAACTCTATCTCATGAAAGTACACAGAAATATGTGTGGTATGTGGTAGCTGCTCAATATATGTTTGCTGATATGTACCCATTTAGTTACTCAACAGTAGCCCCCTCTGTGGCAATAAATGAGTACAAAAAAGAAAATGAGAAAGACTGAAATCTGTTTACTTATTAGATGCTTCAAAAATACAGTGGAAAAAAAGCAAATACTTAACCTATTAAGTACCAAGTTTTCAATTCTGCAAACATAATAAATATTCAAGTATTATTTCAAAGTTATCCTAAGTGGTATATTTATTGCTTAATTTATATTTATATATGTGTGTTACACCTGGGATGATGGGAGAAAATGGGTAATGAAAACAGGTGGGTTCTTTTTTTTAATTCCTAAAAATTCATTTATCCTCATCATCTTGAGTGCTAGTTGTACTCTAAGATTCTGAAAAGGTTAACTGGCAGACTCCAAAGACAGCCAACTCATTGGGTGACAGAAACCAAACTCAAAAAGCCTGGCACTGGCCACTGCTGCCAGCCTCGCCAAACACACGCAATGAATCGATGGCCACATCCCAACACCCTGCCTATTGCATACAGCCCAACCTCCCTCACAGACACAGCCCTCCCAATTCCCTTCTTTTCTGGATTAGACACTTTGGGTCAGAAAGCAAAAGCCCTGTCCAGGGTCACACTGTGGAAATGTACTTTGTAGAAAGTTGTCTGTGGGCTGGGGTTGTGGCTCAATGGTAGCATGCTTGCCTAGCATGCATGAGGCACTGGGTTCAATTCTCAGCACCACATACAAATAAGTGAAAATAAAAGTCCATCAACAACTAAAAAAGAAAGAAAGTTGTCTGGAAAAGTGAAAAAACTTAGAAATATTTCAGTTTTTGCTCATGAGTCCACCTTCATGAATTCATATATTAAATTAGGTTGCCAACATTGGGCCATAAGAAGGTACAGTGGACATAGTGATCAAGGTTGTTATATAGAATAAGGAACTGCAGTGAAGGTTCTGTGTGCTGCATACAGCACTATCCCAAAAAGGGAATGAGCAGGATGTAAGAGCCAAAACCTCTTCAGAGATCATCAGATTTCCCAGTCTGCCAATGATGTATTCCTAGAGAAAAGTGATACAGCCAAAGTAACTCAAAATTCATTGGCAGAGGTAAAACTCCCAAATGGGGTTTTTGCTACTATACTGAACATCCCAAGAAGTATACCAAAAAGTTAGAGAAGGGGGTGGGGGGAAGGAGAGAAGAAACAGTGCTATTGACAATATTTGCCTATAGCCATCCCTAATTGCTGCCTTACCTTTCCCAATGTCTGCTCTGATTCTATCTAAAACCAAGGAAGAATGAGTGTAGAAGCAACAAAGAGCCGCAGACATTCAGGGGAATGTTGATCCTCTACTTGGTCCCCTCTCCTGAAGCATGATAAATACACTTAACTATAAAACCTTTTAAGATCCCTTCACACCAACAAAATTACTCAAATTTCTTTGACTTAAATAATTAAAGATAGGTTAAACCTTTTTCCTTTCTCATATCAGACCCCTGTAAAAATGCCACACTACTATTTTTTAAACTCCAATACTCATAAATCTATAGTTCCACTTTCTGACCCAGGTTTCCATTGATGGCTACATTATTCTGAGGGAATCTTATTCCAAAAGAGTATGCTCTGGAGACCATGCTTTTCCTCCTAAATCATCATGCCCCCTCTCTTTCTTATGTATGTTTCCATTACAGTGGTCTTGTA
This sequence comes from Marmota monax, assembly GCF_021218885.2. Taxonomy (NCBI): domain Eukaryota; kingdom Metazoa; phylum Chordata; class Mammalia; order Rodentia; family Sciuridae; genus Marmota; species Marmota monax. The sequence goes on along the minus strand of NW_026695230.1, from coordinate 9,687,201 downwards.
AGTGGGTGTCATCATCCTTTAAGTAGTCTATATAAATAAAGAGGAGTATATTTATTTATTCAGAAAGTAAAGAAACTAATCCTTGAATTTAAATACAGATTGACACTCTAGGTCAATATATCTAACATCCTAAATTAGAAACATTCTACAAAAAGAAGGGAGATTCATTGTAGGTATTATTATCTAGTTTTTAATTAAATTAATCATAAAAAATGTCTTATAGTTTAAAAAGATTCTTACAAAGAAACAAGTTTGAGGATAATTTTAATAATGTAAGTCTTGGTAACAGGACTGTGACCAATCTGACACTCATACTACTATTAGGAACTCTTTAGTAGCCACACTACAGAACAGAAATAGTGATGATTCAAGCAAATCTGACAAAAACAAACTAAGTGTTTTTTTAATTATCAAGGGACAATTTGAGATATAGACTTATGTCTAGCGTCATTAAGAGTGTACCTTGCCCTATTGTACTTTGTGATGTTAAATAATAAGAATATAAAGCATTTATAATCAGCAAGACATCTAAAAACTAAGCACAGAGATATAAATTTAAATTGCTAGGGCTGGGGATGTACCTTAGTAGTACAATTTTTGCCTCACATGCACAATGCCCTGGGTTCAACCTCCCAACACTGCAAAATAAATAAACAAACAAACAAATAACTGAAATTTACCAATAATGTTTAAAATCATTTAAAACTCAATCCAATATTTTAAAAATAATTTCACCAAATTTAATGTTAAAGGTTTAGAACCCTCTTCTGAGAGTTCAGTTTCATCTTTATAAAAGATGAAAAGCTACATGCTGTTTTAAGACTAGTTCTTTCTGCTGCTATCAAAAGGCTAGCAAAAATACACAGTATCATACACAGTAGTACACAGCACAATAATGCACAGTAAACACAATATTACACAGCTAACAATATGGCAATGAATTTAAATACATTCCCTTAATTAAAAATCAGAGCTGCTCAATATACAACTCTGGAGTGACCATTTACCCAGGATGCAATGTGAATAATGTCTTCTGGTATTGTGCAGCAACCACTGTCACAAATAAGGTTGAAAGACACAGAGAAAAAAATTAATGAAGATTTCCAGAAAGAAAACACATTACATCTTGCTTTTCAGATGAATCAACGTAGTATTTCTTAACCGTGCCTTAGTTTGCCATATCTGTTAAGTGAAGTGCTACTTTTGAATACGACACTACAATAAGTACCAGAGAAGATACAATCTCAACAATAAGTTTCTTTTCTAAGAGTAACCACTGGTGAAGTAGTTACGCTAGCTGAACTAAAGAGGGAAAAAGAGATAAGATTATAAAGATAGTACCATGAGACCCAATAACTGAATCATTCATAGCCAAGCAATTGCAGCAAAATGTTAAAGCCCAGTGTTACACAATCACAGAATTACTCTTAAAAACATATCTGTAGAACACAGTAAAATCTTTAAAATACTTTGAAAAGAGATGGGAAGTATCCATGAGAATTGTTTATACTACCCAGAGGTTTCACTGCTTTTCTTATGGCAATAGCAAAGTTTCCATAGTTTAGGACAAAATACCAAGAAAAAAAAAAACTAATGTAACAACTATGCTGAACTTTTTAATGGGATGACTAGAATAAAAGATATGTCTGATGCTGAGTACATGAATTGCATATATAGAGAGAATAGATAGACATTCCAATAGGTAATTAGATACATATATACATACAAGCAATCAAACAAACAATCTGTCTCATCAAGGTAAAGGTGATATTTTATCAAATGAGAAAGTAAATGCTTTTGAAAACAGATTCATGCTATGAAAGAATATTTTGAAAACACATGTTTGGAAACATTCCATCAGCGTGATTTTGTTACCAAAATTCTAAGTCTGTTACCTACAAAAATTCTTATCTGTTTACAAATTTAAAAATTGGCAACAGAATAATCTAACCTGTTTAATGCTGTTCCAAATAATTTCAGTGGCTTTTCAGTCCCTTTATTAAAATATGAAAAGGCTACATATGCCTTCAACCTCATTGGCAAAAACAGATCCTCATTAAGAAGGTGGAAATTTACTATCCAAATTTTAACAAAGTTCTTTGCATATGTTGTGTATGGGATTTAAAAATGAGTAACACAATTTAATAAGTATAATCAATGATGTAATATTTTCATTTGGATCTATTGTTTCCTTCTGTGGCAGCAATTTTAAAAGCATGTAGCAAAGTAAATTGAACTTAGAACCAGTTTCTTTTTAATATTTTTAGTTGTAGAGAGACACAACACTTATTTTTATGTGGTGCTGAGTATGGAACCCACTGACTCACATGTGCTAGGGAAGTTCTCTCCACTGAGCTGCAACCCCAGCCCCTACACCCAGATCTTTAAATCACTTCATCAAAACAGTGCTAAATCAAGTTTTTTAAAATAACAAAGCATGTTCTATTACATGGTTTAGTTTTAAAATATTCATTTCATCTATATCTCTTTCTAATATCTACATATGAATGATTTATAGCACATATTACCACAGGAGTAACTGTCTACAATTTTAAATAAATATGCACATATATATGCTCTATCCAAAAGTCTGAGGACCACAATTCTGTCCTACGTTTTCCCAAATAAGTGTTAAAATTGTCTTTCCAGAGGAATTTTTTCACACCCAACCTTATCAACAATTTTCTCCAGTTGCACTTTGACTTTCCAAACCACCTAAGATCTCTATTTTCTTCTCTCCTTGAATATCCTAAGTTCTGCCCCTTTAACCTTGGTACTAAAATGTTCCCTACATATGCTCCAATCAAGCAGGGTGGGATACCAGATACAGTGCTTCCATGTCCTGCACTGAAAAAAAAAATATGTTAATTATCAAAGATATTTACTTTTAGGATGCTTTAGGAATATACATAAATAGAGGCCTCATTTGGGACAATTTAGAATAAACATCTAATGCCCTTATTACTAAATTTAATAAAATCATTAATTTTATTTTTAAATTATCTCAGAAATAAATTTGCTAAATCAGCAAAACACACACACACACACACACACACACACACACACACACATCATCATCATCATAGCCTTGTAAAATGTAAAGGATTTTGACACAAATGTCCTATTATATTGGCATCTTAATTACAGAAACTAGTTTATGCACATATCAAAAAGGAAGAATACCAATCTAAAGATGTAAAAGTGGTGCCAAGAAAATGCAAAAAATAAACAAACTCAAAATGTGAAAGAATATATTTTTCTGTATCTCCTATTCCCAGCTCTTTATCACATTAAGGAGCTTTCCATGTGGATATAACAAAGAAATTAAACACAAAATTTTACAACTAAGACATAACTAATTATGATGAGTGCTTTGGAAACAGGCCCAAGGTGTCATAATTAAAAGTTAAGGCATTTTTCATTCCTTCCCTGCCACACCACAAATAAGGGTCCCTGAATTGACTCAGTTAACTAATATATATACTATGTCCAAGTTATTTAAACTTTCTTTAGCTGCCACATTATCTCAATTTATTTCTTTTTTGTTGGGTTTTTGTTTCTCATTAAAGAGCTCAACTGAAAATTTTAAAGGAAAATGTCCTTAAAAGCATCATAAGTAGTTTAATATTACTAAAGAGATTGTTTTAAATAGTTCTCTAGAAATTTCAATTATATTTCCCCCCTTTACTAAGTTTCAGGGCATTAAAATATATATATATATATATATTTAGTTGTAGACAGACACAAGCCTTTTTATTTATTTATCTATTTTAATGTGGTGCTGAGGATTGAACCCAGTGTGTCACATTGCTAGGCAAGCACTCTACCACTGAGCCACAACCTCAGCCCTTCAGGGCATTTTTTTTAATATTTAGCTGTCAATAAACCTTTGTGTTTGTTTTTTTTTTTATTTGTATGTGGTGCTGAAAATCGAACCCACATGCTACGCAAGCACCATTCTGCTGAGCCACAATCCCAGTCCAGGGCCTTTCTTTTTAAGGTAGAGATTTTATCATTTTTTTTTCATGGCATTATCAGTAATTCAATTCTTCAGATGCCAAAGCAGTGGTGAAGAAAACAACAGGTGAAGGCCATTGGAAACTATAGCCATTGTTTCTCTAGCCTCTCTGACCACTGGGCTCTTTCAGAAAGTGATTGTCACAACCTCATTTAGGTTGCAAAACCTCAATAAATGAGTTTAATTTGGAGAAACAAGTTACTAAACACCAAATAAGTTACAAATGAAAAACAGAAGAAGATTCATGGGCTCAGAGGAAAGGGTTTCAAAAAGCCAGAAAACATGACTTTTGAGATTATAAAACTAACGAGTGAATGTAGCATCCCTATTTGAAAGTTTTCAGGAGTAGAAAGAGGTTGTTGCTGCTACTGCTTTTCTACTACTGTTTCATCATCATCATTATATAATAATAATTTGCATTTATTCCCCAAAAGTTTTCAAATCACTCTGAGTATTATTTTCATAGTATCCCTCAATTTTAAAAATTATAAAATATGTCAACTTTAAAGTTAGAAAAACTTAATTATAAATATGAGACACCTAAATATCTGCAACGAATAATTCCCTGAACTGAAATTTTTCCAGATATAGTTCTTTCTCTAACCCTATACTTGTCAACATAAAAAGAAAAAAAATATAAGTGTATTACACTGCTGATACAAGATTTTGTTAACACATAGACCTGAATCATTAGTTAATAAGCCACCTGTTTTAATTTTCATACCTACTTGACAAATTTGAAAGGAAACAATAATTTGAAAGACTTCTTTGTACCTTAAAATATACTCACAATGTCCCTTTACCACAAAACTGAGCTAAGAAAAATCACTGGTCAAGCTGCTGGCCTATAGTCATATCACATTCACAAGATATGGCCTTTCTAGAAGTCACAAAGACATAACTAGGAGATGAGTCACTATCAGACTTATAGAATAGTAAGTAATGCTATCAAATGTTTAAGATATTACCAGAAGCCTGCCCCAATCATCTTTTAAATCACAGATCAAAGACTACCTCCTGGGCTGGGGTTGTAGCTCAGTGGTAGAGTGCTTGCCTCTTATGTGTGAGGCACAGGGTTTGATCCTCAGCACCACATAAAAATAAATAAATAATATAAAGATATTGTGCTCATCTACAACTGAAAATATTTTTTTAAAAAAGACCACCTCCTACCAGAAACTTTCTCTGCCATAGGTTCTTCTGCTCTTATACATATCTCCATTATAGTAATTAACACACTAGAATCACCCAAATTCATACCTCCTTTCTTAAGACCATGCATTTTCATCTTTGAAATTATGTAATCTAGTGGTTCCCAACCTTTTCACCATGAAGGATCCTTTAATTAATACTCCCTCATGAACCCCACATGTTAAAAGATTATTGCTTATCAAATTAGTCACATGTATTAGATAAAACAAATCATTTTCTATTTTTTATTAATCAGACATGTAGAACCAATGTTTAATGCTCTGACTCAGCATGATATTATTCATTTACATTAGTGTATGGGAAATACAGAAATGGGTTGGGTCTGGAAGTAAGCATGAAGATAAAATAAATGAGCACTGACATTCTATGGAAGAGACTGGAAAATAAGAAGACAAGGAAAAAAAACAGTCCTAATTTATGACATACAAGCTTTGTTTGGAGCAAATAATATCCTGAAGCAAAACCCAATTGAAACGTTTATTCATATCAAGTAGGAAGTCAGACAGTATGACTGGTAAGTTTATCTACCCTGCATACCTTTTATTGAATGAGGCAATGAATATGAAAGCACTTTAAAAAATTGGGAAGCTCTATAAAATACATGAGAATTAAGGGCCTTCTCATGCCATGGTTCCAGTACTGATCATACAACTATTGTCAATTTCTATTCTATACACTTTTGTATTTAGTATCTTCAGACTTAATCTTCCTAACAACCATGTTATAAATTCTTTCGCTATCCCATTTTTAAGATGAGTCAATGAAACTTGAAGATGTGACACAATTTATCCAAGATCCTACAACTAGTTCAGGAAATAAGATATAAAAGGAAAAATTCAAAAACTAAAAATCAGAAGTCTAATTTGGTCTTTGCACACACAGGTCTATCACTCAAAGAAAAATGCCTACTTCTATTTTTTCCTTAAAATGAAAGCAAGAGAAAACAGATTGAAATGTGTGTACTTGACAGAAAGAACTTCCTGATGCTCATCATTTATATACATAACCAAAGAAGGTTATAAAAGAATCCTTCTTTGTAGGCATTTAAAATAAAGAGAGCTTCTTAATTAATTCAAATGGAGAAAGGATGATCAATACTATCTGGAGGATGACAGATGAAATGACCTTTCAAAATCTCTTCCAGTCTTTAGAATTGGAGTTTTATGAAATTTTAGAAGCTGTACTTCAAAACTCTATATTTAGTCACTTGGGACTCTTATCCCAAGTCTTCTAGAATACAGATGAATTCTTCTTCCTAGGAAAGAAAAAAAAAAGAACTTGTATTGCTCTCTCTATTTTTACATAAGAGAAAATGAATCAGGTTATGTAAGTTGCCAAATATTCCATAGCAAGTATGTAGGAAATAAGGAGCCAGATATGTAATTCTTAGTACCAGTTCAACAGTAATAGAAAACATATCTTAAATATTTATTTTATGCCAATCCCCTGACTTTAGTGGTTTATATTCTTCATATTTAATGTTCACAATAATTCTCTAAGGTAGATATTATTACTGCTCCTATTTTCTAGATAAACAGAGGCTTAGGGATTAGAGTATATATATATATTGGGGGAAGAAATCTGACTTCTCATACATAGAAAGCTCAATTTCATGGGGATAGTTTGAGATTATTTCTAAGAAAATAACTACATACCCTTTGATATTCCTTCCCAAGAAAGAACAATGAACAAATCTTTCCAAGATTAAGAGCATTCTTACTATTGTACCAAAGACTTGCCTAGCGCCAAAACAACTTCACCTAAGTTTCCTCACCTACCAAATACTAAAATCTTCAACAGAAGAGAAAAATCCTGAAAAAGTAAAGACTCATGGTTTCAAAGTGCCCTTCAGGATGCCTAGAACTTAATAACAGCTCAATCACATTACCCAATGATCTGTTTGTAAAGTATAAAAGGAACCATTTACAACCAAGCCTGAGAATGGCTTCTATTTAAAACCTATGCTCCTCAGTTTTTGTTTTTGTTTTTAGTGTTGCATTTTGTTTTTTCCATACATTGAACTTGTGTAGTCTTGAAAGGAAAGCATCTTTAATTTTCTTTGGCTGCTTTTAAAGAACTACTTTTCAAAGAAGCAGATATTATGCTCAGCAAAGTCAAAACCACAAATAGTACTAGAGTTCCTTTTTGCATTTGAATGAATATATTAAAAACAGAAAATTTTTTGATTTGCCTCTTCACAATAATTAGAAATAACAAATTATTGAAGGTCATAGGAACCAAGATCATTTGAACAGTTATCTTATAAGATTATGGAGAAGGAAGACATCAAGAAAGAAATGGAAATGAGAGAATACAGAATGTTTGCACATACTCTAATGTGCACATCATATAATGCATTTATCTCATATTTATTATGCCTATTTTTACACATCGTCATTGAAAAGCATCAAATCAATACACTTAAGTAATTTGATCCCAAAGAGTTAAAATTTACAAAATTCTTAAAAGATTTCATAATATCACACTAGGCTTCAATATATGGTGCTTTAATTCAGAGAAATCTTTAAAAATCTTTATAGACTATGGGAGCTTAGTAAATAAAACACACCAGTGAATCCCTTGCCACACATACCACAGCATAATGTTGGTAGACAGAAACAAATACGGAAATAGAAAATCCAGAAAATTACAGGGCAGCAAATTCAAGATGGTTAACAAAGATGCAAAATTTTCTAAAGTACATACATTAGAGTACCAATTGTTAGATTTTTTTATTTCATTGTTCTATCCTCACAGTGATTATGATTATAGGTTAATATATTAACTTGGTTCTTTACAAATAAAATCAACATCTCTTCATAAATGTAAAGAAATAACCCTTTAGGTAAATATAAAGATTTCTATAGTTTCAAATTATTGCTTTTCACTTAAAGTATCATAAAAGAGAATGCCACTGCATATTTTCATGCCGTTAAAAAGTAAAAAAGAAACATTTCATAATTTTTCTTCAAGATTTTAAAAAGAAATTTTTTCCAATATTATGTACTATGTTAAGTTAGCAAGGATCACTAAATATATTACGATTATAAAGTAGAAATAACTAGGCAGTTGATTTTTAATGTGGTTTATTAGTTTATAATAGATTACAGCATCTACAATTAACCTCAGAAAATAACTCACATCTTTCCTAAAGATGAAAGTTTTTTTAGTGAATAGTAAAATGAATGATATATTAGGGGTCTTAGAGGAGCAAGAAGAGATTCTGAATATAAACAAGCCATCATTCTGGTAAAAGGAAATACAAACAACTAGAATAAAAATAGTTGATGCACAAAAGCCATAATGAGGGGGTAGCTCAAAAAATAACTTCTACTTTGAATGGTTTGGATGAAATACAAATTATCCACAGAAAAGTGTGGACTGGCATAAACGTTTGTACAAAATTATAAGTGTATTTCAAGAAGTATGCAAGAGGCAACCGCCTGCATGATGCACAAGGTCCCAGCAATGCTCTGCTTAAGTGCTAGTGCACAGAGTCCAAACCACTGCATTTTAATTACTATGCAGCCTCAGATATATTGCCTTTGATATGGAAATGTTCTTGTTCTCTCATCTTCACATATGGTCTCATGCACAGAAATCTTTATCTGATTCATAAAAAATAAACTAGAATCCAATCTCAACACCTGACCTCAGTGCTTAGAAGTTTTTTACTAAGCATGGTGTCACTATAAAAAGAATGGCTAATATTGGTGTAAAGTTGGATATTTTGAGCAATGGTATGAAGGATTTGCAGTTAAGAATTAAATCAATACTGTTTCTCTGAGGTTTTAGGGTTTCATGTTTCCTTTTTTGAGACTACCACAGATTTGAGGAAAAACAGACCAGCACCCTATTTTGGAGGTGAGAGAGTCTACAGTAGATTTAAATGATATTCCATTTTTCAACCTTCACCCATATTGTCCAGTTGATGCTTTTATCCAAACTATGACAATCAGATACTTAAAATTTTAAAAGATCTATCAAAACCCATAATACAAAATTTGAACTATTTCTACTTTGACCAAAAGTCTAAACAAAATAATTAGCTGGAATGCTTTTACCCTCTTCTACAGAACAAGGAAAATACAAACACTCTTCCTAAGAATGAATAATGAATATATAATGAAAGAATGAGGAGAGTTTCTGAGATAACTCTCACCTAACAATCAATGTTCAGATCACAATTGAAGATCGTATATCCTTCAAGCAAAATTTTAAAAAAAGTTACACATTTAAAATGTACTTGTATCTAATAAAAATTGCTTTTTCACATACTCTACAGGAGTACCAGCTGTTTTTTTTTCTACTTGACTTGACTATTTTGAAATGTGGTATTTAATCAGTAGAAAATGTGGAAATGGGATGAGGACATAAAATGTCCTAGAACCTAATTTTCCTTGTTAGAAAAAAAATAATAGGGAATGTTATATTATTAAATGCTAAACAATCCAAACCAAAGATGGCCCATTTCTTCTTTTAAAAAAGCAGTATTTGTTGATTTGTCCATTTTTAGCAGGATTCTATGATAAAATCTGTTGTTCTTATTAAATCCCATATACCTACATAACTTGATAATTCTGAAATAACCTAGATTAAATTTTTAAATGGTAATATGACCCATCTAACCTCATGACAGCAAATAATACATCCCATCTGCAAATCATCTTGCGGCAAGTTATCTGTGTTTTATCATTTCTAGTACCTGTCTGTGCCTGATATGGTACTCTCAGACACATTAGCTTGATGGAATGTTTCACTTGACTTCAAAAACATCAATTGATATATATGCATCCCTAAACTATATTTAAACAAATAGCTCTCAGATCAACCAAAATTTTAGTTGTACTGTACTTTATACTTTCATAGAAAGCTGTTTGTAAATACTGGGGAAATATATGTATTATATATTATACATATTTCACATATACAATCATATTCCCTTGCTAATAAATAATTCCTTCTAACATGGAAAGAGATGTATAACCTAACAAAACTGAGAACCATAAAAATATTAAAAGTAAAGGTTAAAGCTAATATATATTAAGTCATATTCAAAAGAAAATTTAGCCCAGTCTTTTGTGCTAATTGAAAGAGAATTGTTTAAAACATCACTTATATTTTCAATATAAGATGGATATGTATAACAATTTGATCAGTGACAAATAACTCAATAATTCCTAAAAGAATTCAAATAGAAATGGACATAAAATCTCAATAATGCCACCAAAATTTATCATTTATGTGCTTAAAGTAATATATTTTAAAGTATAATAAAAGGAAGATATGCCAATTATATTAACATATTGTGAATATATACTTTTCCTTTAAAAAGAAAATATCTGTTGTTTTCTGCTACCAGTGAAAAAATGTACAATAGAAAAATTAATATTCCCACTGAATCTCATTTCATCTAGGTATTTAGTTACTAAATCCATCATAGAGTCAGTTGAAGGTATAGGTACTTTAAACTGTTTTAGTAATAATACTTGGTACATTTATTTTCATGATATATTGTTCAGAGTGTTGTAGTTGCAGAATATATTATTGCATAAGTTTGTATAATGCTCCACAGTAAAACTCATTTTTTACATATTAATATATATATATATATATATATATATATATATATATATATATACACACACCAAGAGAAAGCCACTTAAAAATGCAACAAATAAAAGCAGCAATAAACAGGATAAATAATAACCCAAAAGCTATCTAGTCTTGCCAACATAACTAAATGAATATGGACATGGACAAACAGAGAAGAAAGGAGGTGCTAGTAATACATGAAAAAAGCAACAGAGGATGTCAGGTTGCTTAAGGAATTAAGAGACCTATACTTAATGTCTGGATCTTAGTTACTTACTGCCTTTGGTCATAAACTGTATTTAGTAAGTGTGGTTCACATTTGCTTTCAAAGTTTGAAAAAAAATTGTTTCCTTTTTCTTTGTTTTGTTTTAAAAAATAGGGACCATGTCTCTTGATATAAGAGGTTTTCAAAAGTGTAAGAGAAAAAAAAATCCATATGTCATTTTGCCTACCCATGAGCTCAGAAACATTTATTCAGGAAAAAATACTCTCAAAAGTACATAGATAATACATTCATGGACTGAAGAATTGAAAAAAATAGTTATAACTTTTCTTCTGCTATAAGAAAATATTATACTGGTTTGATAGAAAGCAAATAAAACTTAATAAACCATGTCCCCACTTCCCACCAAGAAAGGAACATTCTTGTTGCCATAGAAAAACTAACCCTGTCCCTCTCAACTTATAGAAATTTAGTGCATTTACTTGCTTGTTTTGAAATAAAGAGAATCTTCTAGTAGGTATCAGCCATAACTGAGTGGCCTAGAAACAAGGGAGGAGGGAGACTGATGCAAGTGCCTGATGCTGAGTGTTAAATTCCACAGTGACTGCACAGGGTGACAGAGGGAAGGTCATGTTCGTGGCTGCAGAAATCTAGTCTCTGCCAGGAACTGTAAGCTAAAGCTGACCTAAGGCCAGAATCTCAGAAGCTAGGTAGGAAGCTCAAGCACCAATCTGAACAAGCAGAGAGGACAAGGTGCTGCCCCTAAAAACTCCAGGCTGAACAAGAATGAGACAGATAGCAAACACGACTTTCCAGGCTCCCCCACAGGATCACTAGCAGCCCCAAGTGGCTAGGCCTGAAGAAGGAACCAAAAGCCTCAATCAGGACACAGATACTAACTTGCTAAGACCTCTGCGAGTGGGAGCAGGAGGGAGTACAGAGACAGGTGTAGCCCCAAATGGTAAGCCTCAAGTCCCTACTCAAGACAGGATATGCAATGCTAAGCCTGGCTGTTCCTACTAGGTTAGAGCAGATAGAGAGGCACTAGCAGCCCTCCCCCAGAACGGAGTGTGGAGAATAAGTATATTGCTAGATTTTTTCTGCGACTCCCTTACCCATCTAGTCTGCACCCTACCGCTGATGTCGGATACCCCCTTAACCAATAGTTCTCCCTCAGGAGAAAAAAGAGAGACAAAATAGAGAAGAAGAAAAGAAAAGAAAAAACTCAAAGACAAGGCTACACTGTCAAAGTCTTCCCTGCCAGGGCCTTGGGAGACTGTCCTGGTCGGCTCGGCCATCCCTCCGGAATCCTTTAGCCCAGAGCGGAGCTCAGTAGATCATATCGGCCAAGTCCGTGCCTATGGGCCTCAGGAACTAGGTGCTGAGTGCGCAGGCTAATTATACATGTGGCATTTGGGCAGCCGACTGTCCAGTGACACCTTACCTTATGAGGAAACGTCAACCCCAGCAACTGTTCAAAACAAAATGCCATCGCGGGATCAGCTTCGCCCGCTGATCCTACTTCAGGATTGCTTTTCCCACCGCCTCTCACACTCAGAGCAAGAATGTGGCCTAGGGTGGCCAGCAGCAGGCAGGCAGGTCCTCCAGGGTGGAGGGAACAGGCGGGTAGGGCCTTGCCAGGTGTCGGTCCAGTCCCCCCTCGCCATGGACCAGCTCGCGGACCCGACCACTTGACCTTTTTTATTCACAAATCCACCTCCTAGAAATAGACTGGGCGGGGCTGTGTCTGTTCTCCTCGGGACCCCGGGAAAAACCTAGGCATGTGACTACAAAGAGTAGGAGAGAGAAGACCCTGTAGGGCGGGGGGAAAGAGGGCACTCTCTGGTCCGTACTCTACTGGGTCGCTGAGGGTGCCTCCCAGTCAGGGCCAAATGCCCAGCCTCAGGAGTGCGCGACCCAGACTAGCGCCCGAGACAAGGACGTCATCCAAGCGCCCCATTGACAGTGCTGCGGGAGGTCAGGAGTCCAGCCCAGTTTGCCCAGGGACGGCTTCAGGCCATCTCCAGACCGAAACTTCGAGCGCGGCCCTCAAAGGAGGTCACACAGACACAAGCAGTCCGGGACAACCCATCTTGCTAACAGTCTAGTCCCGCCAGCCTAGTCGAAGGCTTATTTTTAGTCCCCAAATAGGACAGCAATTCAATATCTGGTAATTCATACAAAACAAATGTTTTCAAACTTAGCATAAGAAAGCTTAAACAAAATTCAAAATATGCTGGCAACAACCACCTTTTTATCTGCTCAGAACACACCAATTTTCTTTTTATCTTAAGTCTCCGCGAAGCGCCAAGGAACCAGCCCGGCACAGAGCTATCTGTCCTCCGCAGCCCTGGGCCGCTCCTCCCGGCGCCGGAGCACAACCCCAGCAGCCTTTGCACAAGCCCCTTTCCTTCCCCTCCCAGCCCTTTAAGGGAGAAAAGAAAGTAGATCCCCCGGGAACAGTCAGCTAGAGGAGCTGGGCCTCGGGGAGGGTGACAGCACTCTCCCCGAGCCCCGGAGCAGTGGACCTCGGCCCGGGCTGCAGAGAGAGCAGCGGGGCCCGGGCAGGGAGCCGAGAAGGACGGAGGGCGAGGGCCAGGCTCATGGACGCGGAACGGGAGAAGAAACATGCAGACAACTGTGCGCCCCGCAGACCAACTCCGAGGCCGAACTTGCGGCGGACTAAGTTAGGTGACCCCCTCACCCACGCCCCCATCGGGCCAGGCACCACTGCCCTCGCGTCTAGGCAAAGAGGACCACAGATTAGTACTTGGGTTTCGGATTGTCTTGGAGTTCGGAGTGTTTATTCCTGAAAAGATCATTAAAAGTAATGTCCTATAATGGGGTAGGGGGAGGAAGAAAGAGAAACAGAGGAACGTGGAGACTACTCGCGCTCGGTTCCAGGAAAGTTGCAGCGGAGCGGTAGTGGGGTGAGGGTGAAAGGAAGGAGCGCACGCTTTTTTCTAGCGACCCGGGTTTTCTTTATGAACTCAGAGTAAACTTCACCCTGGCGGAGAGTGTGGCAGAGATCCTCGACTCCAGCGGGACCTCCGCCAGAGTCAACCCCACAAATAGCCTAAGTCTCCAAACCAAAACGCGGGTGGGGTGGGGTGGGGGTAGCGTAAAGAAGCCCAGAAGCTCAGCGGGTCCTCCCGACCTCCCGCACCCCGAGTCTAGCTAACACTGAGGCGCTCCGAAAACTGCGGCATCAAAGTCACACGGCGAATCAACCCAACACTTTTCAAGAAAACAAAATATTCGCTAGAAAACTTACTTTGCATTTAGTCTCTATTCTTTGGGGGGATGCGGTTTAGGTCGGCTCGTAAAGGTAGCCCGTTTTGTCCAGGTTGGATATTGTCTACTTATGGATCAGCCCTTGGGTGAGGGTTTATTTTAATTTATGGCTTATGCATTCTTTTAAGGTCGATTTACATGACCTCCGGCTACAACTAAGACAGCCGAGGAGGGCACTCCAGTCGTCAGTCGGCCAAACCCACAATTAAAACAGCCCTCCCCCTAGTCTCAGTGTGACTAGAACTCTCCCAGGGTAGACTGGCTGCCTCTTTTCTCTTTCCCACTTTTTTCTTCGTTTCTCTCTTTTTTTCTCCTGTCTTTTATGTGTCTTCTTTTTTTAGTATCACGAAATAAGATGTGATATCACTTTGAAAGTTTCGGTGTAACTTTCTCTAAACCCAAGCAAGCCTGCAGCGATAACCAGAGAGTTCACAAAGCCCTCAGGATGTTGCCCTCTTGTGGGCAAAAACCGCCATTACCACCCAGGAGTCCCATCTGAACCCTTGAAGCACACACGCTTCAGCTGAGGGTGGGGGGAGCGAGGGAGGGAGAGAGGGAGAGGGAGGACACTACACACGCAGGCACACAAGCTTCCTCCATCACACACTTGCGCGAACTTCCATGATATACCTACCTCAAACTTCACGGAGACTTAAAAATTCATTCTCTAAGCCACCTGACTTCTTTTTCATATCATTCCCAGTTACATAGATTAGAATATCTATTCAGGGAGGCGGAGGTGGAGGAATAAGGTGGGCCGAGAGGACAGACAGATTTCCGGACGAATACTTAGGATGGCGATAACAGCTTTCTGTTGTCAAAGGTTGCGTTGTCTGTCCCTCTCCCTGCCCTTTTGCCTTAGTGTTCTACGCACAGTTATCTACTGCTACAACATGTGTTTTCTCGGAGTGGATGGGAAGGGCAAAAAAAAAAAAAAAAAAAAAAAAAAAAGCCCGCCACGCAGATCTGTCACCGCCTCCGGAACAGGGCACAACTCTCCGAGAGGGAGACGCATCCTGGGGATCCGCGCGTCCACCAGAGAGCGGCTGGCGCTCGGGCCCCTTTCTCTACCTACTCTCCCCCCCTCCGCGTCGGTCCCGCTGAGTGCCCTCCTCCCGCTCCTCCTCCCGGCTCTCCCCTCCCCAGCCAAGTACGGAAACCCGCCCCGGCTGGGCAGCCGCGGCTCCCGGCAACCCGCGCCCTCTCAGTGCTCAGCTCGCTCGGCTCTCTTCCCTCCGCAAGTCCTAGCCCAGCCCCTCAGTCCCAGCTCAGAGAAACTAACCCTGGAACTGCCCGGAAGGGCAGGAAATGGAAGGTGTTGGGGGCCAGCGATGGGGCCCGGCCGTAGGTTCCTGTCCCCTGCCCGCTCCCACTCCCCAACAGGTAGCTCACAAACGGGCCGCGCGCTCTCGCTCTGCCTCCCTCGCTCTCTAGATCGCTCGCTCCGTCCCGGTTACCTGGGCGGGCTCCAGGATGGTACCGCACGGGAGGGTTCCTTGTGCGCTGCGCCGCGGGAGTAAAAGGCATTAAAGGAAAAGGGAGATACAAATAAAAAAAAAAATTCTTTTAAAGGAAGAGGAGTCGATGCTAGGTCAATTAGCACAGGCTGGGGAGCAAGGGAGCAGAACACCCCCCCCCCCAGCGCTGCGGCCCCGCAGCCCGTTAACTCAAGTCTGCGGGGGTGTCCCGCCCGGGGCAGGGGGGAGCGCTGAGCGGCAGAAGTTTGCTGCCGGGGTGCTAGGAGGTGCGCGCGGAGCGGGGTGACTAAGGGTTTCCCCCCTGAAACAAGTGAAGGCGATGGTTAGTGCTGTCAATCTTGGCAATCAGTGTGAGCGGCCATGTCGTAAGTATTCAAAGCATTTCCCGTCGTGCAACATCAGAAAGTGAGTGGCCAGGGCATTGATCTGAGCGAGGGAGAGGAGGCAGGGCTCCCCTCCCAGACAACACAGGCAAGATGAGACAAGAGGCGAGGGAGGCAATGAGCCAGGCGGGGAAGCTGGGAGGGAGGAGGGGGGGGGGCTGGAGGAAGAAGAAGGAGGGGAGAGAGGGAGGCAAGAGAGAGCCGCAGAGAGGAGGGCAGAGAGACCAGTGAGACCGGAGGTTGGATTTAGAGAAAAAGCCTGGACAGATAAAGTGACTACTAGAAGAGAACTGGAATGGGGACAAAGAAGAGGGAGAGTCAGGGTCAGAAGGGATTAGGGACTAGTAAAAGAGAGGCAGGCTAAAGACAGAAGGACCAAAGGAGAACTATTAGGGATGGGCGGCTAGGAGGAGGAGTCAAAAGAATGGCAAACTGAATCGAAGGGGAAAAGGTAGGCAACTGGGGAGGGGGAAGGAGCAAAGTGGAAGGAGTAAGGAAGTCAAATGAGAAAGAAAAATGCAGGGGTGGTAGCGTATGCTTTGGAAAAGTTAGGTGAAAGAAAGAGATATGGGTTGAAGGTTGAGAAGTACTGAGAACTAGACCACAAAAGTGAGTCATGGGAGAAACAGAAGGGAAAAGACAAATGTTGAAGCAGACCAGGAAGAAGGAAAGAAAGGTTACTACTAGGATAAATAATAAGAAAGAAGTGGTCAAAAGAGAAAAGAAAGAGATACAGAAAGTAGAGATAATGAAAACACCCGTTAGTAGAATCTCAGTAAATGAAGGAAGAGAAACTTATTTTAAAAGAGGAGAAGAAATTGAAAAAAATAAGCTATTAACAGCAGATTCCTAACTTACGTAGGTGGCAGTGTTCTGAAGACCATTTAGATTATGGAGTTTATGGATTAAAGTTATTATAAATAACAAGATATGTGTAAACTACCAAAGAAAAATTACACCTTTATAGCAATAAATAAAATATTTCCACACTTATTATATAGATAAATCAGAGTTGCATAAAATTGAGTGGGTGGTATATGTATAATGCTCAACTTTGTAAAAGAAACTATCTGGAGAAAAATTTCAAGAAGATGAAAGAATCTCAAGTCACCCAAGATAGTACATAAAATTGTTCAAGTCAAATATAGAAAATTATGTTAATAAAATAAACCCCCTCTAAAAATACTACACAAATTATTGAGTGATGTGTAGGATGGGTTAAAGATTTGAAGGGTACAAAATAGCCTAAAAGAGCAGAGACCTGAAACTTTCTCTCTATGCCAAAACAACAACAACTGCAGAATCAGAGAATCAGGAAAGGCAGGACTAATAGTGGTATCAGATAGTTGAGATGCAGAATAAAACAGGTGAGAAAACTAGCTTTGCAAGTAGCATAGAGCTAACCAAAGACTGTATTGTGCACAAGGTGAGGTTGGCCTGCCTTAACCCAGGCCCAAAGAAATACACTAGATTCCAGAAATATATTGGTGGAGAGTAAAAACTACATCAAGATTAAAAGCTAGAGAGAGGTTCAGACATACAACGTGCAGTATAACCTGTAGAAATTTATAAATGCTTTTACTATGGAAACTGATATGAGATGGACACTTTCAGACACATCATAAACAGAGGCTTTGTATAAGAAGCTGTTGACCAGGTAAATGGGTCAGGAATGGTAACTAGAAAAATCCGAAAATTTTGTGGCAATCTAAAATTGCCAACATGAGGATGCCCTCCCAGGGATTGTGATAAAAGAGGAGAAAGTCCCATCTTTGTTACATTAAGTTTCAAGAACATGGAGACAGCAAACACAAAAGATGGAAGAAGCTAGGATGTCAATCATGTATTGGCCTTTTAATGTACTCCCTGTTTGCTTCCACATGGATTCCAGATAAAAGAAAGAAAAAGAACTAAGGGTGGGGAGGAGCACCTAGGATCAGTGGGGCAGAAGGAATTGTCAGATATTTCTGCCCCAATAGAAAATATGATGCTTGAGAATTGGGAGTTTCCAGACCATGAGTTAAACTGACTTGATGATTGTTGGTCAGGAGGAGAGTGAGTCCAAACAAACCTTGTGTCCATATCATCGTCGTCGCCATTCAAGGCTGGAAAGTCTGCCTCCAGTCCCCAAAACCTAGAAGCTAGCAGAAAGTACTCCCCTACACCTTGCAAGTCAGCCCCTAATAGGTCAGCCCCTAATAGGCCCGGATTCCCAGTACTGAAGGGCGGGACCCTTGACCTCTTGAGGCCCAAGAGGCAAGCGCAGATCTGTGTGTGTGTGTGTGTGTGTGTACACACGCGCGAGCCCTTGGAATGGCCCAACACCGGATTCCTAAGCCTTGAACTCGGTTGTCTGACCTGGAACTCAACCACTGAGGGAAGGAAAAAAAAAAAAAAACTCTCCCAAGCCTAAAGAGGTCAAAATCGAATGACCTGTCAGTAAGTCTGCAAAGCAGGGGGTTGGTCCCAAAGCCCGATTCCTCAGGGAAGGGCCACCGAAAGAGGTGAAACCTCAGGAACCAAAACACTGGGGCATGACTGGGTACCTCCAAGTGCGAAAACAGGTTTAGTTTTCTAAATATCAGCGCGTTGGCCCTTTAAAATAACTCCGTACCCAGGGCTCTGAGAGACACGACTGACCCCGAAGACCAGATGCAGGCCGCTGGCGGAAAGCAAGAAGGAAAAGACGACATCATCAAGGTCTTTGTCGTCCAAGGCCCTAATACCCAACCCTTTCAAACCTTCTGAAAAGGAGCGGCAGGAACCTTCTTTAGTTTTTAACTAATAAACTAGTGCCAAAGTAAATTGTTAAGGCAAAACCGGGAGCGGGACGAAACCCTGATCCTGAAGGAAAGAAACTAAAAGTTGGGGTCTCAGTGCCGCACTTCAGACGGTGCACCGGTCGACACGTGGCCCTGGGGGCGGGGGTATTGGCTAAGGATTTCGTCTCAGGTCTGGGGCGCGGGCTATTCCAAGCAGAGAGCTAGGCGGAGAGCGCCGCAGTGGGTTTAAGTGCTGAGCTCTACACCTGATCGGTACCAATCTTCTGGCTCCGAGAAGTCCTCGGAGGTGCGGAGGGCACCCAGATCCCTCAACCATATCCCGGGGCTCACGAATTCACTTCCCCCTGGGGATCGGATCTCTGCGCCGCGCAATAACCCCGGGCGCCGAGCTCCGGGAACGAGGGAGGAAGGGAGGGAAAGAAGAGCAGACGGGTGGGGCTGACTTACCTGCCCGGAGCTACTGCTGCCTCTGCGCTGTCCGTGTGTCCCTGCGCACCGCAACCAGCAAAGGCAACTAGGCTTTGCTAAGTTTGGCCTCGCACCTCCAGAGAAGAGGCGCGAACTCGCAAAGGAAAGGCGCGCGCGGTTCCTGGAGAGAGGTCCCCCTGAACTCGGGAAGGGCAACGCAGTTAATTCTGCTTGAGAAATTAATATTTAAAACACCCACGCAAAAATCACGGCGGCCGTTGAAACTTCTAATGCCTGCTTTGAAAGTCTCCTTACACCAGCCAGGCGGATAATTCAGACCTATATGACTTCATCTTAAGGTCGCTAACTTCTTTCAGGAAGGGTTTCACAGCTACTGTGTAAACAGGACAAACAAATGACATGCACTCCAAAACACCAAGAGAGAGAACTTTTACTTAAACGAAGAATAAGTGAGTGTAAGAGCCAAAGGGAAGAAGTTAAAAACTTTAATTACAGCACGGAGAAAAGTTTTCACAATTGGTTTCCTTAAACGGGATAACAAACATACCAACACTCCTGCAGTCCATTGCACTTCATTTAAGTTTGGAGCAACCCAATAACCTCAATTCCCAAATAACAGTGCCCTTGGGACTGCCTCAAAGAGGTCCTAACTCATGTTTCAGTAACAAAAACAGCAAACTATGAATAATGCTTTGCATTCTTTAAGATGCTATTTTGCAAAAGAACAAGGCGTTGTCCCTTGACTTTAAATGGATGGAGAATTACATTAAATTTCACTTGCATTTGTCCATCATCCTGTTAGGAAGACCACAGCCACAGCGACAGTAGCAGCAAAGCACCGCCACAAAGGAAGTAGGGAAAAGTGGCAAAAATGCATAAACTTTTTTCCAAGAAAAATAAAGAAAAATCAAAAATAAGTTTTACAGACATGCCTTTCCTAGCTTAGGGAAGTTAATTTTCAAATGTGCTTCGGCTATCTAAGGTGCAAAGCGGTGGCTAGGGGAATGCGTGGCTGGAATCTGCATGCTGATAAGAGAAGGCTGATGTACTTACAGTGACAGAGGGCAGGCTGCGGGAGAAAAGCTGTTTGTGTTAGCCTGCGAGTTACCCAGGGCTGCAGTGAGAGCAGAAGGGAGGAGTGGGAGTGCCAGTCTGCGTACACCTTCACCGCGTCTCATTACATCTGCCAGCCTCTCTCTCCCTCTCTCTTTCATTTCCACATTCCCTTTGTTCCTGAAAAAAAAATCTACACGTCACATCAGAGTCCCCAGATGCAGTCTACACCAAAGAAAAAAATGAATAATTCAATCAAACTGTGCATAGTCTCTAAGGCAATAAATCTATTGCACTTAAAGAAACGAAGGGTAATTACCACCATGGAATTAGAATAAGGCCAAAGACCAGAGATGTCGCTGAATCTTCGGGTAAACTCCCCAGTCAAATAAAGTTTCATTTATTTAATCCTTTGACATCTCAAATGAAAAGTCAGGAAAAGATTTTAAACTTATTTTAGAAGGTTATTCACTTCTTTTTAAACACATTATAGAAATGGGGGAGGGGTGAGAAGGGGAGAAAAGCCTGGCGCAACTACCTTGCTCAAAAGCTCCCAAAGGCAGCAGCATAGAAAGAGTACAGACACCAACCAAGCCAATGTGTGTCCGTGGAGCCTGTCCAGGGTCCATTTCTCTCCCACTCCACCCTCCTCCACTCCCCTCTAATCAGAGGAGGATCGCCCTCCACTCTCACACGCCACCGCAGCTTTGCAGGAGGGCAGCTGGAATCTGAGAACCTTACCTGCTGCACGGAGACCTAAGAGAACTCGCGCTTCCCTGCCACCAACACCCCATGCCATTCCTATGCACCCCTCCAAAGTCCCATTTACTTCTAAGAGAAACTGTAAACGGGATTGCCCCCACCCCACCCCCAACCCCACGATTGAATGGAAGCTCTGTACTGTACCGACTTCTGGATATGCCCTGGATTGAGTTTAGGGAATGTCTGGAAAGAAAGGGGGGGGGGGGAGGGAGGGCACCTCGAGCCTTGTCCAAGTTAGTCTGAAGGCGGTATTAGGCAGGAAAGCGCCCACAGGAGAAACAGCTGGGATGCAGACCGACTATGGAAATCTCAGTTCTAGGAACCGTGTCCTTTCGTCCCAAAGGTAAGATTGAATGACTGTCGCACGTTTATTCTTTTGCTGTCTGTGTCTCTTCCCCACCCCAAACTACCTCTACTACTCGGATCTGCCACCATGCACCCGAGAGAAGGGCACAAGCACAGCGAAGGGCTTTATTTTCCAGGTCTCTCTACTCATAAATCGTGGGTGTCACTAAAACAAGATTAGCAAATCTACCGCTGGTAACAGCGACCAGAACCTCTGTCCCTCTGCCAGTTGCTCACTAATGGAAGCATCTCGGGCTGCACATCGGTCCCGAAGCCACAGCCCGTCGGGTCGCTGGGCCTGCGGGCTCAGGTGACACAGGGAGGCTCTCGGCGTCCCAAATGGGTTCGGTCACGGGTTTCCACCCCATCACCACTTTCCGTTGCCTACGCGCTCGAGCGTGGTGTGTGTGTGTGTGTGTGTGTGTGTGTGCGTGTGTGTTACACACACACACCGCGCGCGCGCGCGCGAACACACACACACACTTTTGACATTCTGGCCGAACTCCTCATCTAAACTGAGGTTCCCTTTAGCAGTCAATTCAGCCCTCCCGAGAGCAGCAGGGAAACTAGGATACGTGGATGAACCGCTAGGGTGCCAACCGTCCGGTTTGGCCGAGCTTTGTTTATGTGCCTAAGTCGCCACCTTGAGGTCGAGCGGAAGACTGCGCGCAGCTCAGGACTTTGGAGGCCCACCAGGCTGACACTGGCCCAGGAGCCTTGGCGACCTCCTGGGACTGGTTGAAAAAGAAGCAAAGACTGGTCGCCCTGCGGGCAAAGGAGCTCCAGAAACAGGGCCTGTTTTCTGGGACCCGAGCTGAAAAGAGCGACGGGTTGAAACTACAAACTAGCTGAATCCAACAGTCATGAATCCTGCAAAGAACGCATTCTCCTAGCAGAGTACAAAGCTCGGGTCAAACAGTCTGCAGCTCTAAGGAGGGTGCTGCGTTTTGGAAACTTGAAGCACTAACTCCCAGGGCAGTGGTAGAGGGTAAGGGGCAGCTTCGATGAGACACAGTGTCCGCTTCTGTCCTGGACAAGGGCCGAGCGTTCTTCTGAAGTGACCTTAGTTCTGCGAAGAAGACTCTGCATTGCCTGGGGCTCATTTCTCCCTTCTCTCCAGAAGACAAAGGGATTCAGGGATGCGGCTAGACCCAAGGTCACAAGTCCAGGTCTCTGAGATGAGAACTGGGGGCAGCAGAGGGACATTCAGGCAGCCCAGCTGCCTGATGGTAGAGCTAGGCACTTCAGCTCAGTAGTCACCCATTTCTCAGGAAATCTGTCCTTTTGAAAGTTGAACAATGGATTTGGTAAAATAATAATAATAATAATAATAATAATAATAATAATAATAATAATTGTTATAAACTATATATCTTTTTCCTTTTTCCCATCCCTGCCTTTATTAAATCCTTTGTGTGTGTGTGTGTGTGTGCACAATTCTTCCTATATTTTGCCTTATGCTATAAAGATACCAAGCTTAAGAACCCCCTAGCTAAATCCTGGAATAACATAATTGTGGTTTTTCTTTGTTATTCCTGGACACTGCCTCCACGACTTGGAGACTTCTACAAGTTCACACCACACCAAAGGCCATCCTCAGTGAACTGTGCCCCATCAATGCCTCCATCGTTTTCCCTGCTACTTGAGTGCATAGATATTGTTTAAATACTGTTTTACCAAAAAAAAAAAAAGCAGAATTCTCTTTATTTCAAGGGAAAGGACACACTTGGGCACTACTTGGGTTACATGAAAGCCAAATCAGCCCTGGCTGACTCCAACTGGTGCATTTCAGAATTTTGGTTAGCAAATAAATAAATAATAAAATAAATTTTAAAAATAGAACCACAGTTCTATATGGTGCTAATGGGCAACAGGAAATGTCTTTTCAAAGGAGAGAAGCAACAGGCCCTTAAGCTAGACACCATTCCCCTGTTTTATGCCACCAACTAGCAAATTAACATTGGATCACTCCTTCACTCATGTGGAAAGCTAAGTGTTAGTGAATATAGTACTGAATTTTCCCAGGGAATCCCAATTATAGAAACACCTGTGCTAAGTAATGCTATTCTAATCCACTATAAAAACCTTAAGTATGTAATAGCCCTCACATCATCTCATTTCTTAGACACAGTGGGGTGGGCTAAACTCATGGAAGAACATTAGACTTCTACAATGTCTCCAGAGCCTTAACTCACAGGAGTCTTGGTTCTGCCATACTTAATGCTGGCTGTTTATTTTATCCTAAGTGGAAGGAATATACATTGATGTCTAACACAACCAGCAGACAGTAAACTTGGGTTGAAACATCTTTAAAGAGAAATCCAGTGGCTACAAAACTGGAACACACATCATATGGGCAGTGAGAGGCCAATTCCATGATTTTTAAACAAACAAACAAAAAATCCTAAGAATATAAGTCAGTATTCAGTCTATATGTTCCACTTTATTATATATTAATGGCAAAATATAATGAAATAAATCACCACAAATAAAGACTATGATGATATGGTAGGAACGCATTGTAAAGTGTAAAATTCTAATGATCTCAAAAACAATTCTTGTCAGCCATTTTTTAAATGCCAAATCTAATTTTTTTGAAATATTATCTCAAAAATACATAATTAACATAAATAAATATACATAAAATTAAGGAATTATTGTTGTATTACTTTTATTGCTTCAGGCTACCAAAACTAATGCCACTGAAACATTGAGAAGAAAAAAATTATAAGCCATCCAAATGTTTTTCTTACAATGCTACAAAGAATTTGAGAAATCTTTTCTAGCTAAAAGTGATCTAGATAATTACATAGAAAAGCATGAATATCACAAAAAAAAACAGAAATGAAAAATATGATGAAGAGTTATAGGATAATTCATCCTAGAAGTAAACTTTACTCACTAAAATTCTAAGTACTCCTCATGATAACATTCTTCTGATATCTTTTAAGCATTAGGTAATATTGCTAAAGCATTCACATTCTTTTATATGTGCTTCTCTCTGTCTAAAGAAACACTCCCCAAATCTGAGGGTTGCCATTCATAAAGATGATGTCATTATACATTTTAGTCACAGTGGAAAGATTTGATAAATCAGTATTAGGTTCATTGTGATACCTTGTAAAAGACAAGCCAAAAATAAGTAAATAGAATGCTGTAATACAGGTCACCAATAAATATCAAACAAAAAATGATAATTTGGTAATATTACCAGTCTTCAAAAATTTGATAATTTATCTCAGAAATTCTGTTTTATACATTGCTATGTGTTAGTGTTGTGTTTTTAAAACTGAACTTGACTAAATTCTCTAATTTAAAATTTTTTTACTTAAAAATCTTTCTTCTCAAATCCCAGATTGCCATTGTGAAAATTTCTAAATACAGGATTTCTGATGTATGTGTTTTTAAATATCACAATTATATTGAAGTCTTATTCACACTTAAATATATTCAGTGTTTAATGTATGCAAGTAAATAATTAAAAGTATGTAAACTAAGGATTTACCTTTTGTGCTTTTATGATTTAATAAATAAAAATAGTTTTTTAAACTATTGCATATATACTAAAAATTAAATTTTATTTAAAATGCCAGCAGAAATATCATGTTCAGTATTTGATAATTCCACATGATGTTATTTCATTTTATCTGGAATATACTATTTAAATTACCTCAGTTATTTTACTAATCAATAAATTATATACATTTCTAAAAGTAGTTTTCTGACTTATCAAATGATATACCTTAAAAAAAGCTGTTTAAGAGAATATGTAGTTATGATATAATTCTAAGTAACATATTTTACTTTTAAATCAGTTCTAAAAGAAACCTCAAATTGTATCTTAAATCAAAGTGCTCAATATAATTGCTATGCAAAATTATTCCATAACTTGCTTAGTTTTATGTCTTGTGTACATATAATAAAATAGAGATACTTACTTTCTAAAATCAATTAAACAAATGAAAGCTAAAAAAGAATTCAGTGTTCCCAAGTATCTGGATGTCTGCTATTATTTAAATAATTCATCAGACTTTTTCAACTTTCTGAAGTTTTTATTAGGATCTTTTGCATTATATTTGAGTATATTATCCTTCAATTGAGGGGAGAAAGACAACAATACTGAGAGTTTGCCACAATGACTATCCTCATGTTCATTAATGTTATTTCATTTTATCTGGAATATACTATTTAAATTACCTCAGTTATTTAAATTACCTCATGTTCATTAATGTCTATGAAAATAATATGAAAAGCTTTACTTACACTTAAAGTTCTAGTATAGTAGGTGTCTGAGAAAAATATTTAAACTCAAGAGCTCAATATAAATACCTCTTTTAATTGTATACAATATGTTATCAACCTACTTTCAAAGTTGATGAAGTTTAGTACTAAAATGAATATTAAGCAAATAAGTGTTAACTGTGTTCACTAGAATTAGCATATTTCAGATTATAGTTTATAAATTTTTAAGAACATCAGCATCATGATATGGTTGTCATAGAAACTGCAACAATATGTCATTTCAATTAATTTTATATGCAGTGATAAGGCCTAGTTCTACAGCACTCCAATACAAGTTTGAAAGCAAAAACTAAAAGCAAATATAAATAGTGAATAGTGAGTTCCCAATTTCTACCAGCTTAGAAACTAATAAAGTACAAGAAAAAATGAAAATGCATTCTAATTGCACAGTAAGATCTCAATTTAATAAAGGTTGTAAAATGTTTTTAAATTAGTACATTCTGAAAAAAAAAGTTTTAACTAACAATTCTTCTCTTAATATTCCTTATTTTTGTTACTTAGGTCTATTTATAGGCAACAAAAATTATTATTTATTACATATTACTTAATTATTAAATTGTGGATGCTCTTTCTGTTCTCAAGAGATAGATACATTTACTTTAACATTAAAAATTCAGGAAAACTAGACCAAATTTTAATATTTTTAAAGTAGTTATTGCAACAGATCCTTCTCGTTTAGAAGGAAGTCACACTGTATTATTGCAAAAGTTTTCTTAGTATATCATTGCCAGAGAGATTCTGTTGACATTAATGGCTCAGTTATTGGAACAGAAAAACCCTATGAAAATAAAGCATATTTCCAAAAGAATAATTATGTCAGGAGATCTGAAGCTCTAACTTAATCTTTCCTTTGGCTATCAAATACCTTTTCCTTATATTTTTATTATTACATACTTAAATATGGAATATGCCCAAGAAAACTCTAAAAATGATTTGAAAATGCACATTGCATTTAACTCTATATCATTTATCTTTTCTGTAAAATATAACCAGTTACTAAAAACTTTAATTAATACAAAGCAATGTCCTCAAATATCTATAAAAATATCATAATATAAAATGAATGAAAGACAGGATTTTTTTAAGAAGCCTAAAGGAATTATCTAAAAAAGAAAATTTAGTATATACAACTTATTCTTGATAGAATTAGGAGAATTCCAAAGAAGCATTTAAGTCCCCAGTTTTCCTGACAATTAACAATGAAAAACAGATGTTTACAAAGCTGTTTCTTATGCTGTCTTAAAAGACTATAAAAGATGGTTTGTGGATAGTAAGAAGGAAGAGCCAAATAACTGCTTGCCGGGTGTATATTTAAAAAGCATTTTCATTGGCTCAGTTATTGTTAATAGTGAAAGAAAACACTTTGTGCTGCACATACTGTATAACTGTGACTATAGAAAACTGCCATCATAAAGTCCTCAAAAACTCTTAAGATGTAATTTACAAAGATAATAATAACACAGAATTATTTCACTTCTCTGAATGCTACACATTTGCATACCAGGACTGTGTACAATATACTCATAATGCACATTCATAATAACAAGGACTTCTTAACATTATAACTACAACATAAGATCTGTGCATTACACAATCTTACCAAGTTTTACTTTTTGGTGTTAAAGTGTTAGTCTCAGTAAGCCAGGTGGTAGCTGTTTACAAAACTGAAGACCACATTATCTACTGCATCACCACCGTATAATGATAAAACTGAAAATTATTGACCTTGCAAAACTAGAACAGTATTACCTAAAATTATATTGTAAGATGTCAAAAGAATATTTTTAAAGTTAATATGTGATAATCATTGGCCTATCTTGACAAAAAAACTTTAAAAATAAGTGATGTTTAATTGTTTAATATTATTTATTGAACTAGCATCATGCTAGATCCTTTTTAAAATATTTGGGTATTTTTATTTACTTAAAATAAGTTCTTACTGTTGTTTTTGTTACTAGGGATTGAACACAGGGGCACTTTATCGCTGAGTCAACCCTTTTTTCAAATGTACTAATTAATTTATTCAGATTATTTTGAGACAGAGTCTTGCTAAGGTGCTTAGGGCCTCACTAGATTTTAGAGGTTGGCTTCAAACTTGTAATCCTCTTGCCTCAGCCTCCTGGGTCACTAGGATTTCAAGCACGTATCACCACATCTGGCAAAATAAACCATAATAATGACCATGCTTCATGAAGCATTTATCTCCTGCCTACAGATTAGGAATTGTGTATGTGATATACACTACAAATAGCGAAATTAATTATAATTCTGATTATTGTCTATGGTCTCTCTTATTTTTATGCAGTCAGGAATAAATATATCCTAACACATAATAGAAATGTAGTATTTCTGTTGCCCAGATGAGTTATTTTCTAAATTTACTTATGATACTTTCTATATTAATCACAATGGAAAAGATATTCTGAAACAAATGGAGGAGAACAAGTAAGTAAGAAGTACAATAAGTAACAGTACCTGGATTAACAAACAGAAAAAAATCAAATTAGGAAAAAGTCCTTAATTACTAAAACATTTATATTTTAAAATTAAATTTTTGTTTAAATAGAAAAATGTAACAGAATATAATTATTTGTCCTTACAATCATATTAATATTCATTAATCCATAGGTATTTATTTTTATGCATATTATTATTGAAATTGAATGTATTTACTTTGAAGTTTCAGTTATTTCCCAAATTAAGTATGAAATACATTCATGTATTTAACGTCATTCACTTAAAAGAGATTTTAAAATGTAAGTTGATTATTTACACGAACATTATAATTTATATTAAGATCGTTATAATTAAAAATAGGAAACAGGCAAACTCTTTTAAACCAGCAATATTTTGATCCTTGGTATTATTTTGTTAGCTAAAAGACTATTGAGGTCACCAACAGACTTCTATTACTCTACAGTTCATGTTTTAATATACAACAGGGAGAATTTTGTAAAACTACTTTATTTATTTATTTATTTATTTATTTATTGGTACCAGGGATTGAACCCAGGGCAAGGGCGCTTAACCACTGAGCCACAACCCCAATACTTTTTTTTATTTTTTATTTTGAGACAGGGTCTTAGGGCCTTGCCCAGTTGCTTAGGGCCTTGCCCAGTTGCTTAGGGCCTTACCCAGTTGCTACAGTGGGCTTTGAACTTGCAATTCTCCTGCCTCAGCCTCCCAAACACTAGGATTATAGGTATGCACCACCATACCCAACTTGGTTTTCAAAATCAGCATTAAGATAATACAACAGACACTAAGATAATACAGACATTAAGATAATACAACAGACACTAGTAAGGCAGTATGTAAAAACGTGGATGTGTAACCGATATGATTCTGCAATCTGTATACGGGGTAAAAATGGGAGTTCATAACCCACTTGAATCAAATGTATGAAATATGATATGTCAAGAGCTATGTAATGTTTTGAACAAATAATAATTTAAAAAATAAAATAAATAAAAACTGAAAGAAACTAAAAAATAAATAAATAAAATTGTGATTGGTGCAACCGAAAAAAAAAAGATAATTAAGAACAATTTATCCAGCTACATCAAAATGTGTAAAGTATGGGTGCTAAAATCTAAGAATAGGAAAAAGAATCACTGTATATGAATTCCATGAGCATACCGTCTACAATCATCACAAGTCATTTCAATATACGCATTGAAAGATGCATCAGATATATTTAAAGGAAGGGTCATCAAGTGTTACAGGAGGCAAATACAACCTAGAAATAGTGGGAATAAAAACCCAACTTTCCTGAACTATAAGGTTGTGTACATAAAGATAAGCTAGAGTTTTAGATTATCTTAATAATTATAGTTTTATACTACACATCATAGACACTGTCCTAAACAAGAGACCAGAATATAGTTTAATAAATAAGCTTTTAAAATAATTCATACAGATCATTCAACTGCAGAATTTTTTTAAGATGACCATTTGCAGTGACCTGTAACACATCTATTAATAACTCTGCATCTGTATCACTCCCACTTCCTCACTACTGCTTCTTCATTTACTGTTGAGAAAATAAAAGCATTTCCTTATAGCAGACATCCCAAGAATGCCTAACACAAAGATTCCCATGAAATTCAATCAGAAAGAGATACAGGAATCTTGAAGTGTTTGTTTGGGGGTTTTTTTATTTGTTATTTGTTATGATTAGTTATATATGATAGCAGAATGCATTTCAATTCATTGTACACAAATGGAGTAAAACTTTTCATTTCTCTGATTGTACACGATGTAGCGTCCCACCACATGTACAGTCATACATGTATCTAGGGCAATAATAATCATCTCCCATTTTCCTACCCTCATGTACCACCTCCCAATAGCACCATGCAAAGAACAAGCCTTTACCACATGGTTCACATAAAAATCCAAACTCTAGTAACCCCCACAATTCCTTGTTTAAAAAAAACCAAAAAACTGTGTGTGTGTGTGTGTGTGTGTATCCATCCAGTTGATTCTACTTCTCTGGAGAACCTTGACCTAATATTGAAATTCAGTCTTTCAACTCAAATTTCAGACTGACTGCTCTCTCTTCTACATAACAGACATCCTGGCATTTCCTTTTTCTTGCTTTACTTAACCCATTTTCTTGGAGCACATTCTCTAATAACTTCTTTGGAAAAATGAATATATGAGGAATAAATTTCAGGTTTTGTATATCTGAAAATTTAGCTATCTATACAGATATTCAATAGATAGTTTGACTTATTATGGAATTTTAGATTAAAAAATCATCTTTCCTTAGAATTTTATGAGTGTTCTCCCATTGTATTCTAGACTTCAGTGTTGATACAAAGATATTCCTGGTCCTATATAACCTACTTCTCTTTCTCTTTCTCCCTCCCTCTCTCCAAGCTTTTGGGATTTTATTTTTACCCATGTTCTTTTAAATTTTGACAATAATGTACCTTGATATAGATTTATTTCTCACTCATAGTCCTGGGCACCTGGATGCTCTTTCAATCTAAAATCTCATGCCCTTCAGTTCTGGACACTTTTCCTGTTTTGTTTTTCTTTCCCACTTCGTTTTCTCTTTCCCTTGCCTATCTATTAATTAGATGCTATGACTTTTAAAATGAATTTTTTAATGTTAACTCTTTATTTTCCATTTCCTCTATTTAATTCTACTTTCTGGATGTTTCTGAGGAGGCTTTCTTTCTCTTATAATAAAACTAAGCTTCTTGAAGAAAAGATCTTTAGCCATTTCAAAGACATACATATATGTACATTGACTATATATGTATGTATTCTGTGTTATTTGTAGAAAAACAAAATTATGATATTTATGCTACTTTGTAATTTGCTTTCAAAACATAGCATAGGCATCTCTTCATATTTAGATCAAATTAATTCTGATAATAGCCATATATATTATGATTTCATGTACTATAAATTATTTATAGCCCTATCCCTATATGTGGGTATACAAATTATTTGCAAATTGCATTACCATAAAAATGCTGCTGAAATTGCAATGCATTCCACCGTTATATATAAATACAAATAAATAAATAAATAAATAAGGAAAAAATGCTACTGAAAGCTGGTTCCAATAGCACATACCTGTAATCCCAGTGGCTCAGGAGGCAGGATCAAGAATTCAAAGCCAGCCTCAGCAAAGGCAAGGTTCTAAGCAACTCAGTGAGACCCTGTTTCTAAATAAATACAAAATGGGGCTGGGGTTGTGGCTCAGTGGTTGAGTGCCCCTGAGTTCAATTCCCAGTACACAAAAAAATGTTACAACAAATATCCTGTATTATAGTTGCTTTTCTTGTTTTGTTTAATTTCCAAAATTGAGATTTTAGTGTATGTTTTAATTTAATAGATACTACCTGATTACTTTTTTAAAGTTGTAGCAATTCATTCTCCCATTAGCAAAATAAAAATGCATATGTCTCCTCACTGGATATTATCACTCTTTTCTGTTTCTGTCAATTTTATGACAAAGAGATTCTTACTAGTGTTTAATTTCATTTCTTCAAACATCTTTTCATACATTTGTTATCTCTTCTATAAAACATTTGTATTCTACAGCAGACACTGTCAATTGCCTATGCATTAGCCACTACTGCCTTGTTAAAAAAAAGTATTTTTCAGTATTTGGCACCAATATAATACATATGCACATCCTCAGTTCCAGTGGATAAATACTGATTAGTCTAAGATAAGTCATTCAATTCCTGCATTAGTTTATTCATTCAATAAGTACTTATTGAGTACCTACTATACGCAACAATGAGCAAAGTCTCCCCCTGTCTTCATGAAGTTTATATCCTAGAGTAGAAGATGCACAGGCCAATAAATAAATATACATCATGTTATGGGGTAATAAGAGCCAAATCAAGAAAACAAAAGGCATAAGAATAAGTTGAGAGGAACATGAAAGGGATTAGAATAGATATTGTTAATATTTTATACAAAGTTGTCAGTTTTCAGCTAGAAATCCATTGCAATAACCTCAGGTGAGAGAGATAATGGCCTGGAAGTATATAATTATTATAGAAATGAAGAAAAGTGGTCAGATTTAAGATGAATTTTGAAGAAAGAAATATCAGAATTTGCTGCTGTATTTGATATGCTGAATGAAAGAAAGAGAAGTTAAAGAAGAAACCAATAATTGGGCTGGAGTTATAGCTCAGTTGGTAGAGTACTTGCCTTGCATGCACAAGGTCCTGGGTTATAATCGACAGCACCACAAAAAAGAAAGAAAGGAAGGAAGGAAGAAAAGAAAACAGTAATTATTGCCTAAGAATCTGAAAAGTACAGTGTCCATTATTAAGATATGGAAGATTGCAAGAGGGAGAGAATATTAGCTTGTTTTTGGACATGTTAAATTTGAGATTCCTATTAACCACATAATGATGCTAAGGTATTTTGAGTCTTAAGTTGATAGAGAAATCCTGTCTAGAAATAAAAGACAGTATATAAAAGGTAAAGCCATGAGATTAGAT
Source organism: Marmota monax (assembly GCF_021218885.2). Taxonomy (NCBI): domain Eukaryota; kingdom Metazoa; phylum Chordata; class Mammalia; order Rodentia; family Sciuridae; genus Marmota; species Marmota monax. The sequence goes on along the minus strand of NW_026695230.1, from coordinate 9,654,344 downwards.
GAGACCAGTTAGAGAGAGAGAGAAAGATAAAGAAATGAGGAGCAATAAGGACTGAGCATTGGGTATTTGCCAGGCGAGGTGGCATAGGCCTGTAATTCCAGTGACTCCAGAAGCTGAGGCAGGAGGATCACAATTTCAAGGCCCACCTTAACAACTAAGCTAGACCCTAAGCAACTGAGTGAGAGACTGTCTTAAAATAAAGGGCTGGTCTCTGGTTTCAATTCCCAGTACCCTCAAAATTAGCAGTTTTTTCGTACATTAGAAATTGTCATGACTTCTGCTGTCATGTATGACTAAAAATAAATAAATTAATTAAAAAAAAAGAAATTGTCATGACAATCTGATGGCCTCTGAATAATTTATAGGAACTTTGGACAATACGTGGGCTAAATAAAAAAAAAGTCTAGAACCTGAATAGTGCATAGTAAGCGCTTAATTATTTTTTATATTACTATTATTATTATTAATAGATTTTCTATTACATGTGCTGCAAATATTTTTCCAATGATCTTTTGTCTTTTTGTTGACTAGGCATTTTGCCATAATTATTTATTTTTATGCAGTTAAAAATATCTATAATTCCCCTTTTTTTGCTAAAGAAAGTCTCTTTCTCCCAATATTTGTAACATTTCTTCCAGTTTTTTCTAATATTTATTTATTCTACATTTTAAAATCTAATCCACCTAGAATTAGTTTTCTATTTTTGAGACTTTTTTGTTTGTTTTGGTGCTGTGGACTGAACCCAGGACCTTATGTGTACTAAACAGATGCTCTACCACTGAGCTACCCCCCCCCAGTCCCTATTTTGCATTTTTTTGTTTTGTGTATAATATGAAAATCTAGATTTCTTTTCTTTCAGAGTAACAGTGATACCAGAGCTACTTATTAAATAAACTGTCTTTTTCCCACTAAACTGGAATACCACCTTTTCCACATACATTTTGATCTACTTCTGACTTATATCAATCCACTGATCTATTTGTCTGATATTATACTAATATCATATATTGTAAAAGATAAATTTTTGTCCATAATAACTGTTCTTTCTTCTAATGTAATAGTTTTAGTTGTGTATAAAGTATTGAACCAAAGACAATATTTCCCAGACTCCCTTGTAGCAACAAAGTGTGGCTACTCATATATCACTGGTCATAAATTAGTATCATATTGCTGATATTTCCAGTCCTTTTAAGGATGAATCCCAGAAATGGCATTTTCCTGGCTCCTTTTTCTTTTCCCAAAGGATTAAGCATTCAACTCCAGAGATACAAACAATTGAGAGGATGAGAGAAGAACATTACTTGCTTTGAGATACTTACGAACTGATACATGAAAGAGACCAACACCTATCTTGTTTACACCACTGTACTTTATGGGCTCTGTTATTAGCTCTACTAAAAATGATCATATGCTTTTCAGAAGGCTATAATATCTGAGAGGCTAAGTCTGTCCTCATTATTTTTTTTTCATTTTAGATATTTATTCTTTAATCTCCTTATTTTCCCATATCTTTTTCAAAGTATGATATTGTTAGCCTTAACTTACTTTGTTTTTCATTATTTTAATTTTGTTTTATTTGTTGTTCTACATGTTCTATTAATGTCTTTTCCCCTGAGGAATGAGGTTAAAAATCTTTTTGTATGTTTGTTAGCCATGTGAGTTTTCTCTTCTAATTAATACACTTTGGTCTCTTTTCTCTTCGCATATTTTTCATACTCTTTTTCACATTTATTTGTAACAATTCATTATATATTCTGAGTACCAAAACTTCCTTTGTTATACAGGTTTCAAATTTGTAGTTCCATTTTGTGATTTGGTCTTTCAATGTACGTAAGATTTATATTTTAATTTAACAAAATTTACCAATCTTTTCCTTCATTTTTTCCGGGGGGGGGGTTGTGTCTTATTTAAGAAATCTTTCAGCTGGGCACGTTGGTGCACGCCTGTAATCCCAGCAACTCAGGAGGCTGAGGCAGGAGGATTGCGAGTTCAAAGCCAGCCTCAGCAAAAGCAAGGCACCAAGTTATTCAGTGTCTCTAAATAAAATACAAAATAGGGCTGGGGATGTAGTTCAGTGATTGAGTGCCCCTGAGTTCAATCCCCAGTACCAAGGAAGGAAGGAAGGGAGGGAGGGAGGAAGAAAGAGAGAGAGAGAGAGAGAAAGAAGGGAGGGAGGGAAGGAAGGAAGGAAGGAAGGAATCTTTCTCTAATCTTTCTTTCTTTTCAAAAGTTTCAAACTCTTGCATTTCACATTAGATCATTAGTCTACCCAGATCCTGCACTATAGTAAAAGATTATAGAAGAAAGAAAGAAAGAAATTATATAGAAAGAAAGAAAGAGAAAGGAAGGAGGGAAGGAAGGAAGAAGGAAGGAGGGAAGGAAGGAGGGAAGGAAGAAAGAAGGAAGGAAGGAGGGGAGGAAGGAAGGAGGGAAGGAAGGAAGGAAGAAAAGAAGGAAGGAGGGAGGGAAGGAAGGAAGGAAGGAAGGAAGGAAGGAAGGAAGGAAGGAAGGAAGGAAGGAAGGAAGGAATCTTTCTCTAATCTGATGTCATAAAGACATCCTTACGTTTTTTTCAAAAATTTCAAACTCTTGCATTTCACATTAGATCATTAGTCTACCCAGATCCTGAACTATAGTAAAAGATTATAGCAATCTAATTTTTGTTTTTTCTTGCATATATAATCAACTATCCCCCTACCTTTTATTGATATATTGTTCTTTTACCAATGACTTTCAATGCCACCTCTGTCTATATCAAGTTTCCATGCCTTTATTTGTCTGTTTCTTGGATTTCTATTCTGTTCTATTAATTTATTTGAAAAACCACTTAATCCCACTCTGCTATCTATCTATCTATGTGTATATATATATATATATATATATATATATATATATATCCATTTTATTCTTATTATAAATGCATAGAGTATGTGGTCTTGCATCTACCTTGGTTTACTTAACAAAATGTTTTTGAAATTCATCCATATTATTGTACATTTCAGTAAAAGATGCATTTTTAATATTGAGTAGCATTCCATTCTATGTATTTATGACTATTCAGCCTCCACTGATGAATATTTTGTTTCTAGTTTTGGATAGTATGAATAAAGCTGCTATTAACATTTTTGTACAAATATTTTCTGAACATGTGTTTCTATATTCCTTGGGTAAAAATCTAAGAGTAAAATTGCTGGATTTTGGTTGGCCTATGTTCGATTTTATAAGACTTGCCAACATAGTTTCCAAAATGGCCATATATTTCATATCCCCACTTAGCAATGTCTGAGAATTTTTATTGTTTTAACTCCTTACCAACATTTTGTATTGTCAGTTTTATTTGGTTGTTTTCTTGTTTTAAGATTAGCAATTCTAGAGAACGTGTTATGATTTTAGTTTAAAATCTTCAGATGAATAATGATGTTGAATAATTCTTGTGTACATTTATTGGCCATTTGTGTATAATTCTTTGCAAGATACTTATTCAAGTTGTCTGAACCATTTTTGTAGAAAATGAATTGTTTGTCTAATTTCATTGAGTTGAAGAAACTGCTTATATATTCTGAATTCAAGTCCTTTATCAGATAAAAAAATATTTTTGCAAATATTTTCTCCATGGCTATGACAACCATACCACCACGATTTATTCTCTTAACAATGTTTTTTGATGAGTAGAAGTTTTTAAGAATTTCATATGGTTAATTTTTCCTTTCTAATCACTGTTTTCTGGGTCCTGGCTAATTTTTTTTCATTATTTTTATTGATGTTGTAATGTTATAAAGGTATCCTTCTATGTTTTCATCTAGATGTTTTATAGTTTCTGCTTTTACATGTAAGTCCATGATCACCTTAATTTTTGTATACAGCGTGAAATAATAAAAAATATAATATATATCACTGTCTCCAGTTCCTGACACATAGCCCCCAAAACTCTTATAATTTTCTAAGTGATAGGGGTGCTTAAAATCTCTTTTTGTTCTAATATTTGGTCTTTAACAATTAGATTAGTTCCTAAACCCCTTGAAATTTCCTGGGTGACAGGAGCATCTTTTGTTCTAAGGTGACCTGAGGTGACTCTTGATGGGTTTCTTGGATGGAGCTGGTCAGAGAAATCAAGCCATGATTAGAAGCTTGTAACTTTCAGTCCCATCCCCCATCTTCCAGCAACAAGAGAGGAGAGAGATTGAATTAATAATCAACCATGTGTATGTGATGGAGCCGCCATAAGAATCCTTAAGAGACAAGAAGGTTGATAAACACATGGAGGTACTGTGAGAACAGCAGTCTGGAGAAGACTTGGAAGCTCCATACCTCTTCCAACATATCTTGCCCTATGTACTTCTTATATCTGGCTGTTTCCAAGTTGTACCAGTTTATAATGAACTAGTAACCTAGTAATTAAACTGTTTTCCTGGGTTCTGTGAAACATTCTAGCAAATTGGCAAACCCAGGGAAGAGGTCATGGGAACCTCTGAGTTACGGCCAGTTGGCCAGAAGCATAGGTTACACCTGGACTTAGAATTGGCATCTCAAATTGGAGCAGTCCTGTGGGATTGAATCTTTACCCTGTAGAATCTGATACTATCCCAAAATAAATCCCATTGAAACTAAGTTAAATGGTAGGATATCCAGCCAATATCTACAGAGAAGTGGAGAAATGCTTGAAGTGAGAAGAAAACTCAGACATTTGATGACAGAGTTTAGTATTTAAAATAGTAGTAAAATAAGTAGAAGAAATAGGAGTTTTATTTTCTTTTTAAAAAAATATTTTTAATTGTAGGTAGACACAAAACCTTTATTTTTATTTATTTATTTTTATGTGGTGCTGAGGATCAAACCCAGTGCCTCACTTATGCTAGGCGAGCACTGTACCCCTGAGCCACAACCCCAGCCCCAGGAATTTTACTTTCAATGGGTAAGTTCTTTTTTTTGCATATAGATAATTCAGATATCAATTCTGATATTAGTTTTTTTTCTAATTAGTCATTTTAAAATTCTCAGCAAAGTTTTTGTAGAGGTCTCTCAATGTAGAGGTCTTACTGAGTTTAGATTTGCTTTCTGGTACTGACTTGTTCATTTTCCTGGAAAGATTATACTACATAGATTTCCATTCTTTTTTATTCTCTAAAACTGTTTAACGTCAGAATTAATGCCACTTCTAGTACAGAGAAGTAAGCACCTGCAATGGTCAGTTTAAGGATATCAACTTGACTGGACAAAAAGATGCTTAAAGAATTGGAAAACCGTAGCTGTGGCTGTGGCTCAGCGGTAGCACACTTACCTGGTATGTGTAAGGAACTGGGTTCAATTCTCCACCATATAAATAAATAAAATAAAGGTCTATCAAAAAAAAGTCTATCTTTAAAAAAAAAGAATTGGAAAACCATTACTTCTAGGTGAATTTGTGAGGGTTTTTCCAGAGAAGAGTTGCATGCAAGCCTGCAAACTAAGTGAGGAAGACTTTACTCTGAATGTAGGCAGGCACCATCCAATTGTCTGGGGCTAGATAGAACAGGAAAATGAATGCCTGTTCCCTCCAGATTGGGTACATTTTGAGCAGCTATTTCTGTGGATATCAGACTCCAGTTTCCTCAGACTTTGGACTCTGCAACTTGTACCAGCAGAACTCTGGGGTCCTCAGTCTTTTGGCCTTGAATAGGAAGCCTTCCTAATTCTGAGCCTTCCAGCTTCTTGAACCAAGCAATACTATCAGCTTGCAGATGGCCATCATGGAACTTTTCATCCTCTGTGGGCATATGAGCCAATTTAATAAAGTCTTTCATAAATTATATTATCCCCTCATATATTACATTAGTTCTGTTTCCCTGGAGAACCCTGACAAATATAGCTACTTACAAGACTCTCTCACAGAAAACAATAAATTCTGATAAAATGCAAAAAACAACTGAGAGTTCTGGAAAATAAACAAAAGAAAATAGAGTTGAAACCTGAAAAAAATTACTGACAGAGGGTGGGTTTCCCATTTTGTATGGCTTTGTCTTGAGGGCAGCCACAGTCTCAGAGTAGCATATAACAGCTATGACTACAATAGAAAGTCTAGTTTCTTTCCAGATGGAAGAAACAGGAGAAGGATCCAAGGTAACCAGAGCCACCAGAGAGAAGGGGGAAATCCCAAAGGACAGAGCTAGGGAACAGAAACTCCAGATTCTTTATATAACCCTTTTCTAAATCTCTGACATGTATGTAGCAAACTGAAATCAGTTTTCTAATCTGAGACGTGACCTATGTTGCCAATCACAGGCAAGGAAGAGTTTCAGTTTGGATCTAACCAAGTTAACTGCCTGATAAAGCTAAAACATCAGCTTTAATTTGGAGGACTATAAGAGAATCCAGAGGCTGTATGACATATCACAATGATCAGATTCAATCTATAATTACTTGACATGAAGAATCAGGAAAATGCAATTCATTTTTAAGAGAAAAGATGATCAACAAAAACTAATCCCCAAAAGAACCAGATGTTGAAATTATCAGACAAGAACTTTAAGGTATTTATTATAAATATGCTAAGTGAAAAAAATAAAAATATATTCATAACCAAGAAAAAATTAGGAGTGAAAAATTAAAATCTGAAATAAAACTCACTGTATAGAATTACTTAAATGCAGACAACAAAGGAAAGAGATTGTGAATTTAAAGACAGATAATTAAAATTATCTGCTCTGAAAAAAAATAGAAGAAAAATTGGAAACAAAAACCTAATGCCTCACAAATTTGTATGACAATATCAAAAGATGCAGCCTAAGAGTTGGAATCTCAGAAAGAGGGGAAAGAATGAATGGGGAAACAAAACTATCTAAAGAAATAATGATAAATTTGGTGACAGAATAGAAATTATATTTTTCTCATCTACAAAATTATCTGAGCTTATGGGGCTGAGGCTGTGGCTCAGCGCACTTGTCTGGCATGTGTGAGGCACTGGGTTCAACTCTCAGCACCACGTATAAATAAATAAAATAAAGGTCTATCAACAACTAAAAAATATTTTTTTAAAAAATTATCTGAGCTTAAACTTAATTTATTATATTATTTGGATTTAGTTTATTGGTTTTTAATTTTTATTTAAATCAATTAGCTTAATGATTTACTATATTGTTCTTTTTCAATGATTTGTTCACTTTCATTTTTCTAGAAATTTTCTATTTCATCTAACATTTCAAATTAGTTTTTTAAAAATATTTGTTTTAGTTGTAAGGGTACACAATAAACTTTATTTTTTTTTTAATGTGGTGCCTAGGATTGAACCCAGAGCCTCACGTGTGTTAGGCAAGAGCTTTTCTACTGAGCCACAATCCCAGCCCCTCAAATTAGTTTTAATTATCCCTAGTGATATTAAAAGTTCCAATTTCATCTTCCCTAGTGATATTAAAAGTTCCAATTTCACCTGTCATGATGTCCCATTTTCCTTTTGTAATATTTAGTGTGTCCTTATTCTATCTGTTGATTAGTCTTACTAGAAGTGATCTGTTTTTTTTTTTTCAAGAAAAAGGGTTTTTTGTTTTTTTTTTTAGAGAGAGAGAGAATTTTTTTAATATTTATTTTTCAGTTTTCGGTGGACACAACATCTTTATTTTATGTGGTGCTGAGGATTGAACCCAGCGCCCTGCGCATGCCAGGCGAGTGCGTTACCGCTTGAGCAACATCCCCAGCTCAAGTTTTTGTTTTCTTGATCTCTATTGTTTCTTTCCTTATTTTTATTTCTTCATAATTTTTATTATTTTTTCTTTTCTATTTCTTTAATTAGTTTCTTTAATTACTCTATTACTCTTATTCCAGATTCTTTAGCCAATACTTATTTATTTTTAATATTTTTAAATACATGTATTAAACCATAAATTTACTCCTCCCCCCTAAAAGGTGCATTAGCTTGATCCCAGAAATACTGAATATGGATTACAGCAAATGAAATAACTACCAACAAAGAGAATCCAAGACACAATAGATTAAATAAGATACTTGTTATGGTTTGAATCTGTAATGTTCCCCAAAGTTTCATATGTTGAAGCCTTGGTCCACAATGCAGCAATGTTCAGAGGTAGGGCTTTGGGGAAATGATTGGATAATGAGGAGCATCAGTGGATTAATCTACATTGATAATGAACGGACTACTGGGAGGTGGTAGAAACTATGGGTGGTGGGGCATGATTGGAGACAGATGGTCATTGGGGGTGTGTCCTGAAAGGTTATTTCTTATCCCCAGCCTCATCTTTTCTCTGCTTCACAGATGTCATGAGCTGCATAGCCTTCCATTGCCATGATGTTCTTGCTTGCTTCAGGTCCAAAGCAATGGAGCCAGACAGCCATGGACCAAAACCTCTGAAATCATGAGTCAAAATAAATCTTTCCTCCTTTAAGTTGTTTATGTCAACTATTTGGGTCAGAGAAATGAAAAACTGACTAACACAATACTTTATTTACTTCTTACCTAAGAAGCAGTGTAGGCATTTCAAGTTCACAGATATCTCTGGGTCCTAAGCTGTCATCCTCAATGTCTCTCAAGGTCACTTTAGTTTCCATCAATCCTACAAACAGAAAGGTAAAGAGTGTGCAGTAAGATGTGTGTAAAGTTTTATATGCCAGGCCTGGAAACAAGAGTATCACTTATAGTCATATTCTTTTGATGTGAATCTTCAGTCATATGGCCACACTTAACAACAAAGTGGGCTAAAAATTCAGTCCTTGGTTAAGAAACCCTGGTATATCCCGGTTACAATAAAAGGAGAGATTGTGCAGTAGTCCCAGCCACATGTATTTTCACTGATGTTCACATTTATAATTCTACTGGAATTTCATCATTATCTTGTGAATTATGGGAAAGTGCATTAATTTTTTTCAACGGTGTTTTGAGTTTTTTTAACTATTGTTGATTTGTAACTTAATTACACTGTTAATTGTCTACATAATGTTGATTCTCTGAAATTTCTGTACTAGTATGTCATCAATTGTCACAAACACTCCACATGTACTTAAAAAGAATACATAGGAAGCTGGTGATTTGCTCAGTAGTTGAGCATTTACCTAGCATGCATGAGATCCTAGGTTCAATTTGCAGTACAAAAAAAGAAAACAAGCAGGGTGCAGTGGCACATGCCTGAAATCCCAGTGTCTTGGGAATCAAGTTCAAAGCCAGCCTCGGCAAAAGTGAGGCACTAAGCACTCAGTGAGACCCTGTCTCTAAATAAAATACAAAACAGGGCTGCAGATGTGGTTCAGTGATCAAGTGCCCCTGAGTTCAATACCTGGTAGGAAGGAAGGAAGGAAGGAAGGAAGAAAGGAAGGAAGGGAGGGAGGGAGGGACATAGCTTTTTTGTTTGTTGTATATAGAAATCTATAATATCCATAGATTAAACTTGTTAATTTCTTTAATATGTTTACAAAGTTTTACCTTGGTTCACAGTATGCCTGTTCTCATTACATTGGTAAAATTATGTCACACTGTCTATAATAAAGTCAATTGGACAAGGAATTACACTCCACATTCACTTAAAAAATGCTCAATTTTATTGGTTAGAAATGAGAAAAAGTTCCATTTGTCAGTTTTGCAATCATAGATTCTCTGGATTGTTTTCCTTTCATTCTTCCTTCCAAAAATGTCATTTCCCCTTGCATTTTATCAAATGCAGCTAATAACAACCAATTCAAGACAGCAACATATTGTCATAAATCTCCTTGCACAAAATGCAAGTTCATTTGGGACATTTTCTGCCTTCTAAGTTATGGCAGGTAGTAATTCACAAGTAATATTTTTCCCAATGGTTTACCACTATAAGACATGTCCATTTTCACAGGTTCCAAAAATAGTTTTCTACCACCTGCAGCTTGTATTCAAAAGCAATGCCACATATTTTAGTTTTTTATTACAGAAACATACAACTTCTAGAATCCAATTTATGTATTAGTGTCATGGGTTGCTGTGGGGAGCCATTCTCACACGTGACTGGGCAACTCCCGGTTTGGGTCTGAGGCGCTCTGGCTAAACTGTGTCGGAGCTTTCCCGACCCTCTCCTGGTGCGAGAGCCTGTCCGTGTGGGGGTGTGACTTGACCACTGACCCTGGGGCCAATCACTGACCCTGACCTTGGAGTGCTGCCCTCCTCAACCTTCATTGGATGGAATTCTCCCCTGAATTTCTTGTTCCCCAATAAAAGGCTACTCCCTGGTGTGCTCTCTCTCTCTCTCTCCAGCTAGCCCTGAGTAATCCCTGCTGCCCTACCGGGTGGTTCAAGGTGGGAGCCAGAGGGGGAGCCATCTCGGACCTGGTCATAGAAAAAGGTAACTGAGTCTGTGTGTTTATTTCGATCTCACTAGTTAACTTTTATGCCAAGAACCTCTTTAATGAAACCAGTGCGCTGGTCGCATGGTGGAAGGTTGCATTGTCCCTCCACCAGAAAGATATGTTGAAGTGTTAACTCCCAATAAATCAGAGTGACCTTATGTAAAAATAGGGTCACTGGAGAATTAGTCTATGGAATTAGTTAAAATGATATCATAGTAGAGTAGGATGTGTCCCTAATTTCAGAAGATATGAAAACATCAGAAAATATGAAGATGGCGACACTTAGAGAAAATGTCATGTGATGACAAAGGTGGAGACTAGAGTTACACCACTCCAAGCCAGGGAATGCTAAAGATTTCTAGTAAACTAGCAGAAGCTAGTAAAAGGCAAGGAAAATTTTTTCTACAGTGCTCAGGTGAACACTGACCCAGCTAATGTAAATTTCAGACATCTGGCCACCAGAACTGTGAGACAATGAATTTCTGTTGTATTAAACCATGCAGTTTGTAGTACTTACAGTAACCCTACAAGACTAAATACAATTTGCATACATGTGTTGCCATAAAGCTGACTTTTAAAGAAAGTAACTCCAAACTCAATGGCTTATTTCTTTGTTTATTTGTTTGTGCTCCCAGATTTGTTGTGTTAGCTATGACTCTGCTGAGCTTGCTTGGGCTCAGCTTTAGACTTTAGAGCCTGTACTAATCTTCCCTACATGTCTTCATGTTCTGGCTTCCAGGATGAATGAACAGCTTCATCTGGAACCTGCATGGTGTTTTCATAACAGACAGTGAAAGCGTACAAGGTCAAGACAAGTCACACACATTTATCTCATGTGGCATGAGATACATTCCCCTACGTGCCTTTGGCAAACCCCGACATGCCTTTGGCAAAGAAAGAAACATAGGCTTCAAGTTCATGTGGAAGGGAAGTACTGGCCGAAAAGTGACTACAGGAAGGTGAGAAGGTAATTAACAGTTAATATATATTTTGTTATATCTACTTCATTTATATTTATTGAGATTACTCATGTGCTTTTAACTATTTATATCATCTAATTTTTATTTTTATCATCCTTTTATTTTTTATCCTTCTTTCATGCCTTCTTGAGATTTATATGGTTTCTATATCCTTCCCTGCTTTTTCCTCTCTGCTAATTTAGAAGCTATTGATAGTATGTCCATTTATTTAGCACTTAAATGTTAACATATAATATACTTAAATACTAACATATAATAGATAAATGTTAATTTATAACATACTTAAATTTTAACATAATAAATATTAGAAAAATATATAAAATATATTTAAATGTCATAGAAATATAAAAATATGTATAATATATATAATCATATAATTTTTCTAACATACAGAAAATATCTAAATAAATTCAACATATCTAGGTTCCTTCAACAACATGAACCTTGGCATGGTTTATTCTACATCTTCACTCTGAGCTCATCTTTCTTCTTGCCAAGAGTATACTCTTTTATAAATAGTTCTAGAGTTTGTAGATGACAAGTGATCTTCCCATTTGTGTCTCTGAAAAGTATTAAGTATTGTCATAAATCCTGAGTGACAGCATAAAATTAAAGATAAAATTCTAGATTGAGAGTTTTTTACCTCAGCATTTTAAAAAGATACCATTTCACTGTCTTATAGCATTTATTATTGCTGCTAGGAAGGCTTATATTAGTCTAAAATTAATAATATTATTTTTCTTAGTTAACATTTTTCAATTTTACCATGCTGAACCTATTTGATGGATAAACTGTGAGACAAATAACTGATCATAAGACCATGTTGAAGAATCCTTGTTCATATCAACTGATATTCTATCCAAGCCATTCTCTCTTTTCTAATAAGAAGAGGCATGCAATAATCAGAGAGAGAGATTCCTGATATAAGGTTGAAGGTTGTAATTCTGGGGATGGGAAGACAGAGGAGAGATGACAGAGGACGGAAAAGAGTCTTCCATAAAACGCAAAGATTGAGTAGAGGGTATATTCACCCTAAAGCTCATAAAGCAGTATTTATTTCTTCCAGGAACACTGATTCTGAGATTCCAGGAGACATATGATGTCTGTGTTTTAGTCAGCATTTTTGCTGCTGCAACCAAAAAACCCAACAAGAACAATTTTAGAGAAGGAAAAGTTCATCATGGGGCTCATGGTTTCAGAGGTCTCAGTCCACAGCCAGCCAGCTCCATTGCTCTGGATCAAAGGTATGGAAGAACATTATGGTAGAATAGTACAGTGGAGGAAAGCTGCTCAGGACATGGCACCAGGAAACAGAGAGAGCGAGCTTCATTCAATAAGGATAAAATATATACCCCAAAAAGTATCCTCCCAGGAACCCACCTCCTCCAGCCACACCCTACCTGCCTACAGTTACCACCCAGTTAATCTATTCATATGAATGATAACAATCTTCTTTCTATCTGTTAAATTCATTATGGAAAGTATGCTATTTTGGAAGTGTGCTATTCATTATGGAAAGTTTCTAACTATTATTATTAAATAGTTTATTTCTCTTCTTATTTTTGCTTTTTTATGTGAGACTTTGTTACTGAGAACATATGCTTTTAATTTTTTAATATTTTTTATTTGTAGTTATAGATGGACACATATCTTTATTTTATGTGGTGCTGAGGATCGAACTCAGTGCCTCACGCATGCTAGGTGAGTACTCTACCTCTAAGCCTCAATCCTAATCCCACTTTTTTTAACTTCTTGATATAACATCATTACATTCATTGTTATCATTGCATAATGGTCTTTTCCTCTTGTAACAATGTTTAAGTCTATTTTGCTTGATATTTATGCAACCAGTCATCTCTCTCTTAGTTACTGTTTATATAAAATATCTTTTCCCATCCATTCATTTTTAACTTATGTTTTTTAATCTAAAGTGAGTCTCTTATAGACAATATATTGTTGGATCATGTTGTTTGCTTTACCCATTCTGAAAATTTCTCACTTTAAATTGGAGAGTTGACTCCAGTTACAGTTAATGCAACTGCTAATAAAGAAGGACTTCTGTCGTCTTGCTATTTGCTTCTTGTGTCTTATTTCTTTTTTTCCTCTATCTCTACTACTAATTTCTTTTGTGTTAAATATTTTCTATCATATTATTTTGTTCCCTCCCCCTTTAATTTTATAAAATATATCTTAGTTACTTTCTTAAGAATTAACCTTGATATTACAACTTCTTAATTTATAATAATCTAGTTTGAATTACTACCAACTTAGTTCAATGGTGTATGAAACTGCTCCTAGGTGGTCTCATTCTTCCCCTTTTATGTTGTTACTGTCACATGTCTTTATACATTGTGTATACATCAACATAGATTTATAATTATTTTATTTATTCTGGTATCTTTTAAGTCACTCAGAAAAATGAGGAGTTTGAAAAAAAAAGTACTTTCATAAGTATTTTTTATTTCTTTGTGTGGATTCAAGTTACTATTTAGTATCCTTTCATTTCAGCCTGCAAGGCTCTTTATATCATTTCTTATAAGGCATGTTACTACTGATGAACTCTCTCCATTTTAATCTAGGAATGTTTTAAACTCCCCTTAACTTTTTTTTTTTTTTTGTTCTTGGATTTTGGTTCAGTGTCCCTCTACCACTGAACTACAGCCCAGTAGTTGTTTAATCTTGAGATAGAGTCTTACTAAATTGCTGAGGCTGGCCTTGAACTTCTGATCCTTCTGGCTCAGCCTTTCCAGTCACTAGGATTACAGGTATGCCCCTCTACACCCAGATTCCCCTTAACTTTTAAAGGACAATTTTTCCAGATATAAAATTCTTGGAAAACAGTTTTTTGTTACTATATTTTGTATATGTCATCCCAGTACCTTCTGGCTGTCATGATTTTTTTTTTTTAAATCAGATGTTAATCTCATTGAGTGTCCCTTGTACTTGATAAATCACCTTGCTCTTGCTACTTTCAAGATTCTCTGTTTTTGTCTTTCAATAGCTTGATTTTTATATGCCTCAGTTCCTTTTAACTTACTCTTGTCTGAAATTTTTTGAGCTTCTTAGATGAGTAGATTTGTGTCTTTTGTCAAATTTGAGATGTTTTCAACCATTATTTCTCTAAATATTCTTTATCTTTCTTTCTTTCTTCCTGGGATTCTAATTATGCCTATGTTGGTATGCCTGGTGGTTTCACAGATTTTTTAGTCTCTTTTCATTTTTCTTCATTCTTTTTTCTTTCTACCCCTCAAACTAAATAATCTTAATTGACCTATCTTAAGGTTCACCTTCCTTTTGCCAGACCAAATCTGATATTTAACACTTCAATAGTGAATTTTTCATCTCAGTTATGAAGACCCTATTTGACTCCTTTCTCAATTTATGTATCTTTGTTGATATTCATTATTTGGTAGGACATCATTCTTAACAGTTTGTTTTAGTTCTTTGTAAGTGGTTTCCTTTAGCTGTCTGAGAACCTTTTTAAAAAATATTTAAAGTCTTTGTCTAGAACATCCACTACATGGGCTTCCTCATGAGTAATTTCTGTTAACTTCTTTTTTTTCCTGTGCATGAGCCATAATTTCTTATTTCTTTACTTATTGAAAATTAAATGGTTTTTCTACTATAATGTGACAACTCTAGAAATCAGATTCTTTCATCTGGTTGGGGATCATTTGTTGTTTCTTATTGTAGTTACTTCCATTTCTTTAGTGACTTTTCTGAACAAATTTTAGAAGGTCTGTTATTGATTATCATGTGTAGGTACTAAAATCTATGTTCCATTAGCTTGGTGGTCAACTAATGATTGAATAGATGTATCCTTAAGTTTAAAGAACAAAAGCAAAAAACAAAACCTCCCACCTTTGAAAATGAACTTTGTGTATTTTGAGCATACCTTCACTCAACAACTCTATTTAAAACTCTGCACTAGCCCTTACTTCCTGATTATGTGAAGCCTGAAAATCAGTCAGGGGAGAAAGCTTAGGATCTCCTAAGGTTTTTTTCAAATATACACTCTGTCCAAGGAAAAAACTTGGGCCTTTTAGATTCCCAGAAATATGTGGGACCTTTACACAGCCCTTATTCCCCACAACATCTTTTTCATTTTCTGTTTTAAACAGGGTTTTATTTTTTAAAATTTATTTATTCTAATTCATTATACATGATAGCAGAATGCATTTCAATTTATAGTATACATATAGAACACAATTTTTCATGTTTCTTGTTGTACACAAAGTAGAGTCACACCATTTTGTGTCTTCATATGTGTACTTAGGATAATGATGTCCATCTCATTCCACCATCTTTCCTACTTCCATGCCCCTCCCTTACCTTCCCTCCCCTTTGCCCTTTCTAAAGTTCCTCCATTCCTCCCATGCTCCCCCCACCATCCCTATATTATGGATCGGTACCCACATATCAGAGAAAACACTCAGTATTTGTTTTTTTAGGAATGGCTTATTTCACTTCGCATGATTATTGTCAAACTCCATCCATTTACCTGCAAATGCCAGGATTTCTATTTCACTGCTCAGTAACATTCCATTGTGTATATATACCACATTTTCTTTATTCATTCATCTAATGAAGGGCATCTAGATTGGTTCCACAATTTAGCTATTATGAACTGTGCTGCTATAAATATTGATGTAGCTGCATCATTGTAGTATGCTGTTTTCAAGTCCTTTGGGTATAAACCAAGGAATAGGATAGCTGGGTCAAATGGTGGTTCATTCCAAATTTTCCAAGGAATCTCCATACTGATTTCCATATTGGTTACACCAATTTGCAGTCACAACATCTTGTTCCTTAGTCTTTCTGTGCTTTTTGGATGCTTTCTTGTTTGTTTCAACTGTTATGTCTTGCCCGAAGTGGCAGTAATAAAATCGCTACTAAATGTTTTCAACAAACACCTCCTGAGTAGCCATTCTGAGAAAGTTCTGAGTTAGACAAAAGAAGGGAAAACACTATAATTTATTATTTCGTGTAGCCACCCAAGCAAAACCACAGTTCTTTGAGAATAATATCCATTATTCTCCCTCTGGTACTAGGTACTTATACTGGAAAATGAATTATTATCTTTAAAGCTGCCACCAAGCTGGCACTGTGGTGCATGCTTCTAATCCCAGAGACTTTGAAGGCTGAGGCAGGTGAATCACAAGTTCAAGACCAGCCTCCATAGTTTAGTATGATGCTGTCTCAAATAAAAAGGGCTGTGGCTATTTCTTAGTGGTAAAGAACCCCTGTGCCCCAGAACCAAATCCCCAGTATCAAAATCAATCAATAAAAACCATTCAGGCATGATGGCACACATCTATAATCCCAGCAGCTCTGGATGCTGAGGCAGAAGAAGGTTCAAACCCAGCCTCACTAACTTAGCAAGGCTCTAAGCAATTTAGTGAGACCCTGTCTCAAAATAAAAAATTTAAATAGGGCTGGGGATATGGCTCAGTGATTAAGTGCCCTCAGGTTCAATCCCTAGTACCAAAAACAAACCTGCCAACAAGATAGGAAACGGGGTAAGGGAAAAAATAGTGTAAGTTAAAGTGCCAGAGATTTAGAGATTTAGTAGTATTAGTTGTAGTAGTAATTACTCCCCTGGTAAGTAACAAGATTTCAATTAGTTTCGAGGATTAAAAAAAAAGTTGATCTTGACATATTTTGTTTATTCTTCACTGTTTTTTGTGGAGGAATGGACTTTAGGAGTTCACTACCCTACAAATACAGCTTTTGCTTATGTTACTCAATATTGATTGATATTTAATGTTAAACCAACCTTGTATTCCTAAAAGGAAAACCCATTTTGTTGTGATGAATTATTCCTTTTACAAATTATTGAATCTAATTTGATCTTTTTAAAATGTTTGAATCTATCTATCTATGAGGAGTGTTGACCTATGAGTTTTCTCTCTTGAGACATTTTGTGGTTTGGCATCAGAATAGCAGCCAAATATAAGGAGTTAGAAAATATTACCATCCTCTTCATTTATTGGAAGAATGTGTATCAGACTGGTATTATCTCTTTCTTAAATGTTTGATATAATTTTCCAATGAATCCATCTAGCCCTGGAGCTTTCTTTGTGGGAAGATTTTGAAGTACAAAAAATCAACTGTTCTAATAAATATATATAGATTACTAAGGTTATTCATTTTCTCTTTAAAGAACTTTGATAGTTTGTGTCTTTATTTATTTATTTGTTTGTTTATTTATTTATTTATTTGTATTGGAGATTGAACTCAGGGGCATTTTACTATTGAACTACATCCCCAGTCCTTTTTATTCTATATTTTGGGACAGGGTCTCACTAAGTTGCCAGGCTGGTCTTAAACTTGGGATTCTCCTGCATCAGCCTATGGGATTACAGGCATGGGCCACCATGCCCAGCAGTTTGTGTCTTTTAAGGAAATCTTTTTAACTTCACTTAAGCTTTCAAATCTATAAGTATAAAGTTATTTACAATACTGTTTTATTATCCTTTCAATATCTTTAGAATACTTATCATTGTCATTGGTTTCTTTTTATCACTGACTAGATGTTGATCAATCTTGTTAATCTCAAAGAATCCATTTTATTTCTTTGATTTTTTTTCCTTCTTGTTCTTCTCTGTTCTCTATTTCATTTTTTTTCTTTTTACTCTGATCTTTATTATTTACTTTTTTCTGCTTAGTTTAGGTTTATTATGCTTGTAATTTTCCTATTTCTTAGTGTGAAACATGAACTAAGTCTATGATAAGTCTGAAGTCATGAATTTAAGACCTTCCTTATTTTCTTATATAGGCTTTTGTGTGTGTGTGTGTGTGTGTGTGTGTATGTGTGTTGCTGGATTGAACGAGGGCCTTGTGTATGTGAGAGAAGCACTCTACCAATTGAGATATATCCCCATGACTTATATAGGCTTTTAAACCTATAAATTTCCCTCAAAGTACTAGTTGAGCAGCAAATTTTAATACACTGTGTTTCATTTTCATTCTACTCAAAATTCAAATTGCCCTTCTGGTTTGTTTTTTAACCTATATGTTATTTAGCTTTCAATATTAGATATTTTCCAGATATGTCACTAATTTCTAATTTAATTCCTTTAACCAGAGAATATATTTGCATGATTTGAATCATTTTCAATTCATCAAGATTTCTTTTTTGTTACATAATTTGGTCCTATTTGGTAAATGTCTCCTGTACTTTTAAAAATGTGTATCCTAGTGTTGTTAGGTGCGGTGTTCTGTAAATATCAAGTTGGTTAACAGCTCAAGTTGGTTGATAGTATTATTCAAGTCTTCTCTATCTTTGCTGTTTTCTATCTACTTATTCTATTAATCAGTGAGAGAACACTCCTGAAACCTTCAACTGTAATTTTGGATTTCTATATCTACATTCAATTCTATCAGTTTTATTCCTCACATATTATGAAGCTCCATTAAAAGAAACATAAACAGGATCACCGTCTTAACAAAATAACTTTCTTTTTTTAAAAATATATTTTTTAGTTGTAAATGGATCTTTTGGTTTTTTTATTTATTTATATGCCATACTGAGGATCAAACCCAGGGCCCCAAAATAACTTTCTTTATCATTATGAAATAATACTTTCTAATCCTAGTGACATTCTTTGTCTTGAACATACTTTTTAATATTAAATATTCAAAAAATTTTGAAATCATTTTGACATTCTTTGTTTCAAATATAATTTGCTTGATATTAAAAAAGCCATCCCAACTATGGCTTTTAATGTACTATGCCTCATGTTAGCATAGTATATTTTTCCAAACTTTTACTTTTAAATTATTTAAATGGGTTTATTGTAGGCAACATATAGGTGTGTCTTACTTTTTATTCATTCTGACAAGCTCTGCCTTTAAATAATAGTGCTTAAATCATTCACACTTGGTGAGATTATTGACAGGATCTGTTTAAAGTTGCCATCTTGCTCTGTTTAATTTCCTGTTATTTCTTCCCTTTTTCTTCCTCTCAAACTTCCTTTAAATTGAATATTCTTGTGATTCTATTTTACTCCCATGTTGACTTATTAGCTAAAATTCATAGTTCTGTTATTTTAATGGTTGCTTTTGAGTTTTTAGTATACACTTTTAACTTATCATACTTCTTTCAAGTAATGTACTAATTCATTCTGAACTTACTACCTGATATCCTATGAATTATGAGATTTTTCACTCTAGATTTTTCACAATAGTTAAGCAGATGAATGAATATGAGTATATTGGCAAAATGCCTCAACAATAAAGAATCATAAACGTCTGAGTTTTTTGATAGTAGAGTACAAGTATTGTCTACATGTAAGAAGGAGAATACTAATAATTCATTCACAGACACCTGTCATTTTTCTCCAACTCAAGTATTATTCAGTTCATGACATGTATTTCCATATTTATTTTAGGATACTTTTTTGGTCCTAAAAACAAATCCATATAACATCCTATGCTAGAAACATAACTAATTCTTCATAGCACTACTCTTTATCTCTTTCTAAACCAAGTATCTAACTTATTATATATATAAAACCTCTCTATATATATGACCTCTATATATGACATATATATGTATATATATACATATGTATATATATGACCTCTACCTAACACAGCAAATAAGCCCTACCTATGAAACCATTAATCCATTCCAAAAGGTCTCTTTCTAATCAGTTTTGCCATTTTTTTTTCGGTTTTTTTGTACCAGGTGTGTTTAGCCACTGAGCCACTTCACCACCTCTTTATATTTTTTTCATTTTGAGACAGGGTCTTACTAAGTTGCTTAGGGCCTCCCTGAGTTGCTGAGGCTGGCTTTGAACTTGCAGTCTCCTGCCTCAGTCTCTAGAGCCACTAGGATTTGTGGTGTGTGCCACCACAACCAGCAACAATTTTGCCAAATTTAACAAATAAGGATTTAGTATGTAAGATCATAATTTCCGTACTATAGAAAAAATAAAATGTAAGCTAATCATTTTTTAAAATATTTTTATTTTTTAGTTGTACTTGGACACAACACCTTTATTTTTTATTTATTTTTATGTGGTGCTGAGGATGGAACCCAGGGCCTCACACGTGCTAGGCATGTGCTCTACTGTTAAGCCACAACCCCAGTCCATAAGCTAATCATTTTAAAGTGCAAGTTACTTTCTGCACTCAAAAACACAGACCACCATTATTGCCTAAAGAGAGAGATTAACCCCCTTCAAGCATTTGTAATTTAACTATTCTAACTTATATGTCTGAATTCTTTTTGAGAAACATAGTGGCATCTGCTGTGATATTTAGGAAGAATCAATCCAACAAGAACATAGTCATTTGGTTGTACTTTATATAACAGATGACTATTTGTTGTTTTAATGTTTAAGATAGGAATATTTTGGAAGGTATCATTGTTTATAACCAGAAATTTATTTAAGTCTACCTATTTAAAATCTAAATCTAAGTCCAACCACAAATTATAGATACACAAATGGTAACAATGGGTTTTTTTTATTAGTTCTAGTCACATTTTGTCGTTAATTAGATATATAACCTTGAATGAGCCATGTAACCTCTCTGAGCTTGAAATTTTCCTGACATGTATAATGAATATGTTGAATTAGATAATTTCAAATGAACTTCTAGCTATAAATATCATAGTCTTGTAATATATGCCATTCATTTACCAAATATTCTTCGAATACCAATTATGTTCTAGGTACCAATTTATTTTTAAATTTTTTTAAATTGTCAATGGACTTTATTTTCCTTATTTATATGCAATGCTGAGAATCAAACCCAGTGCCTCACACATGCGAGGCAAGTGTTCCACCACTGAGCTGCAACCCCGGTCCTCTAGGCACCAATTCAAATGTTGACAATCAAAAATTAATTCTACTATTTAATGAAAGAATATATATCAGGCACTGTAGTAAATGTTTTACATATATCTTCTCATTTATTTTAGTCTCCACAATAGTCTTAGCAAGTAGATGTTTTTATAGCCCTATTTGTAAGCAAAAAAAATTACAATCTAAAGAGTTTAAATAATAACTAGTTTCTAGCAGAACTAAGATCACTAGGGACTATTTTGAAAACTTATACTAGAAAATTCTAGAAAAATTGATATATTTCTAGACATATATGACCTGACAAAATTGAAACAAGAGGACACAGAAAACCTATAAACTAATAAACTAACAATGATACAGAAGCAATAATAAAAAGCTTTCCAAAAAAAGTACAGGACCAGAAAAATTCTCAGCTGAAAGAGAAGAACTTCAAAGAAGTTCTACCTTCCAAGAAGAACTAATGCTGATATTCCTCAAATTATTCCATGAAATATAAAGGGGTAGATACTTTCAAATTCATTCTATTAAGCCACTATCATCTTGATATTGAAACCAGATAAGGACACATCAAGGAAAGAAAACTACAGACCAATATCTTTGATGAACTTAGGTGCAAAAATCCTTAATAAAATATTAGCAAATATATTATTAAATTTATAATATAAATATATGTATTCAACAATATAAGAAGACTTATACCTCATGACCAAGTTCGTTTTGTTCCAGGATTGCAAGGATAGTTTAACATATGCAAATCAATAAATGTAATACACCACATAAACAGAATTAAGGACAAAAATCACATAACCAACTCAATAGATTTAGAGAACACCCTTGACCAAATTCAGCACCCATTTATAATAAAAACAATGAAGAAACTAGGGAGAGAAGGGACTTACTTCAACATAATAAAGGTTATATATGACAAACCTAAATTCAACATCATAGTGAATGGGGAAAAACTACAAATATATTCTTTAAAATCCAGAATAACACAAGGATGTCTCACCACTCCTATTCAATGTAGTACTGTAATTCTAGACAGAGCAAGTAGGCAAAGAAAGCAAATAAAAGGGATTAAAAATAGGAAAGGGAGAAGTCAATTTATCACTGTTTGCAAATGATATGATTCTATACTTAGAAGATCCAAAAACCTCCATCAGAAGATTATTTTTGCTAATAAACAAATTCAGCAAAGTAACAGGTTACAAAATCATCATCTAAACATCAATAGCTTTGGGCTGGGGTTGCAGCCCCATGGCACAGCACTTGCCTAGCATGGATGAGGCACTGGGTTCGATCCTTAGCACCACATAAAAATTTTAAAAATTAAAAATAAAGGCATGCTGTCCATCTACAACTACAATTTTTTTTTATATATATCAAGAGCTTTCCTATACACCAATAATGAATATCCTGGGAAAGAAACCAGGAAAACAATCCCATTCACAATAGTCTAAGAGGGGCGGGGGAGGAATAAACATAACAAAGGAGATGACAGACCTCTACAAGAAAACTAAAGAACACTGAAGAAATAAATTGAAGAAGACACAAGAAGATGGAAAGACCTCCCATGATCATGGATAAACCTTATGAAAAATTTTTAAATGGCCATATTACCAAAAGCAATATTCAAATTCAATGCAATCCCCATCAAAATACCAATGACATTCTTCAAAGAACTAGAAAATATAATCCTAAAATTCATTTGGAAGAATAAAGGACTAAGAATGTAGCCAAAGCAATTCTAAGCCAATACTAAGTATCGCAATACCTGACTTCAAATTGTACTATAGAGCTATAGTAACAAAAACTGTTGTTCTGGGAAGAATGTGCCCCAAACAAACCAAGATACTACAATAATAGAATCCTTGGACAGCACAGTTGATGAAATGTCAGAGAAAGAGTTCAGAATGTACATAGTTAAAATGATCTTCAAATTAAAGAATGACCTAAGTGAGCAAATACAGGCATAAATTTATCACTCCAACAAAGAGATAAGGGAACAAATACAGGCAACCACTGATCACACCAACAAAGAGAAAATGGAACAAATAAAGGGAGCAAAGATTACTTCACAAAAGAGATAGAGATTCTGGAAAAAAAATTAGAAATCCTTGAAATGAAGGAAACAATAAACCAAATAAAAAATTCAATAAAAAGAATCACCAGCAGACTAGATCACTTGGAAAACAGAACATCAGATAATGAGGACAAAATATACAATCCTGAAAATAAAGTTGACCACATAGTGAGGATGGTAAGAAATCATGAACAGAACATCCAAGAATTATGGGATAGCATCAAAAGACCAAATATAAGATTTATTGGGATAGAGGAAGGCACAGAGTTTCAAATGAAATGAATCGACAATCTCTTCAATGAAATAATATCAGAAAATTTCCCAAACATGAAGAGCGAATTGGAAAATCAAATACAAGAGGCTTACAGGACACCAAATGTATAAAATTACAACAGATATACACCAAGGCACATTATAATGAAAATGCCTAACATACAGAATAAGAATAGAATCGTAAAGGTCACAAGAGAGAAGAGTCAGATCACGTATCAGGGAGACAAATTCAGATCTCAGTAGATATTTCAACCCAGACCCTCAAGGCTAGGAGATTCCGGAACAACATATACCAAGCTCTGGAAGAAAATGGATGCTAAACAGGAATCTTATATCCATCAAAATTAAGCTTCAGATTTGATGACAAAATAAAAGCCTTTCATAATAAACTAAAGTTTAAAAGATTTTACAGAAAGCCTGTACTACAGAACATTCTCAGCAAAATATTCCACAAGGAGGAAATGAAAATCAGCAAAGGAGGGAACTACACTAAAGGAAAGTCCAATCAGAGGAGAAACCAAGTCAAGTTAAAAACCAAAAATAAATAAAAATATCAGGGAATACAAATCATATTTCAATAATAACACTGAATGTGAATGGCCTAAAATTATCAATTAAAAGACACAGATTGAGGGCTGGGGATATGGCTCAAGCGGTAGCACTCGCCTGGCATGCGTGCGGCCCGGGTTCGATCGTCAGCATCACATACAAACAAAGATGTTGTGTCCGCCGAGAACTAAAAAATAAATATTAAAAATTCTCTCTCTCTCTCTCTCTCTCTCTCTCTCTCTCTCTTAAAAAAAACTACAGAACAAATATTACTCTTATTTTTTAAAAAAAGACACAGATTGACAAATTGGGTTAAAAAAAATGACCCAACAATATGCTGCCTTCAAGAGTCTCATCTCACAGGAAAAGACATCCACAGCCTGAAGGTGAAACGGTGGGAAAAAATGCACCACTCCCATGGACCACATAAACAAGCAGGGGTTTCCATTCTCATATCAGATAAAGTGGACTTCAAACCAAAGCTAGTGAAAAGGGATAAAGAAGGACATTTCATACTGCTTAAGAGATTCATACATCAATAAAGACTTAACAATCATAAATAACCGTGACTCAAACAATGGGGCATCTATGTATATCAAACAAGAAACTTCTCAATTACAAGAACCAAATAGACCATAACACAATAATACTGGGTGACTTTAATACACCTCTCTCACCACTGGATAGATCTTTCAAACAAAAACTAAACAAAGAAACTAGAGAACTCAATAATACAGTCAATAATTTAGACATAACAGATGGATATAAAATTCTGGCAAATTGCATACAAAAACATATTTTAATAATAGTGCACCCTGATCAAGTGGAGTTCATTCCAGGGAAGCAAGGTTGGTTCAACATACAGAAATCAATAAATGTAATTCATCACATCAATAGACTTAAAGATAAGAATCATATGATTATATCAATTGATGCAGAGAAAGCATTTGACAAAATACAACACCTTTTCATGTTCAAAACACTAGGATAGTAGGAATGTACCTCAACAATGTAAAAGCTATCTATTATGCTAAACCCAAGGCCAATACCATTCTATTTTTTTTTTAATATAGTATCAATTTAATGTCATTTTGATGAAACAAAATCACAAAGCTTTGTCTTAAAAGTAGAAAAGCACTTTTGGACATTTTTGTATTTCACTTGTTGATGATTTATTTTTTAGTTTGAACACAATAAACACTCATTTGAGTGATCCCTCTTTCTCCTTGTCATGGTTTTTCCTTTTATTTTATTTTTTTTTTAAATTTTTTATTGTTGGCTGTTCAAAACATTACATAGTTCTTGATATATCATATTTCACAATTTGATTCAAGTGGGTTATGAGCTCCCATTTTTACCCCATATACAGATTTGCCAATACCATTCTAAATGGAGAGAAATTTGAAGCATTCCCTCTAAAAACTGGAACAAGACAGGGATGCCCTCTTTTACCACTTCTATTCAACATCTTCCTTGAAACTTTAGCCAGAGCAATTAGTCATGACAAAGAAATTAAAGGGATAGAATAAGTAAAAGAAGAATTCAAACTATCAATTATTTGCCTACAACATGATTCTATAATTAGGGAATTCAAAAACTCCAGAAACCTTCTAGATTTAATAAATGAATTTGGCAAAGTAGCGGGTTATAAAATCAATACCCATAAATTACATGCATTTCTATACATCAGTGATGAATCCTCTGAAAGAGAAGTTAGGAAAACTACCCTATTCACAATAGCCTCAAAAAAGTAAAATACTTGGGAATCAATCTACCAAGAGAGGTGAAAGACCTCTACAATGAAAACTACAGAACACTAAAGAAAGAAATTGAAGAAGACCTAAGAAAAAGATCTCCCATGCTCTTGGATAGACAAAATTAATATTGTCGAAATGGCCATACTACCCAAAGCACTATACAAATTCAATGCAATTCCAATTAAAATCCCAACATCATTCTTTATAGAAATAGAAAAAGCGATCATGAAAAATGGAAAAAATGGAAAAATGGAAAAATAAGAGACCAAGAGTAGTCAAAGCAATCCTTAGCAAGAAGAGTGAAGCAGGAGGCATCAAGACCTTAAACTATACTACAAAGCTATAGTTACAAAAATGGCATGGTATTGGCACCAAAATAGACATGTAGACCAATGGTACAGAATAGAAGACACGAGACAAACCCACATAAATATAGTTAAATCATACTAGACAAAGATGGTAAAAACATTCATTGGAGAAAGGATAGCTTGTTCAACAAGTGGCACTGGGAGAACTGGAAAGCCATATGCAAGAAAATGAAACTAAACCCCTATCTCTCACCATGCAGAAAACTCAACTCAAAGTGGATCAAGGACCTAGAATTTAGAACATAGACCCTGCACCTAATAAAGGAAAAATTAGACCCAAATCTTCATCACATCAGAGTAGGCCCCAACTTCCTTAACAAGATTCCTAAAGTAAAAGATATAAAATCAAGAATTTATAAATTAGATGGATTCAAACTAAAAAGCTTCCTCTCAGCAAAAGAAACAATCAACGAGGTGGAGAGGGAGCCTATATTTGGGGAGCAAATTTTTGCCACACACATTTCAGATAACACAAATCTCCAGGATATATAAAGAACAAAAAATCTTATCACCAAAAAAATAAACAACCCAATCAATAAGTGGGCTAAGGAACTGAATAGACACTTCTCAGAAGAAGATATACAATTGATCAACAAATATATGAAAAAATGTTCAACATCTCTAGTAATTAGAGAAATGAAAATCAAAACTACTCTAAGATTTCATCTCATGCCAGTCTGTTGCCAGCTGGCCAGACTGAGGAGAAGAGCTGGGTTCAAGGAGCTGGCTGTATCAATAACTTAGAAAACAGCAAAGAAACCACATAAATACAAAAGTACCTTTTTCTCAATTGCTAGGGTTAGGGATGGCTCTGTGACCTCAAAGATCAGCTCCCATGCCGAAAAGAGAGCAAAAGGAGCAAGAATGGCAAGCAAGAGAGTGAGCACACCCTGAACCACTCTATTTATTGAAGAATAGATGTTCAATAGAAAGTTCCACCCAAATAAGGCAAGAGATTGGGTTTCGAAGGGTAGAGTCTTGCTTAGTGATGTCTTGTGGCAAGTCACACCCATCTCAGGTGCTGTGTGGAATCACAGGCAGAGCAAGAGAAAAGGCACACTTGTGTTGCACAGCCCAATAAGCGCGCAACACCAGACCAGTCCCCTCATATGCTCAAATGTGCATAGCTCACACACACAGCCCATGGATGGCTCATGATAACAGTCAGAATGGCAGTTATCAAGAATACAAACAACAAGTGTTGGCAAGGATGTGGGGGCAAAGACACACTCATACATTGTTGGTGGAACTGTAAAATGGTACAATCAATCTGGAAAGCAGTATGGAAATTCCTTAGAAAACTTGGCATGGAACCACCATTTGACCCACCTGTCCCACTCCTTGGTCTACACCCAAAGGGCTTAACATCAGCATAATAATGCAGCCACAATGTTTATAACAGCTCAATTCACAATAGCTAAACTATGGAAGCAATCTAGATGCCCTTCAACAGATGAATGGATAAAGAAACTGTGGCACATAAACACAATGGAGTATTACTCAGCATTAAGAGAGAATAAAATTATGGCATCTGCAGGTAAATAGATGGAGTTGGAGAATATCGTGCTAAGTGAAGTAAGCCAATACCAAAAAACCAAAGGCCAAATGCTCTCTCTGATAAGTGGATGCTGATCCATAATGGGGGTGGGGGAAAACATGGGAAAAATTGATTGGGCAAAGGGGAAGGAGAAAAGGGGAGTAGCATAGGGATAGGAAAGATGGTGGAATGAGATGGACATCATTACCCTAGGTACATGTTTGACTGCACATATGGTGCGACACTACATCATGTACAACTAAAGAAATGAATAGTTGTGCTACAATTGTGTACAATGAATCAAAACGCATTCTACTGTCATATATACCTAATTAGAATAAATGAATTAATTAATTTTAAAAAAAGAATACAAAACAAGCCAAGTAACAGATACATGAGGTGGGATGGAAAGGGAGAGAAAAGGGAAATTGCATGGTAATGGAGGGAGACCCTCATTGTTATACAAAATTACATATAAGAGGTTGTGAGGGGAATGGGAAAATAAACAAGGAGAGATATGAATTACAGTGGATGGGGTAGAGAGAGAAGATGGGAGGGGAGGGAGGGGGGATGGTAGAGGATAGGAAAGGTAGCAGAATACAACAGTTACTAATAGGGCATTATGTAAAAATGTGGATGTGTAACCGATGTGATTCTGCAATCTGTATTTGGGGTAAAATTGGGAGTTCATAACCAACTTGAATCTAATGTATGAAATATGATATGTCAAGAGCTTTATAATGTTTTGAACAACCAATAAAAAAAAAAAACAAGCCAAGTGTGGTGGAGCACACCTGTAATGACAGCAGCTCAGGAAGCCAAGGCAGGAGGATTACAAGTTCAAAGCCAGCCTCAGCAAGGCCCTAAGCAACTTAGTGAAACCCTGTCTCAAAATAAAACATGAAAATGGCTGGAGATGTGGCTCAGTGGTTGAGTGCCCCTGGGTTCAAGCCCTAGTATCAAAAAAAAAAAAAAAGAATACAAAACAATAATAGATGCTGGAGAGAATGTAGAGAAAAAGGGACACTTTACACTGTTGGCAGGATTATAAATTAGTATAAACTTGGAATTCAGCATGAGGGTTCCTAAAAAGACTTAAAATGGTGGTTCCATATGACTCAACTATACCACTCCTCAGTATTCATCCTCAAGAATTAAGGTCAGAACACTATAGCAATACTTGTTTATCAATGTTTATAGGAGAACAATTCATTAGAGAAAAATTATGAAACCAGCCTAGGTATCCATCAATATATGAAAGCATAAAGAAATATGTTATATATACACAATGGAGTTTTTTTAGTCATAAAAAATAAAATTATGTCATTTGAAGGAAAATGGCTGGAATCTGAGAGACTCTGTGTTCAGCAAAATAAGCCAAACTCAGAAAGTCAAAGGTCATTATGTTTTCTCTCATATGTGGAAGACAGAGAAAAAAAGGAAAGAAAAGTGTAGGAGGTGGGGGTAGGAAATCTCATGAAAATCAAAGGAAGATGGAGGAAAAGGAAGAAGGGCCGGGAAAAGAGATACACTGGTGGGGGGGGCTGGGGTTGTGGCTCAGTAGTAGAGCACTCACCTAGCACGTGCGAGGCCCTGGGTTCAATCCTCAGCACCACCCAAAAATAAATAAATAAAAACAAAAGTATTGCGTCCAACTACAAAAAAAAAGTATTAAAAAAAAGATACACTGAGGAATTATATTGGCCAAATTATATTGTTATATAGTGTATATGCACAATATACAAATCCCACCATTGTGTATAATTATAATGCACCAATAAAAATAAGAAAAAAAATAAAATGAAAAAAAAAGTTGGATACAAGGGCTGGGGATATAGCTCAATGGTAGAACACTTCTAAAGCATGAACAAGGCCCTGAGTTCAATCGTCAGTACTGAAAAGAAACAGTTGAATAAATATTTTTGTGGATATTTTCTATATGATACACTACATTTGGAGAATGAAAAATAAAATAACGCATGGTGGGAAAAAGAAGAATCAGTACTCATAATTGAGATATTCAGAGGAGTATGTGTACCAAATTCCACAAAATGCAGATACCACATTAATATCAATGCAGCTCATCAAAAAGGGCAATTCTAAAACTAGAAAGAACAGATATTTTAATTTTTTTGTCCCTGGCTGGGGAATCTGTTTTATTAATTTAGGACATGATAATCAATACTCCTGGTTCTTGATACTAACACTTCAGGGCAATGAACTGAGAGAAAATAAAGCTGAATATACTAGTTGTGTTGGAACAATGGGAGGAACACTGTCAAAAATGGTTCTGATCATTTTACTCAGACCTGAAAACAAAACTTAGATATCTTATATCAGACTATAGAGATAAGTAATTTCCAGTCACTTATTACAGAAAAAAGTGTCAACTTATTATGAATAGGCATATTTAAGGAAAGTGTTTTTCAAAATAGAGTTTACAGACCGCCTACATCATAATCATCTAGCATGCTTATAAAAAGACACCAACCCAGACCTCTAAATCAGAATCTCTGGAAAGAAAGCCCATAAATCTTCCTTTACAACATGTGCCCTAGGAAATCTTTAAGTAGTCTAATAAAAGAAAACTAAATCTTTCTTTAAAAACACCTTTATTCTATTTATTCATTTGTATATGGTGCTGAGGATTGAACCCAGGGCCTCACATGTGCTAGGCAAGCACTCTACCGCTGAGCTATAGCCCCAGCCCCCAAGAAAACTAAATCTTTAAGGTAAGTAAGGAACAGGAAGTATCTAACATGCACCACATGCACATATCTCCTTTGAAAATGTTTTGAATGTTTAGAGCAGAAAGGAGAATTCTACTCCTTCTCTCATCACTTTAATTATTTCCTCTTCCAAACTAATCATTCACATGTTATGCTTTCTAATGGTTTATAAACCAGTGTCTCCATTTCCTTTCCTACTGCCCTGTCAACCCAAACTTTGATTACTGCAATAGACTTTTTCCAATTCATTCCACACACTGGATTAATGTCTGTAAGATGTCATTCTTGACATAATTGCTCCCTATACAAATGATTTCAATAATTTCCAAATAATTACAAACTAAATTAACAAGCCCAGACTGCCAAAGTCTGCTACAATCTGAACCTATGCTAAATTTATAGTCTTATTTCTTATTGTTTTCCTATACTAATCTGCCAAATCAGCCAAGTTAGCTTTATTGGCTGCCTGTGGAAGAGAAGATTAGATGATCACCAAATATCCATATATTTATTCTTCTTCCTGAGCACACAGACTACATTTCACAGTCCTTTTTGCTGTTAGGTATGTCCATGTTATTGAGTCTTAGCCAAGGGAATATAGGCAGAAGTGATAAATACCATTCTAGGGACAAACCTTCAATTACCAGGCACACTCTCTACACTGTTCCTTTCTGCCTTATCTATGGGATGATTCTTTTGTTGGCAAAAGAATATGGATTCCTGAATCACTATGTAAAAGAAAGCTATCCAAAACAAGATCATCCATGTTGGACTGTTACATGAGAAATAAAGTTAAACTGTGCCTGAGATATTAGTCATTTTGGAAATTGCCAAAATTCTTCATAACACCCTGGAAAGAAAGAAACTATACAATAATTAATTACCTAAGGGGAATAAGGAAGAAATGGGAGTCAAAGATGGTAGAGAGAAAAGCAGGCAAAGGGGCTAGAACTCTTTACTCTTCACTTCAGAGGTGTGTGTGTGTGTGTGTGTGTGTGTGTGTGTGTGAGAGAGAGAGAGAGAGAGAGAGAGAGAGAATGTATCTGTTTCAGAAGCCTAGTTTACTTTATTAATAGAATATCCAAACATTATTAATTCCAAATATGATCTTTGGCTCATGTAATTGCCCTGCTAGAAATTTCTTCCTAACATACTTAATTCAGTTCAAGATCTTTCCTTCTTAATTTCTTCAACCACGGATCAACTTCTATAATGCATATGATGCTATATTATTTTTTACACATTTATCTCATATTATCTTTTCAAATTTTTGATATAAAAATATTTTTTCTCACTTCTATTATAATTCTTTAATGTCAGGAATTACTTTTCAAAGACTTGAATATTTCCCAATTTTCTACCTGAACATCAGTGTTTAAAAAATGTATGAATAGACTTAAGTGAGTCACTTTGGAGAGAATAAAACTCTGTCAAAAAAAAGATACATTAAGTTATTTTTTAAAATTGTTTTTAGTTGTTGATGGACACAATATCTTTGTTTTATTTATTCATTTATTTTATGTGGTGCTGAGGATAGAACCCAATTCCTCATGCATGCGAGGAAGCACTCAACCACCGAGCTACAAATCCAGCCCCACATTAAGTCATTTTTAGAACAAGGTAGAAGTATACATATATAAAATAATGATGATACACACACACACACACACACACACACACACTTCTCAAAGGAAGTTTAGTTTGATCTGAACTTTTCAGTCCCATAGAGTTCACTATAATCTAAGGAAATGCAAGGTATTTCCCCCAAACTAATAAATACTTGGAATTCTCTGGACTTGCAGCATTAATCCCAAATCAAAGATTAATCCATTTGACCAAAGAAGACATCAATATTCATGCCTATGGTAGTCTGATAGATAATGGGAAATCTGAATTATAATTATACCTACAACACTCCCGTGATCACAAAAGAAATTGAGACTGTTGAGCACCCAGGTCAGTGTCATATAATAGAATTTTCTGCCATGATGGAAATGTTATATATCTGTCTGACTACTAGGCACATGTGATTACTTAGGACTTGAAATGTGACTGTGACCAAGAAAAAAATATTTAATGTTTGTTTCTTTAAATCCTATTTTATTTTACTTTATATATTTTTGAGACTGGGTCTTGCTGTGTTTCCCAGACTGGTTTCAAACTCACAGGCTCAAGTGATTCTCCTAAGTCTCCAGAATAGCTGGGACAATAGGAAATGTGCCACCACACGTGGCTTAAATCCAAATATAAATAACCACATGGTGGCTAGTAGCAACCATACCAGATAGCACAGACATAGTTGTTTTATTTTACTTGAAATATACTTTCATTATTTGGTAAATTATTTTTATTTGTTCCTTTAAGGTATACATGACTGTATACCTTAAAAGAACATTTATTAGCTACTATTCATATCTAAAACAAACTCCCAAATTATTGTCATCTATGACTTGGCATTCTAAAGAAAAGCTTCCATGTGTATTTTGACATATTATACATACATGGAGCATAACTTATTCTAATTAGGATCCAATTCTTGTGGTTGTACATAATGTGGAGTCTCACTGGTCATGTATTCATACATGAACATAGGAAAGTTAAGTCCAATTCATTCTACTATCTTTTTTGAGTTTTTTAACTTTATAAACTATCAGTCATTTCTAACTACTTATTAAGCTTTAGCTTTAGTGTTGGATTTTACTTTCATAAAATCAATATTCTTGAAAAACTAACCAACTAAAACTGAAACCAAGTTACTTCCCCAATGCAGACCAAGGACCGAAGCCTAGGTCTCTTATTACAATTCTAGTGTACTTTACATCATACTGCATTCTTGTCTCCTAGCTTATAAATTCTAAACAGAAAACAAATCTTCCAAATGCTACATACTTTTTTTTTTCAATTATTGGCATTTATTCTAATTTTAACAATGATCTTATGGCCTTTGAAAGTCTTAGCAATCTGGCTCAGCAAAACAAAGTGACATGTTAACATTCAATATCATAGCATGCAATTTAGATCAAAAGCTTATACTTGGAAAAAATATGAATTGGAAGTTTTTTTTTAAAGAGAGAGTGAGAGAGAGAGAAATTTTTAATGTTTATTTTTTAGCGGACACAACATCTTTGTTTGTATGTGGTGCTGAGTTTCGAACCCGGGCAGCACAAATGCCAGGTGAGCACGCTACCGCTTGAGCCACATCCCCAGCCCTGAATTGAAAGTTTTAAGAACAAGATATTTTATTATCTGGTTCCTGGAATTTATCTAAACCTAAAAGTTTAAAGGATTTTATTTAATTATTTTTAAATGTTTTTGAAATTTGAAGGAAATATTAATTTAGGAAAATACACAAATAATTTATAAATTAATAAAAGTTAAAATTGACAGATGTGTTTTATCATTAACTATTATATACACCAATATTCATGTAATTTTGTTAGCTACTATTCATATCTAAAACAAACTCCCAAATTATTGTCATCTATGACTTGGCATTCTAAAGAAAAGCTTCTATGTATTTTAAAAATGCTATACCAGTCTTTTTATTTTTTTTTTTTATATATTTTTAATTTTTTATTGTGGGTTGTTCAAAACATTACAAATTTCTTGACATATCATATTCCACACTTTGATTCAAGTGGGTTATGAACTCCCACCTTCACCCCATACACAGATTGCAGAATCACATCAGTTACACATCCATTGATTTACATATTGCCATACTAGTGTCTGTTGTGCTCCGCTGCCTTTCCCATCCTCCACCATCCCCACCTCTCCCCTCCCCTCACCTCCTCTCTCTCTACCCCCTCCACTGTATAACCCTGAGGGTCTCCTTCCATTACCATGCAATTTCCCTTCTCTCTCCCTTTCCCTCCCACCTCTCATCCCTGTTAAATGTTAATCTTCTTCTCCTGCTCTTCGTCCCTACTCTGATCTTAGTTACTCTCCTTATATCAAAGAATACATTTGGCATTTGTTTTTTAGGGATTGGCTAGCTTCACTTAGCATAATCTGCTCTAATGCCATCCATTTCCCTGTAAATTCTATGATTTTGTCATTTTTTAATGCAGAGTAATACTCCATTGTGTATAAATGCCACATTTTTTTTATCCATTCGTCTATTGAAGGGCATCTAGGTTGGTTCCACAGTCTTGCTATTGTGAACTGTGCTGCTATGAACATCGATGTAGCAGTGTCCCTGTAGCATGCTCTTTTTAGGTCTTTAGGGAATAGACCGAGAAGGGGAATAGCTGGGTCAAATGGTGGCTCCATTCCCAGCTTTCCAAGAAATCTCCATACTGCTTTCCAAATTGGCTGCACCAATTTGCAGTCCCACCAACAATGAACAAGTGTACCCTTTTCCCCACATCCTCGCCAGCACTTGTTGTTGTCTGACTTCATAATGGCTGCCAATCTTACTGGAGTGAGATGGTATCTTAGGGTGGTTTTGATTTGCATTTCTCTGACAGCTAGAGATGTTGAGCATTTTTTCATGTACTTGTTGATTGACTGTATGTCCTCCTCTGAGAAGTGTCTGTTCAGGTCCTTGGCCCATTTGTTGATTGGGTTGTTTGTTCTCTTATTGTCTAATTTTTTGAGTTCTTTGTATACTCTGGATATTAGGGCTCTATCTGAAGTGTGAGGAGTAAAGATTTGTTCCCAGGGTGTAGGCTCCCTATTTACCTCTCTTATTGTTTCTTTTGCTGAGAAAAAACTTTTTAGTTTGAGTAAGTCCCATTTGTTGATTCTAGTTATTAACTTTTGTGCTATGGGTGTCCTATTGAGGAATTTGGAGCCCGACCCCACCGACTGTAGATCGTAGCCAACTTTTTCTTCTATCAGACGGCACGTCTCTGATTTGATATCAAGCTCCTTGATCCATTTTGAATTCACTTTTGTGCATGGCGAGAGAAAGGGATTCAGTTTCATTTTGTTGCATATGGATTTCCAGTTTTCCCAGCACCATTTGTTGAAGATGCTATCCTTCCTCCATTGCATGCTTTTAGCCCCTTTATCAAATATAAGATAGTTGTAGTTTTGTGGATTGGTTTCTGTGTCCTCTATTCTGTACCATTGGTCCACCCGCCTGTTTTGGTACCAGTACCATGCTGTTTTTGTTACTATTGCTCCGTAGTATAGTTTGAAGTCTGGTATCGCTATACCACCTGATTCACACTTCCTGCTTAGCATTGTTTTTGCTATTCTGGGTCTTTTATTTTTCCATATGAATTTCATGATTGCTTTCTCTATTTCTACAAGAAATGCCGTTGGGATTTTGATTGGCATTGCATTAAACCTATAGAGAACTTTTGGTAATATCGCCATTTTGATGATGTTAGTTCTGCCTATCCATGAACAGGGTATATTTTTCCATCTTCTAAGATCTTCTTCTATTTCTCTCTTTAGGGTTCTGTAGTTTTCATTGTATAAGTCTTTCACCTCTTTTGTTAGGTTGATTCCCAAGTATTTTATTTTTTTTGAAGATATTTTGAATGGAGTGGTTGTCCTCACTTCCATTTCAGAGGATTTGTCGCTGATATACAGGAATGCCTTTGATTTATGCGTGTTGATTTTATATCCTGCCACTTTGCTGAATTCATTTATTAGTTCTAATAGTTTCTTTGTAGAGCCTTTTGGGTCTGCTAGGTATAGAATCATATCATCTGCAAATAGTGATAATTTAAGTTCTTCTTTTCCTATTTTTATGCCTTTAATTTCTTTCGTCTGTCTAATTGCTCTGGCCAGTGTTTCGAGAACTATGTTGAACAGAAGTGGAGAGAGAGGGCATCCCTGTCTTGTTCCAGATTTTAGAGGGAATGCCTTCAGTTTTTCTCCATTCAGAATGATGCTAGCCTGAGGCTTAGCATAGATTGCTTTTACAATATTGAGGTATGTTCCTGTTATCCCTAGTTTTTCTAGAGTTTTGAACATAAAGGGATGCTGTACTTTGTCGAGTGCTTTTTCCGCATCTATCGAGATGATCATATGGTTCTTATTTTTAAGTCTATTGATGTGGTGAATAACATTTATTGATTTCCGTATATTGAACCAGCCTTGCATCCCAGGGATGAATCCTACTTGATCATGGTGTACAATTTTTTTGATATGTTTTTGTATCCGATTCGCCAGAATTTTATTGAGGATTTTTGCATCTAGGTTCATTAGAGATATTGGTCTGTAGTTTTCTTTCTTTGAAGTGTCTTTGTCTGGTTTAGGTATCAGGGTGATGTTGGCCTCATAGAATGAATTTGGAAGTTCTCCCTCCTTTTCTATTTCCTGAAGTAGCTTGAAAAGTATTGGTATTAGTTCTTCTTTAAAGGTTTTGTAAAATTCTGCTGTATACCCATCCAGTCCTGGGCTTTTCTTAGTTGGTAGTCTTTTGATGGTTTCTTCTATTTCCTCAATTGATATTGGTCTGTTTAGGTTTTCTATATCCTCCTGACTCAATCTGGGCAGATCATATGACTTAAGAAATTTATCTATGCCTTCACTATCTTCTAATTTATTGGAGTATAAGGATTCAAAATAGTTTTTGATTATCTTCTGTATTTCTGAAGTGTCTGTTGTGATATTGCCTTTTTCATCCCGTATGCTAGTAATTTGAGTTCTCTCTCTTCTTCTCTTCGCTAGCATCGCTAAGGGTCTGTTGATTTTGTTTATTTTTTCAAAGAACCAACTTTTAGTTTTGTCAATTTTTTCAATTGTTTCTTTTGTTTCGATTTCATTAATTTCAGCTCTGATTTTAATTATTTCTTGCCTTCTACTTCTTTTGCTGTTGTTTTGCTCTTCTTTTTCAAGGATTTTGAGATGAAGTATGAGATCATTTATTTGTTGTTTTTTTCTTTTTTTAAGGAATGAACTCCAAGCAATGAATTTTCCTCTTAGAACTGCTTTCAATGTGTCCCATAGATTCCGATATGTTGTGTCTGTGTTTTCATTTATCTCTAAGAATTTTTTAATTTCCTCCTTGATGTCTTCTATAACCCATTGATCATTCAGTAACCTATTGTTCATTCTCCAAGTGATGTATGCTTTTTCCTTCCTTCTTTTATCGTTGATTTTCAGTTTCATTGCATTATG
Source organism: Marmota monax (assembly GCF_021218885.2). Taxonomy (NCBI): domain Eukaryota; kingdom Metazoa; phylum Chordata; class Mammalia; order Rodentia; family Sciuridae; genus Marmota; species Marmota monax. The sequence goes on along the minus strand of NW_026695230.1, from coordinate 9,616,880 downwards.
ATCAGATAAGATGCATGGTATTATCTCTACTCCTTTATATTGTCTAAGAGTTGCCCTGTGACATAATATATGATCTATTTTTGAGAAGGATCCATGTGCTGCTGAGAAAAAAGTGTAACTGCTTGATGTTGGGTGGTATACTCTATATATGTCAATTAGGTCTAGGTTATTAATAGTGTTATTGAGTTCTATAGTTTCCTTATTCAACTTTTGTTTGGAAGATCTGTCCAGTGGCGAGAGAGGTGTGTTGAAGTCTCCCATGATAATGGTATGGTGGTCTATTAAACTCTTGAACTTGAGAAGAGTTTGTTTGACGAACATAGCTGCACCATTGTTTGGGGCATAAATATTTTGATTGTTATGTCTTGTTGGTGTATGGTTCCCTTAAGCAGTATGTAGTGTCCCTCTTTATCCCTTTTGATTAACTTTGGCTTGAAATCTATTTTATTTGATATGAGTATGGACACTCCTGCTTGTTTCCGAAGTCCATATGAGTGATATGATTTTTCCCAACCTTTCACCTTCAGCCTATATATGTCTTTTCCTATCAAATGCGTCTCCTGTAGGCAGTATATTGTTGGGTCTTGTTTTGTGATCCATTCTACTAGCCTGTGTCTCTTAATTGGTGAGTTTAAGCCATTAACATTTAGGGTTATTATTGAGATATGGGTTGTTCTTCCAGCCATATTTGTTTATTTCTGCTACTAAACATGGTTTGTTTTCCTCTTTGATTATTTTCCCCCCCTTTACTGTCCTACCTCCCACTGTTGGTTTTCATTGTTATTTTCCATTTCCTCCTCCTGTAATGCTTTGGCGAGGATGTTTTGAAGAGATGGTTTTCTAGCTGCGAATTCTTTAAACTTTTGTTTATCGTGGAAGGTTTTAATTTCATCTTCCATCCTGAAGCTTAATTTCGCTGGATACACAATTCTTGGTTGGAACCCATTTTCTTTCAGTGTTTGAAATATGTTATTCCAGGATCTTCTAGCTTTCAGAGTCTGTGTTGAAAGATCAGCTGTTATCCTGATTGGCTTACCCCTAAATGTAATCTGCTTCCTTTCTCTTGTAGCTTTTAAAATTCTCTCCTTATTCTGTATGTTGGGCATCTTCATTATAATGTGTCTAGGTGTGGATCTCTTATGATTTTGCACATTCGGCATCCTGTAGGCTTCTAGGATTTGGGATTCTGTCTCATTCTTCAAGTCTGGGAAGTTTTCTCGTATTAGTTCATTGAATAGACTGCTCATTCCTTTGGTTTGGAGCTCTGTACCTTCCTGTATCCCAATGACTCTTAAGTTTGGTCTCTTAATGTTATCCCATATTTCTTGGATGTTCTGCTCATGGTTTCTTAACAGTCTTGCTGAGCTGTCTATGTTCTTTTCCAGTTGAAATACTTTGTCTTCATTGTCTGATGTTCTATCTTCTAAGTGTTCTACTCTGCTGGTAGTATTCTCCATTGAGTTTTTAAGTTGGTTTATTGCTTCCTGCATTTCTAGGATTTCTGTTTGTTTGTTTTTTATAACCTCTATCTCCCTGTATAGTTGATCCTTTGCTTCCTGGATTTGTTTGCGTAATTCATTGTCGAAGTGATCTTTCATTGTCTGATTTTGCTGTTTAATGTCTTCCTTGATACTCCAGATCATCTGAAGCATGTATATCCTGAATTCTTTATCTGACATTCCATCTGCTGCAGCTGTTACCTCTTCTAAAGTTGCGTTGACCTGCATTGCTTGTGGTCCTTTCTTTCCTTGTCTTTTCATACTGCTTGCGTATCTTTCCTGCAGGTGCGGGCGGCCGCTCTGCTCTCTCCTTATTCCAATTGGGGTGTCGTGGCTACCACGCCGGCAGGTCACTGGGCCTGTTCTGGGCGCTGGCGGCGGCTCTGTTCTGCCACTACTCCAATTGGGGTGACAAGTGTACCACGCCGGCAGGCCACCGGGCCTGATCCACCGGTCGGTTGCAGGTTTGCCTACCCTGCAGGCGCGGGCGGCGGCTCTACTCTGCCCCTACTCCAAATGGGGTGACGTGTCTGTCGTACCGGCAAGCCACTGGGCCTGTCCCGCTGGTCGGTCGCAGATCTGCCCACCTTTCGGACACAGGTGGAGGCTCTGCTCTGCCCCTACTCCAATTGGGGTGTTGTGACTACCCCGCCTGCAGGACGCTGGGCCTGTTCCTGGCACGGGCGGCGACTCTGCTCTGCCCCTACTCCAAATCGGGTGGTGTGTGTACCACGCCGGCAGGCTCCTGGGCCTGATCCGCCGGTCTGTTGCAGGTCTGCCTATCTTGGAGGCGCGGGCGGCGGATCTGCCCTGCCCCTCCTACCACGCCTGCGGACCCCTGGGCCTGATCTGCAGGTTGGTCACAAGTCTGCTCACCCTGCGGGCATGGGTGGCAGTTCCGCTCCGCCCCCACTCCAATTGGGGTCACGTGACCACCACACCGGCAGGGCCTGATCCGGGCGTGGGAGAAGGATCTGCTCTGCCCCTACTCAAGTTGGGGTGACGTGTGTACCACACTGGCAGGCCACTGGGCCTGACCCGCCAGGCTGTCACAGGTCTTTTTACCTTGCAAGCGTGAACGGCGGCTCTGCCCTGCCCCTCCTACCACGCCCATGTACCACTGGGTCCCGGGTCTGCCCACCTGGCGGGTGTGGGTGGCGGCTCCGCTCCGCCCCCTCTCCAATTGGGGTCACGCGGTCACCACGCTGGCGAGCCGCTGGGCCTGCTCCGGGCGCTGGCGGTGGCCCGTCTCCTCCCCTCTGGCTCGACGACAAATTGAGGAGACTCGGGTGTCTGTGCCTCACCCCCCCTACCAGGAGACCAACTGTTTATGTTGCCGCTGGTATTGATGAAGTTCTCTCCTCCGCCGCTTTCTGATGACATCAGATCTCTGCCATGTTGGTATCCTATGCGAATGGCAGCATTTCGTTCCCCTTGCCGGGCAACCAAAGCAAAGGGTGAGTCCTGACCGGCCCTCAGCAGGACCCGGACCGAGAAGCAGTTTCCGCGGGCTCCTAGCCCCAGGCCAGGGAAGTTCCAGGAGCCGGAACTCGGCCGCTCCGTGCTCGGTGTAAGCTCCTATAAGTGTAGGCTCCAAGAAGCAGTCCCCGCGGGCTCAGTTCCGGGAGCCGGAATTCGGCCGCTTAGTGCTTGGTGTATGCTCTGATAGGAGCAGGGTCCAAGAAGCAGCCTCCGCAGGCTCCGCAGCCCTGGGCCAGGGCGGTTCCAGGACGGTTCCGGGAGCCGGAACTCGGCCGCCCCGCGCTCGGTGTTCACTCCGATAAGATCAGGTTCTAAGAAGCACCCAGGCACTGAACCCTAGCAATCTGTCTGCAAGCCGCAGGCGAATTGCAGCCTGAAATTACCTGATCTATGGCTGAATGAGCTGTGGTCAGTCGAAAACAGGTATGGTGACATCAGCTTTCCAACATGGTGGCTGCTGGCCTCCTCTGTGGTCTGACCGGTGTGGAGAACCGAGATGGACCGCTTCCTTCCCCCGTCTCGAACCCAGAATTCAGCCCTGAGTACGGTGCTTGCACGGCTGGCAGAAACTGCAGCGCTGTATCCCTGCGTCGCTATCTCCTCGTTTCCCAGCGCGCGCTGCAGACTGTAGCCGCGGGGCGATTTGCTGAATAAGCAGTGTTACCCTCCGTGCGACAAACCTCTCGCGTTTGAGTCCCCGTAGCCGATCCTCGTGCGATGGAAATCCTTCCTCCAGGTTCCGGAGCACCCCACTATTGCTGGAAATTCCTAACAAGATATCCTTTAGCCGTCCTGACTTGTCATACTCCCACACAGTGAAGCAGCACACGGGGGCAATGCACTCCCCTCGCCGCCATCTTCCTTCCCTATACCAGTCTTTTTAAACAGAGGTAGTTTCTCTGAATTGCTATTTAATCCTTCTATGAAGTAAAGCATGTATCCATATTCCAACTAGTAAGTAACAAGGATGCAACATGAGGAAAGCATGGTAACTAAAAATTATTAAATTTACTGTACTGTACATGATTTCCTGAGTCAGATCACTGGAAGGCACTTCCACATGCATCAGAATGCTCCTGTTCCAGGCCTCTTAGCAGTCCAATGACACTCGCTAGCTCTAAAATTCAGTCATTTTTTTTTTCTCTTTAGTCTTCCTTCATTCCCTCTGGACATGGAAAATGGAAAACTCTCCATTCTATGCCCACTGGCCAGCCTTCTTGTTTTCCTGAGTACCCAATCTTCTGAAGGTGTTTGATGTCCCAGACACCTTCAGAAAGCCTGTGTTGTAGTGTAATATTTTATGAACAAGGAAAGAAAAACCCTGAATATTGTATTTTGCATCTCATCTGAAATAGTCCATGTCAAAGAAACTACCTATGCCATAAACATGTTTGTGTGTGTAATTTTCCTTTATATCTCTTTAAGAAATAGGTTTCCCTTGAACATTTAGCAAATATTTAACTAGCCAAATAATAAATAAAACAATTATTATCAGCCAACAAATGGCATGAATCTTTAATTTACTATAGCATTTAAAATATACCTTATATATTTGCACTTCAATAAATTACATGGCATGTACACAGCATGTGTTTTATTACATGATCAAACTGATTAGTTTGATATATTATACAGAAAACATATAGTTCATATATGGATTAATAACCATGAGGTATCCCAAAAGATTTCATATTATAACGTTAAATGATCAAATCATACTTGCAAACTGGTTAGTATAAGATTATACCTGGTAATGAAAACATTTTTATGAATGCACTGCACCACTGTCAGAAATATTTTTTTTAATTTTTCTTTGATTACAAAATGGCTGGTGAATATTTTTATGAAAAAGGCTATTCAAGATAGAGACATCTGTGCCCAATTCTAGCGCAAAAGGAATTTTTAATTACAAAGACCTATTTAAATTACAAAGAACATTTTCACTTTGAGTTTCTCAAAGTATTTCATAATAATATAAAATGGAAATGGAAACTGGAAAGTAGAGGGGGGAAAGACACTGTCTTGAATGCTCTAAGACCAAGAATATATCTTTGGCTAGTTTACTCCCCCATAAAAAACAACATTTAAAAAACTTATCTTGTGCTTATTATCTTTTCTTTTTTTAATACAATGTGCTTAAACCTGACAGTTTATATTTTGAATTTTTTGCCATGGAGCACTACTTGTGAACTCCAACACTGAAATTTTTCTATTTTTCTCAGGAGTTTTACTCCGTACTATACCTAGCAAATAAAATTTACACACCTGTAATTTTTCTATTTTTCTCTTACCAGCAAGAACTCAGTAATTTTTTTGGTACCAGGATTTAAACCAGGGGTGCTTAATCACTGAGCCACAAACCCAGCCATTTTTATTTTATATTTTGAGACAGGGTCTTGCTAAGTTTGCTTAGGGCCTTGCTCAGTTGCTGAGGCTGGCTTTGAACTTGCAATCCTCCTGCGTTGGCCTCCTGAGCTGCTGGGATTACAGGCATGCACCACTGTGCAAAAAATATTTTTTAAATGATTGAATGAAGCTCAGCGAAGTGTACTGCCTTCTCTTACCAATAATACAACTTCCATCTTACTCTTTCACCCATGAATAGTTCCTGTTAAAAGAAATCTAATTTGCTAAAAGAGGCACTGTTAATTAGAATCAGTTACATAAAGATCAATGCATAAATTCCTGAGTTGAATGCTGGAGAAAAGTTTGCATCTTGTGAGAAATAGGAATTCTTGCTTTCTTTTTATAAGATAGCAATACTATACCAAAACACAACAATTAAAAAATAGGGCTAGGGACATAGTTCAGTCGTACGTGGAAACCTACTTCATGAAAAGCAGTATAATAAATAAATCATAATCCATACTCTCCCACTTCTGTTTCTGTTGTTAATTACAATGCAAAAAATATAAACAGCCAAATGTGCAACAGAGTGACAACAAGCTAAACAAAGAATAGCAACCTTTTTAAAATAATAATTAACCATTTATTGAATATCTTTGTTCAAAAAAGGCATTTTGGTAGACATTTTACATATACTAACATAATCCTGCAAAGTAAGTATTATTATGCTCATGTTGATTTGAGAAAAACAGAGGCTCATGATACAGGACTTAGCACAAGGCAGGTATTCTACAATACTTGTTGAATGAGTAACGCTTAGCGAAGTCCCCTAGTTATACAAAGGTAACAAGTTAAAGAAAGGTAGGTCATTATTACATTCACCTCAAGAGTTTCCTACAAAATACCCAAATTTGGAGTTTCATAAGTTAAAATATCTAGACTAGATCCTACCCAACTTAAAGGTTAACTTTAAAACAAGAGTTCAGTAATCATCTCTTCAGTATAAACCAGGGTACAAAATTACAGAGAATTTTTTTAAGGTAAGGAAAATTTTTTAAATTTTCCAGCAAGAATATTCAAATATTCTCTTGGAAACTTTTAAAAACATTATTTAACAGCAAAAAAAAATCTATTTCTATTTGACATGAAGCAAATTGAAAGAAACTCAAGATCATCAGTCTTCCATCCCTTCTGCTCATTCTTTTAAGTTAGAATTTGCCTATATGGGATGATGAAGACATTCCCTTTTGTCTCTTAGAGATAAAAGCCAAGCTTTCCAATCAAATGTCTGAATTCCATCATTGATATCATTCTGTTAAGCACTGCTTTCTCCTATAGCCCTCTTTAAAAAAATGAAAGATATTAAGGGAGAAATAGCCTGATACCCCCAACCTCTTGGAGAAAATGAGTTGATCAGATCTTAGAATAACTAATATAAATGAAAGCTCCAGATGGCTAATAGGGAGGTGTCGCTGAAGGAAGAAAGGTATCAGAAAAATGACCAGGAATGTCTTAACAAGTAAAGACAAAAGAATAGTTCCTTAATATCACTGTTTTCCACATACCTGTTCCTATTCTTCTCAATTCCTTAACTAAATTTATTTGCTTAACTAAATTTTTTTTGTTAAGTACATCTATACTTAACACATCCATATGTTTTCATCTTTTTTTTTATATACTGGGGATTGAACCCAGGGGTGCTTAAACATTGAGCCACATCCCCAGCCCTTTTTCTATTTTATTTAGACACAGGGTCTCGCTTAGTTTTTTTAAGTGCCTTGCTAAATTTCTGAGGCTGGCTTTGAATTCGCAATCCTCCTCGTTAGCCTCCCAAATCGCTGGAATTACAGGTGTGCGTCACCACATGTGGCTTGTTATCATCTATTTACTCTCTAGTTTTTAACCCTCATTCCCACTTTCTTTCCCACACAGAAGCCAGGCTCACGCCATAGATTTTTCAATCTTTCTTTAAATACTGCTTGTCTTCTTGTTGCCAGTCCTAACTTCTCTCATTCCCAGAAATTTCCTTTTCTCAAAATTTAAAAAGGAAAATCCTTTTTAAATACTCCCAAATTATCCCACTTATCTGCTACCTGACATCCACGGTTTCTTCATCCTATCCTACCTATTCTCAAAATCTCCAATTCTTCTTTTATCACCCCTCTATACTTATCTTTCCAGAACATTTGTAGAATTTTTATATAACAGTTTAATGGAGATATAATTTATACAATATGCCATTCATTCATTTAAAATATTCAATTCAATGAAGTTTAGTGTATTCACAGAATTATGCATCTATTACCAGCTTTAGAAAGTTTTATCACCCCCAAAAGAAACCTCATATATTCATTTATAGCTACCCCAGTGCCCAACCCAAAACTCATGCCCTAGACAAACACCAATGCACTTTCCACCTCTGTTGATTTGCGTATTCTAGACTTCTAATATAAATGGAATCAGTTAATATGCAGTCTTTTGTAACTAACTTAAATTTAATAGAATTTTGCTTATCATTTTCTTATGATTCTCATTTTTTTAGTAATGTATATACCTTATCTTTCTGCTACACTTAAGCTCCTTGAAAGCAGAAGCATGTTAAGAACACCCTCAGAAAAAAAAGAAAGAAAAGAACACCCTCAATGCTTGACACAATCCCTTATACACAATAGGTAATTGGTAAAAAAAATATATATATTGCAAATGAATAAACAGATGCATGTTTTCACTATAGTTCTTATTCCTCTTTTTTCCTTTTTAGTTCATTGATCTTACTCTCCCCATATTACTTATTATAAATCAGCTTTTTCTATTAAAAATGACAAATTTTTAATGTTTCTTCTACTCTTCAATGACTAGGTTTTCAGCCAGATGCCTTTAATCCCAGCAACTCAGGAGGCAGAGGCAGGAATATTGCAAATTCAAGGTCAGTCTCAGCAACTTAGTGAGACCCTGTCTCAAAATCAAAAAAGAAAGGAAGGAAGGAAGTAAAAAAGGAGGCTAGGAATATGGCTCAGTGGTAGAGCACCCCTGGGTTCAATCCCCAGCACCAAACAAAAAAACAGATTTTTATTTTCTTTATTTGGATTCTCTCTTCTCTTATGTTGATTCTTTCTTTGGCTTACTCAAAACAATGGCCTGAACCCCTCCATTCCTTCATCTTATAAATATTTATTAAGTATATTCTGTACACCAAGCACATTTGTCATGGCATTGGGAGTATAATATTAAACAAAATAAACCAGGCTCTTCCCACATAGAGCTATTGTTGTGAAGACATATAATAAACAAAGTATACAATAAATAAAATGGGTATAGATTGTGATTAGTGATTGGAAGGAAATAAACAGGTTGCAATACTAGAGAATTAGGGAAAGGGAAGTTCCCAGGATCACCAAGAACTTTCAAACTATAAATGTCCTTGTATTCCTACCCTTAGAAAGGTGAAGCAAGAGGGCTGGGGTTGTGGCTCAGCGGTACAGCGCTTGCTTTGCACGTGTGAGACCCTGGATTCCATCCTCAGCACCACATAAAAATAAATAAGTGAAATAAAAGTATTGTGTCCAACTACAACTAAAAAATAAATATTAAAAAAAAGAAAGGTAAAGCAAGAGAAGTCCTATGAAGTCTGATGTTTAGGTAATAAAGAATTCATTAAAAGTCTGATTCTAGAACGAGGTTATAACTCAGTGGTACAATGTTTGCCTAGCATGTGCAAGACCATGGATTCTGTCTTCAGCACCACCAAAAAAAAAACAAAATCTGACTCTAATCCAAATAACGTTTATAATTTCACATGGATCGATAAAGGGGGTAATATTTAGATAATGTTACATTGCTTAAAACTACATTCTTTGATACAAACTGATCATGTAAGGTCAACTGATTAAAATTCAAACTCTGTTTTCTATAGATAAAGCTTAAAGATAGTATGTACTCTGATTTTTTTCCTAAACATAAAAATTAAATTGTTTTAAATAATCAAAGAAGTCAAACTTTTGTATTTTTATTAACACATTATTTAGTTGTTTTAAATGCTTTACATACTCTTTTAATAGCATATCATTAGAAAATCATTTTTTCTACTATATCTACATAAATAAGCTATTTTTGCTATGAATAGGCAAAAATTCTCCTATGTCAAATTCATTATTATTCCTTTCTCTGTATTACCAGGGTTTTATTTGTTTGTTTTGCTTTTGGATAATGTCTTTACTTTCTGGAGGATAAAATACACTTTGGTAAACAAATGTATCTTTCCACAATACTGTTATCACTTTAAATAAATAAAACAGTTCATTAAAGACTAATTCTTAAAGGTAGTGGTCTATTTACCATTTATAATCCATTTCTTTACTCTTTTCCAGTAGTAGTCCAAAATAAATGTCAAATAAAATTCTTAATATGAAATTTCAGTTTAAATGCCCACAAATCAAGCAAAGAAGTGTTTCATTTAAAACAGTCATTTTTTCCATTTTTTGTTTCAGACTTAAGAAATGAGATACAGTTAATTTCCAAATGTAAAACTTAGTAGACTATGCAAATCATGTCTGTGTGTCAGAAGAAAAATAACAAACTTAATGAGGAATGTTAAAAAAAAAAAAGTAGAATCCATTAGTTTAAAGATACATAGGAGCAAGCCAAAGATGACAAACATGCATAAAATTCAAAACATGGTGGGAAAGGGAATAGGCACTGAAACACATAAATCAGTGTTTTGAATTCTTTTTCTCTGTGGGTATAATTGTACCTTAGTTTCTTATAATGATTTATTGAGGTAAATATTCTGTATGGTTTAACAGCTACAGCTTCAAAGTGTCAGGCACAAGCTCTCCTTTATTCATGAGGCAGCTGAGTACTGGGATGTGAATTCACTTCTGTATTCTGGGACTTGGCAAAGTTTGTTTTTAAGGTCCTTATAAAGAATTCATGTTGATGCAGTCTATTCAAATGTGAAAAACACTGTGCTGTAATGAGTGAAATAGAAAACCTTTACAGTAATGCTGGAGAAAAAAGTAAATAAATTGAAGTAAGCCACACAGAATTACTTGTAGCAAAGTAAAGAATGCCCCTGAGTTCATCTCAACCCCCCTTTTCAGATTTAGGGATGCCTACAAACCCCATTATTGAATTGCAACTAAATTGAGAACTGAATCTAATATCAATACAAAAAGAAAGTGATAGGAAAGAAATAGAATTAAGTTTCAGCAATATTAACTTAAGAAAGTCTTTGGGGCTGATTTTCAATTTGCACATGCTATTGCTCTGGGACCATGGTAAGTCAAGAGCAACTAGTAAAAACAATTGCACAGTATTTTATTGAAACTACTATATAGTTTGGAAAGGGGAAATGAGTAATTTACTAAATATATTTCCTTTGAAAATATGGCAGTAGAAGTTATACATGGATACTTAAGGCACAGAAACCTAAATAAACCTCAGAATCTGTAGAACTTATGTTTGTCTATGCAAAGTCTTTCAGAAAAAAATTCAGATTTTTGTCATGAAATACCTATACCTTACATATATATACTCCACATGAAGTGGATATACAACCTGCCTTGGATGGTGTTCCATGATACATCCATTCTCTTACACATCTGCCAGAGTGGTTTCATGATTCTGTACAAAATGGTTTGCCAGTTTAGGTGTATAGGGGCTAACTAAAAAGCAAATTTTTTAAAAATTAAAACACATAGTTTAAAAATATACCTATATTTTTGAAATGGGATTCTCTCATCTCCAGGCAATATATGTATATGCTTTCAAAAGTTGCTCAGTTGAGGGAGTATTTCACATTACCAGAGAGAGACAGAGAGCACGCACTAATAAATAGCTTTTTGCTTTTTGCTACATCTCCTTTAAAGTAAAGAATTACCTAAAAACACTGCTTGCTAAAAGTCAATGGCTAAGTTATAAACACTTTAGTTATCTTCATAGAGCCTATCATAGCCATGAATGAAGCATATCATCACATTAGAGTTTGTTAGTTTAAAATGGCTTTGGACAGTGTGGAGATTCCTTAGAAAACTAGGTATGGAACCACCATTTGACCCAGTTATCCCACTCCTTGTCATATATCCAAAGGATTTAAAATCAGTATACTACAGTGACACAGCCACATCAATGTTTATAGTAGCACAATTCACAATAGCTAAGCTATGGAACCAATCTAGATACCTATCAACAAATGAATGACTAAAGAAATATGGTATATATACACAATGGAATATTACTCAACCATAAAGAATGACTTTGTCACGTTTGCCTATAAATGGATCTGGAGACTGTCATGCTAGGTGAAATAAGCCAGTCTCAAATAACAAAGGTCAAATGTTTTTGCTGATATGTGGAAGCTAAACCACAATAAAGTTTGGGGGAAAGGAGAAAAAGAGAAGTTCAGTAGATTAGACAAAAGGGAACAAAAGGAAGTGAGGGGGACCAGGAATAGGAAAGACAGTAGAATAAATCAAACATAATTTTCCTATGTACACATATTAAAATACCAAGTGAATCCCACCAACATGCCTACCCAAAAGAATAGAGTCCTAATTAGAATAAGATGTATTCCATGCTTGTGTAATTTTATCAAAATGGATTCTATTGTCATGTATAAGAAAAAAAAATAAAAGTTTAAGCAAAATAAGCCAAAATAAAATAAAACAAAATGGCTTTGGAAAAGTTTTATCACTTTTCAGATGACGTCTTTTTTTTCCAGAATAACAACTTCTTCACCAAAAAAATTACATACACAACAAATAAATATACTATAAGATATGATATTTTGACATTACTTTCAGGCAGAACACTCACAACTTAATACAATTTCTAGTCATGTAGAAAATTTGACATTGTGTACCACGTTTAAATGACCCCAATATTAACATAATGTAAATGTTTTACATTGCCAATATAAAATGAAGAGGTAGCATCTTATAAAACTCTATAGATTTTTTTCAGTGCTATAACTTTATATTCAATTAATGTGAAAGCAAGATAATTATAAGCCTGTAGAAAACTGAAAACTTGGTGGAGAAAATGGAATAGAAAGAAGAACACACTTCTGAAAAATAAGTACCTCATACTCCTTCTTCACCAACTATCATTTATTATCAATCCTTCTTTTCTTCCTTTGGAAAGAACAAGAAACCTCTATTATTGTGTAGTTTATATATAATCTACATTTAATTTACTTTTAAATGGTATTTGTTACTTATAGAAGCTTGTTTTCATTGTTCATCGACTGATGTATTTTTCTTTTTCTCTCTTATTAGTTCTAATCAGTTATACATGACGGTAGAAAGCTCTTTGATTCACTGTACACAAATAGAGCAGAGTTTTTCACTTTTCTGGTTGTGCATGAAGTAGAGTCACACCATTTGTGCAATCATACATGTACCTAGAATAATGATGTCCATCTCTTTCCACCGTCTTTCCTACCTCTTTGCCCCCTCCTCCCTCCCTTTTGCCCCATCCAAAGTTCCTATACTTATCCCATGCACCCCCTCCCCATATGGATTAGCATCCACTTATCAGAGAAAACATTCAGCCCCTGGTTTTTTTATATTGGTTTATTCGCTTAGCATGACATTCTCCAACTGATGTATTTTTCTACCTGTAAAAAGAGTTTGGATGAAATGCATCACAATTTTTTCCATTAAAATTAGTGGAAATAATTTGTATTTTACAGCTTTTCACTAAAGAGCAAAATTTTCAAAAAAAATTACATCTTTAAGTGAGAAATAGGTATACTCAAGTTTCAAGAGGTGTTACAAAACCAGATTAGAAAGGAATACCAACCAAGCACCCATATTGGCATGCACTTCAGGTAAACAGTTTATTAATCCTTACAATAAGCATGTGTGAAAAGTACTGTTATAACTTTTTCTGAAGGTGAGAAAGCAGAGATTCAGTGATATGAAATGAAGTGTTCAAGGTCATACAGTCGGTAAGTAGCAAAGCCAGATTTCAAATCAAATGCTTCAACATCATAAAGCACTTACCTAATGCTATGGGACCCTGGGTTCAATCTCTTGTAGTAAAAAAAAAAAAAAAAAAAAAAAAAGTTATTCAAATGTTATTAAACCTAGTTGGTCATTTCTCTATGTTTATCCTAACTTTACTTCTTAAAATCTTCCAACACAATCAACAACTCCCTGATTATTTAAACAAAGAACTCTCTTGGCCTCCAAATACTTTACTCTCCTGGTTTATTCCATCTTAAGAGCCACTACTTCTTAGCCTCCACTATTGAATCAGACAGAACCTTGTTAGATGTCTGTCTTTTCCTGGATAACTTTATCCATTCTCATGTATTTAAATACCTTCCCCGTTTAGATGATTTTCAATATTCATATCTCAATATGCACATCTGAATCTCAGATGTGACTAATTGTCTACTCTGGTTTTTGACACTCCCCAGATGAATGTGTGAGATGACATTCTTGACATCTCCCCCTCCTATTACTACAGTCTAATGTGCCCAGAACACATAGTTTTCCAGCCTCAAAGCCTTTTCACATACTGTTTCTTCTACCTAAAACACTTCCCTATTTTTTAAAATGTAATACTGCTTAATTTTAAAAACATTTAGCATTCTAAATAAACAAAAAATATTTCAAATTGTGTTTAAGTACAGAAGGTTCTTGAACTTTCATTGATGCAGCAGTTCTCTGCTTTCCTGACAATGAAGAGTTCTACAGTTTATTTAAAAACAAGTACCTCAAAGATATTATAATATTAATGTGTCCAAAGAATAAATCAAAAAAGAGATGATGATGATAATGAAGATGATGATTGCAGAACGGGGGACTGAAGTCAGGGTTGCTCTACCACCAAGCTACATCTCCAGCTCTTTTTATTTATTTATTTATTTTAAATATTTTTAGTTGTAGATGGACACAATACCTTTATTTGTTTTTTATTTTTAATGTGGTGCTGAGGATTGGACCCCGTGCCTCACACATGCTAGGCAAGCACTTTACCACTGAGCCACAACCCCAGTGCCTCTTTTTATTTTTTGAAACAGTGTCTCAACTAAATTGCTGAAGCTGTCCTTGAACTTGTGATCTTCCTGCCTTAGCCTCCCAAGTCACTGGGATTACAGATGTGCATATCACAGCAGAAATTATGATACTTACACACATAAATCTGACCTTCTTTCTCACCTGGGTAAGTAGAAATCCTGTCCATTGGTGGTTTAAGCCAGATATCCAAGAGCTCTCTTATTTATTCCTTCTATCAGCCTCAATATTCAATCCATCAGCAAGTCCTGTTATTTCTACTAAAACATATCTTGAATTATTCTACATCTGTCCATCTTTACCACCACTTCTACCTCAACCCAGGTGCCCATTATCTCTCACCTGGACTATGTAATAGCTTCACTTTTACTCTTGACCTCCTCTAATCCATTTTCCGTATGTAATAAAGTAAGCTTATTTTTTAAGTATTTTTTTAGTTGTCAATGGATACTTTTTTTATTTATTTGTATGTGGTACTAAGGGTTAAACCCAGGGCCTCACACTTGCCAGGCAATCGCTCTACCACTGAATCACAACTCCAGCTCCCCAAAACATTTATTTTTAGTTGTAGATGTATGCAGTATATCTATTTATTTATTTTTATGTGGTGCTGAGATTGAACCCAGTGCCTCAACCATAGGATGCAAGAGCTCTACCACTGAGCCACAGCCCAAGCCCAAAAGTAAGCTTCTTAAAACATCAAATTGATCACTATTCTGATAAAAACTCTTTAATAGCTTAATGAAATAAAATTTTTAAAATGGCACTTCAGACAAAATCCAAACTCCATATCATGATCTACAAAGCTCTACCTATCTCTTCTAATCTCATATTATAACATTCTCCCCCTCCTTTCACTACACTCTAACATGCCCAGAACATACCAATATCTTTCCAGTTTCATTGCCTTTTCACATACTGTTACCGCTAGCTAAAATACTTCCCTATTTTTTAAAATGTGATACTGCTTAATCTTAAAAACATTTAGCGTTCTAAACATACAAAAAATAACATTGCAAATTGTGTTTAAGTACAAAAAGTTCTTGAACTTTCATTGATGTAGTGGTTCCCTGTGACACTTGTGATATTTTGTAATTGTCTTCTGTATTTGTATTTCTGTTGTCTACCAAGATAGGACATAAGTTCCATAAAAGTACAGACTAGTTAGCTAATTTTTATGTTATTAATTGTTATATTTCCCATGCCAAATACATTACAGCTCTCGAAAAATACTTGGAAATGAATGAATGAATGAACAAACTCCAAACCAAGGTTCTTTCTACTATATCAAGCAGCCACCCTAAATGATCTAAATCTAAGCATCTCATTTTAACAATGAAAATTCTGAGATCCAGAAAACAATTGATTTGTCCACAGCCACCCAGTAATAAATTACAGAGCCACAATGAGTCCAGGGCTTCTGACTTGATTCTGGCTTTTTCTTTTATACCATATTGCCTTATGTTATAGCCCCACCCAAAAATATACCTAAGAAGTTTTCAGCAAATATGAGATAGTCAAAAACTTTTGGTAAATATGTAAAAAAATGAAATTAGAACCCTATCTCTCACCCTGCACAAAACTCAACTCAAAGTGGATCAAAGACCTAGGCATTGGCCCAGAGACTCTGCACCTACTAGAAGAAAAAGTAGACCCAAATATCTATCACGTTAGTTTAGGAACCAAATTCTTTAACAAGACTCCTAAAGCACAAGGAGCAAAATCAAGAATCAAAAAATAGGATGGTATCAAACTAAAAAGCTTCTCCACAGAAAAGGAAACAATCAAGAACATGAAGAGAAAGCCAGTAGAATGGGAATCTATAAAAAAGCCTATAGAATCTTTGTCACCTGCACTTCAGAGAGAGCATTGATCTCCAGGATATATAAAGAACTCAAAAACCTTAACAGCAAAAATAAATAAATAAAATAACCCAATCAATAAATAGGCAAAGGAAATGAACAGACACCTCACAGAAGAAGAAATACAATTAGTCAGCAAATATATGAAAAAAATGTTCAACATCACTAGCAATTAGAGAAATGCAAATTCAACTACATTGAGATTCTATCTACTCCAGTCAGAATGGAAGTTATCAAGAATACAAGTAACAATAAATGTTGGTGAGGATGTGGAGAAAAAGGTACACTCATACATTGCTGGTAGAACTACAAATTGGTGCAATCACTCTGGAAAGCAGTATGGAGATTTCTCAGAAAACTTGGAATGGAACCACTATTTGACCCAGTTATCCCACTCCTTGGGATATACCCAAAGGACTTAAAATCAGCATACTAGGGCTGGGGTTATGGCTCAGAGCTAGAGTGCTTGCCTAGCATGTGTGAGGCACTGAGTTCAATTCTCAGCACCGCATATAAATAAATAAATTACATAAAGGTTTATTAACATATAAAAATATATATTTAAAAAATCAGCATACTAGAGTGACACAGCCACATCAATGTTCATAGCAGCTCAATTCACAATAGCTAAGCTATGGAACCAACCTAGGTCCCCTTCAAGAGATGAATGGATAAAGAAATTGTGGTACATATACACAATGGAATATTACTCAACCATAAAAAATGGAATTATGGCATTTGCCAGCAAATGGATGGAACTGTAGACTATCATGCTAAGTGCAATAAGCCAACCCCCCCCCAAAAAAGGCCAAATGTTCTATTAGCAAATGCTGACCCATAATAGGTAGTTGGAGGAGAGCAGAGATTGCTCAGATAGGACAGGGTAGTGGTGGGAAGGGAATAGAATGGGAATAGGAAAGATGGTAGAATTAAGTGGACGTAATTTACCTATGTCATATATGAATACACGACCAGTATAATTCCACATTTTGTATAATCACAAAAATATATACATGTTATACTTCATGACATATCATGGAGTATAACATGTATATATAAATATACATGGAGTATAACATGAAGTTATATTCCATGATATGTCAAAATAGATTCTACTGTCTGGATAATGAATAGATTCTACATGTCAAATAAATAATTTTTAAAATATTTTGCTAAAAATTTCAACAACCAATGACAATCTCAGAACACCACAGAAAATAAAAAATACAATTATATCAGAGGTATATAAAACATTTGGTCATCCAAATCTCTCAGCACCCTACCCCCACTCCTGTGGTGTTGGGGATGGAACTCAGAGTCTTGAGTATGCTAGGCAAGTACTCTAGCACAAAGTTACATCCCCAGTTCTTTTTTTCACCTTCTTGTTTTTAAAAGAAAAATTTGAAAATATAGACAAAATGGTTCTCTACATTATATAAATTATTTACTTCACAATATTAACATTTTATTTCATATGGATAATATGTTTAGAAGAAACTTTTTCAGGGAAATCATATTTAGTTTCTAAAAATTTACTTAAGTTTTCATGATAGTAACTCTTTCATCCAAAATATAAAATTTGTGCAAACTAAACAAAAAAAAATAAGTAGCTACAGTTTATAATAACCACATATAAAGGGTAAAAGAAGAAAGAACCAAACCCAGGAACCCTAAAATGACTAACTCCAGAATCCAATCATTGGTTTTCAAAGCACTTGGCAATGTATCAATTTAATCAATCCATGTAGCAATGAGGTTTACATTATCACAACAGTATATTGCCTTCAGCTCCTTCTTCCCTTGAGCTGAAATCAGGTAGCTACTAAATCATCTCAAGTTGCTATTGTCACCTGTTGACAGAAAGAGGAAACTTTGATCCCACTTTTCTTTGCTAACAACTTTTTGTTTTTTCCATTGTAGTTGGACACAATACCTTTATTTTATTTTTATGTGGTGCTAAGGATCAAACCCAGCACCTTGCACGCTCTAGGCAATCGCTCTACCATGAGCCACAACCCCAGCCCTACTAATGACTTTTTACTTCACTATTAAGCACATTGTGTCCACACTCACTAGTCTACTTATGTATATATTTTCTAATTTGCATGATAAAAGTTAACTATCATATAGCTATGCCTCTATGTACCACTTTACTCATCTTTTACATAATTTTTCAAAAGCATTAGAAATGATGAAGTATAGATTCTTTCACTTTTAGGATTGCAACAATATTTATTACTGAAAAATAAATTTCAGCTATATTATAATTCAAATGTTTATGTAGGTTATACTAGTAAACAAGAAAATATATTGTACAGCATTGTTCTATGATTTTTTTAAAAAATCTGCTTTTATGGAACTTTTGTTTGACTGATTTTGAACTTCCCTAAAATTACTATACTAAATTTTCAAATATATTTTTATGTCCACTGTTTTTCCCTCTTAAAAGTTTCACAATTATTTTATATGCTTTTGTTACTTACCTACCAGTGGTTGTGCATGTTATGTCTTTGAATTTTCATTGGATCTTGTCCACTAGGTGCATTTCTTGCTGCAGCCCATTCTAATAAGAAAATTACCTCAGATTATATTAGTCCTTAATAGATTTCAAGGCTTTGATTTAAAAGTTATCATTTGGAATCTGTCAAGATAGTCCTGTTGGAACAGTTTCAAAAAATAAATTTTAGTAGTAGAGTTTAGAAGTTTAGAGCTCTTTCCTACTTACTTTAGAAACTCAAAATCCTATGTCGAACATAGACTAACAATCCATTATTAGAGTGCATTACAATGAAATGCTGATAAGGTATGTTTAGCAGAAAATCATGTCTACCCTGTATAATATGGATAACTCTTCTATTCCATCGTGGAAAGCCAAAACCTTTGCTGTCCAATACGGTAGCCAATGGCCACTTGTGGTTTTTGCACACTGGAAATGTGATTAGCTCTAAGTGAGATGTAGTGTTAGATAAAATACACACCAGATTTTTGAAGACTTAGTACAGAGAAAATAATGTGAAATATCTCATTAATTTTTATTTGATTACATGTAAAATGCAATTATGTTGGAACCATCAGGTTACATAAAATACATTAACACAATTGCATGTGTTTCTTTCTACTTTTTTTAGTGTGGCTATAGAAATTTAGTGTGGCTATAGAAAACAATTGCACATGTTTCTTTCTACTTTTTTTTAGTGTGGCTATAGAAATTTTAAAATTATGTAGTGACTCATACTTGGGCCTTTATATTTCTATATATAAAGAAATATACTGTCCCATGATAATAACAGGATTTTTATGATTAAGTTAGTATTGGAAATGTATATTATTTTCCCCAAATAGCTTATAATTAATGTGTTATTATGGATAATCTGTAGGAAGCAAGATTCTTTTTTTTTAATTTTTATTGTTGGTTGTTCAAAACATTACATAGTTCTTGATATATCATATTTCACACTTTGATTCAAGTGGGTTATGAACTCCCATTTTTACTCCGTATACAGATTGCAGAATCACATCAGTTACACATCCATTGATTTACATATTGCCATACTAGTGTCTGTTGTATTCTGCTGCCTTTCCTATCCTCTACTATCCCCCCTCCCCTCCCCTCCCCTCTTCTCTCTCTACCCCCTCTACTGTAATTCATTTCTCCCCCTTGTATTTTTTTCCCCTTTCCCCTCACTTCCTCTTGTATGTAATTTTGTATAACTCTGAGGGTCTCCTTCCATTTCCATGCAATTTCCCTTCTCTCTCCCTTTCCCTCCCACCTTTCATCCTGTTTAATGTTAATCTTCTTCTCATGCTCTTCGTCCCTACTCTGTTCTTAGGTACTCTCCTTATATCAAAGAAGACATTTGGCATTTGTTTTTTAGGGATTGGCTAGCTTCACTTAGCATAATCTGCTCTAATGCCATCCATTTCCCTGCAAATTCTATGATTTTGTCATTTTTTAATGCAGAGTAATACTCCACTGTGTATAAATGCCACATTTTTTTTTATCCATTCGTCTATTGAAGGGCATCTAGGTTGGTTCCACAGTCTTGCTATTGTGAATTGTGCTGCTATGAACATCAATGTAGCAGTGTCCCTGTAGCATGCTCTTTTTAGGTCTTTAGGGAATAGACCAAGAAGGGGAATAGCTGGGTCAAATGGTGGCTCCATTCCCAGCTTTCCAAGAAATCTCCATACTGCTTTCCAAATTGGCTGCACCAATTTGCAGTCCCACCAGCAATGTACAAGTGTACCCTTTTCCCCACATCCTCACCAGCACTTGTTGTTGTTTGACTTCATAATGGCTGCCAATCTTACTGGAGTGAGATGGTATCTTAGGGTGGTTTTGAGTTTCAATGAGAATTGGGATGAGGAAAGAGATGAAGAAAAGGAGAGACAGAAACATTATAGGAATAAATAACAAATATTAATCTCCTCTTTGTTCAAAGCTGAAAATACTGAAGATATTGAAGAACATTATAACAGATAAAGAAATTCATTATTGAGACATATTTTACCAAGGAAGTAACAAAGAAGATGAAAACAATTGTTGAATGATTCTGAAATTTTACTTTTTTCCAACCATTCTTAGTTCTCTGAGAAAACAAAAATTAGCAATAAATCAGTTGCTTTTCTGTCAAACAAGAAGTTGTAAGAAATCCCAAAGTTATAGTACTGTGACATTTTCAAAAACAATCATTAGTGATTTTTATCAGTATCCACATATTATTTTCTTCTGGGAAAGTTCAAGTGTTTCATATTAGAGATCATTTCATTCTAATAGGAATAAAGAAATGTTAGAGAAAATGGGAGTAAAAATTGGCATAAGCACTTTGGAAAACCTTTTTTCTTGGTACTAGGGAGTGAATCTGGGGGTGCTTTAACACTGCTACATCCTCAGCCCTTTTTATTTTTATTATTTATTCTTATTTGGCTAGCAGGGATTGAACTCAGAAGGGCTTAACCACAGTGCCATATCCTCAGCCCTTTTTATTTTTTGAGACAGGCTCTCACTATGTTGTTTAGGTCCTCAGATAAGTCGCTAAGGCTGGCTTTGAACTTGGAATCACCCTGCCTCAGCCTCTCAAACTGCTGGGATCACAGGCATGTGCCGTTGCGCCTGACTTCTTTTTTTATTTTGAGACAGGGTCTCACTAAGTTGCTGAGGCTGGCCTCAAACTTGCAATCCTCCTATCTCAGTCTCCCAATTTGCCGGGATTATAGGCATGTGCTACTGCCTGTATTATTCTCTACTCCTAAACATATACCCAACAGCAATGCATGCACATTTATATAAAAAATACAAAAATGTTTATAGCAGGATTATTCCCAACAGCCAAAAACTGGAAACAACTCATACAATGGAAGTGTGCACAGAAATAAAAGGAACAAACTACTATTACATAGTAACAGTGGTGATTCTCACAAATAAAACACTGTGTGAAAGAAACTAAATACAAAAGAAAACATAGGATGTGATCCTATTTAAGTAAAGCTCAAAAACAGGGAACACTAATTTATGATCTTAGAAGTCAGGAGGGTTACCTTTAGGGAGCAAGGCAAAGTGGTAATTGAAAGGGAAGGCTTCAGGGACACTGAAAATGTTTTATTTCTTAGATCCATGCAACAGCTACGTAGATAGGTTCATTTTGTGTTGAATGAGCTGTACATCCGTGATGTGTGCATTTTAATAAAAACATTAAAGAGGGTAAAAATCTGTGGTTATACTAAACTGTGGGATTTTTATTTTGTTTCTTGTAGTACTGGGACTGAATGAAGGGACGTTCTAACACTAAGCTACATCCCCAGTCCTTGTCCTCTTTAATTTTTATTTTGAGATAGGTCTCATTAAGTTGCTGAGTTTACCCTCAAACTTGTGATCCTTCTGTCTCAACCTCCCAAGTTGCTGGAATTATAGGTGAGTACCACTGTACCCAGTATCCATAATGCTTTTTAATTTTATTTTTTTTTATTTCAAGACGAGTTCCCTGAATTGCCAGAAAGATCTTAAATTTGTGAACCTCCTATCTCAGGCTCCTGAGTAGCTGGGATTACAGAAATGTGACATTTTTATTAAAATCTGTGATTAAGTAAAGTTAGTTTCCATTACAGTTTTGAACTTCCTCTGAAATCTATAAAACTATAAACATTAATTGTCAGTTATACATTCTCCATTTCAGTTATAAAAAATAATGCAAAAATCATAAAACAAGGAAGGAAATTCACATTTGGTTTTTTGATGAAGAATTTTACAATTGACAATCCTGTCCTTTGAACATTTTTAACTTTACTGTTCATAAAGATAGATACAGAACATTTGTGTTCAACCAAATACTGTTTAAAAACAGTATGGTTTCAATATACATAACCCTGTTTCTCTTTACTTTTTTAAAATATTTTTTAGTTGTTGATGGATCTTTTATTTTATTTATTTATTTATTTATTTATTTATTTATTTATATGTAGTGCTAAGAATCAAACCCAACGCCTCACACATGCTAGGCCAGTGCTCTACCACTGAGCCACAACCCCAGACGTGTCTTTTACTTTTTGTAATTTGCTTATAAACAAATTTAGGAGCTTGATTCCTGCTGAAAAATGTACCACATTTGAGCGGGTAGCAATTCATAAGATTTTCAAGACTATACCTACTTATTCTCTTTGTTTTCAAAAGACTTTTAAAATATGGCAACTCTTCTTCTTTGTTTTGTTTTATTTATTTATTTATTTATTTATTTATTTATTTATTTATTTATTTATTTATTTATTTTAAACAGCATTTCCTATGGCTCTAAAATTTTAAAAAAGCTATGGTAACATCCTTTTTGCCTAGTCTTTTCCAGTTTAATCCCCATCCCTACCCCTACCCCCACCCACCCTCGCCCCCAAACTATTTTGTTTGGGGAGAGGAAAAGGAGGAAGAGTTCTAAGAAAGCTTTTATAACAGGTTCAAAAAGTATAAAAGCCATTTCAAGCTTCAGACACTTCAGACATTTGTAGCCTTTATTTCTTTAGTCCTTGAAAGGGCTTTTTAAATGTTAACTGCCAGGATAGAATTGCTTTCCTATACTGATGTTCCAGGCTTCATTTCCTTTGTAGTTTTGAGTTCTTCCTCACCCTCAAACACTACCTCCCTCCCCCAATAACCTCTATGCCAGAGTCTTTTTAAAAACAAAACAAACAACAATATTTTAAAAAGATTTCATTCATCATGAAACGTACAGGTAGACTTTTAAGATCCTGTACAAAGTGGCTGCCACTTTAATAGAGAATTGAAATCTTTTGCTTTAACTCTTCTATATTTGATGATTTAATGTGTCTATTTAACATGCTTTCATTTCTAAAATAATGTCACCTGCAAAGTTACAACAGCTAAACATTGGCCCCTCCCTCGCCTTAGAAATTCAGAAATCAATCTTCCACAATAACCATCAAAATCATATTATCTATACTCTTAAATTTTAAAAAGTAGGCTTAAATCAGTATGCACAGTGTTATCCTAGTTCAGACAAAAAAAAAATAGATATATACCAAAAAAAAAAGTCTAAAGCCTTATATTCCATAGTCAACAGTGATTATTATTCCTGATTAGTGAGATTATAAATGTTTTTATTTCAAATTTTCTTTTTTGGACATCACCTTCAAAGATGATTCATTATTTTTGACAAAGGAAAATATTAGTTTAAAAAATAAATATTTGGGCTGGGGTTATGGCTCAGTGGTAGAGCGCTTGCTTGCATGTGTGAGGCACTGGGTTCAAGCCTTAGCACCAAGTAAATATAAATAAATAAAGTTATTATGTCCATTTACTGCTAAAAATTTTTTAAATAATAAATAAATATTTAAAAAGCAAATGTTATTTTATTATTTTTCAGAACATCATATCAGTACTTTCTAAAAATCCATATACATGTATTTAATTACTTTTATCTTCATTATATAGGTAGATATTTTAAAGTATAATTTCCAAAATTATACAATCATTATTCTCATACAAACAGAACATGAGTTAAAATATTGTGTTGAATATTTTATTTAACTTATTCAGCAATAGCCAGGCAGAATGGCAGATGCTTGTAATCCCAGCTACTCAGGAGCTGAGACCCAAGGATCAAAAAAGTTCAAGGCCAGCCTAGGAAACTTAGTGAAACTTTGTCTCAAAATATAAAATAAAAAAGGCTGAATTTAGCTCAGTGGTAAAGCAACCCTGGGTTCAATATCCAAACCCCAAAGAAAACATTGAGGAAATCAGTAAGAAATTAAAGCCAATTCATTATAGAATTTGATTTACAGAGATTTAAATCCTCTACTAGACAAAACCCGTTTGCATTGCCAAGAATAGGAATCATTTGAATTATTATGGGCAAAACCCATATGCATACTTTTCATTTTTTTAAATTTAACTTTTATCTTTAGGTAAAAGTAGTAAAAGTAAAGTAGCCTAGTAAATCAAAATAAAAGTGCAAAAGAATGGAAGAAAATATTTGCCAACTCTCAATCTGAGAGGGGGTTCTTATCCAGGATATTTAAGAAACTCTAGAAACTCAATAATATAAGGACAATAGATCCTATAGACATTTCTCAAAAGAAGGCAAACAAATGGCCAACAGGTATATGAAAATATGTTCAAAATAACAAAGCTAAATCCCTATCCCCCTTAACATCACTAATCATCAGGGTAATGCAATCAAAAACACAATGAGATATTATCTCACTCTAGTAAAAATGGCTACTATCAAAATGACAAAAGATAACAAGTGTTGACAAGGATATGGAGAAAACTGAAGATGTGGAAAAAAGGGAATCTTTGCACACTGTTGGCAGGAATGTAAATTAGTATAGCCATTATGGAAAACAGTATGGTAGTTCCTCATAAAATGAAAAATAGAACTACCACATGATCCAGTAATCACCCAACTGGGTACACACCTAAGAAAATGAAATCAGTATGTCAAAGAGACATCTGTACTCCCATGTTTTTTGCAGAACTATACATGATAGCCAAGAAATGGAAACAATCTAAGGGTACAGCAATAGATGAATGGATAATGTGGCAGATATACACTTTAGAATAATATTCAGTCATAAAAAGGAATGAAATCCTGTCATTTTTGCACTAACATGAATGGAACTAGACATCATTATGTTAAGTAAAATGAGTTAGGTACAGAAAGATAAGTATCACATGATTGCACTCATATATGGAATATAAAATAAGTTATATCATAAAAGTTGAGAGTAGAATGGTGGTGTTACCAGAGGCTGGGGAGAGTACAGGGGAGAGGGAGAAATGGAGAAAGGCTGATCAATGGATACTAAGTTAAGGTAAGATAAGAGTAAGAAGTTTTGGTGTGCTATTACATAGTAGGTTGACTGTAAATGACCATAACAGTAAAAGAATGATTTTAAATGTTTTAACCCTAAAGAAATTTGAGGATATATGTCTAAAGAGAAAAAACACATGCTCATTTAGAATCAAAGGATCCCTGAAGAGTCCCCAGACATTCAGCATTCCCATAAAAGGTAACTGTTCCATCATTTTTGTCCATTTCAAAGTCTTTAACAAATTTTCCTGATATATTTTGCTAATAGGTAGACTGAGATCAAATCGTTACAATTAAATTTTAAATTTCTGGAAGGCAGAAAACATGGTGTTTCTTTCTTACATTCCCTTTAGAAATATTCAGTAATGTTTTCTACACTTAATGTGTATTTATCACAATATTTGAGAAAGTACAGACTTTAGACAATCACTATGTACTGTGGCAAGCATTATGCTAGAAGCTACAGAAATAAAAAATGGAGCTGGAATAGTCTCAATCCCAAGAGATAGTATTTTAATAATTCAACTTGTGACAGTATCTTCTCGTTTTTACAAAACAAAGACCATTGCTGTGTTTCTATTCCACATATTTCTTTTTTTTTAATTTGTTCTAATTAGTTACACATGACAGCAGAATGCATTTTTTCATTGTATACAAGTGGAGCACAAGTTTTCATTTCTCTGGTTGTACATGATGTAGATTCTCACCATTTGTGCAATTATACCTGTACCTCTGTTCCATATACTTCTATTACTGTATAATTTCATCTTTAACAATAGCTTTCTGAATACAGTAAAATCTGATCAAATGATCCAGTCTTTATTTCCTATGTTACTTTTTGGCTTGTGATTTTGCTTTATAGAAATTTGAAGACTTAGCCATCCAGGTGCCAATAATTCTGATAAGTGAATATTGCTAGTTCATTAAATCTTCTCTGGACTTTCACCAATTAGTAAAGTTAGAATTATTATGTAACTACAAACCTTATTTACAGTTCTTTCTATTTTAGAATTCTTTTTAGCAGCCTAAAGTAGCTATTCAGCCATCTCATTTTATTGGTAATATAACTGAGTTCTAAATGGCATATATTCGTTTGCCAAACCCATTGGAGGTGAACTGTAGGTCATCCTACAAAGCTCTGTAACTTAAATGTAGTATTATTCTAATTTCATTTGTAGAACATTAGTAGAATTACAGAGTTAGTGAGCAAAATATTTTAATTCTGCCACAGATCAAGCAACCACTTCTAAAAAAAAAAAATGCTTTTTCTCCTCAGGGGTTTATTCTTATCACAGAAATAATAGATTAAGTAGCTCTCTTAGTTATAAAATGTGGCCGTGAGATCTTTTTATCATCCTACTTATTATTATGCTATTTCTATGTTTCCAACATAAAGAAAAAAGAATCTGCATCTTTGTATAAATTACTGTCTTCCACTGGGTTCAGTGATCATCTGAAATCTAGGAAAGTAATAATAGCTCTATGCAGGCAAACAAGAGTGGTTGCTGAGTTCAGAAGCTAATAGGTTTTGTTTCACAAACTGCTCTCTGTACAGAAACTCACACCTAAATGTACTGTCGTACCTCTTACTGATTTTTGCTTTAAAAAAAGATCAATTTTTTGATCGAGATCAGAAAGCTTCATAAACTAAGGATCCTGACACAATGTTAGGTTCAGGCACGGTTAAACATTCAGACACCTTAATATTGCAGGAGTTAGTTTCCAGTATTGAAAGAAAACCTTTAGATATTAGAGCTTTTGGAGTAGGCAGTGGAGAGGGGATATGGGGTTGGGCCCACAAATGGGTACTGGAGTTTCTTTGGGGTGATGAAATGTCTTGGGACTAGGTAAATGTGAGAGTTGCAGAAGGGTTTGAAGGTACTAAAGACCACTGGATTGTATACTTTAATATGGTTAATTTTATGTTTTGTGAAATTCACCCAAATTTTAAAAATATTTTTTAAAGAAAAAAATAAAAGAGGATTCTAGTGGACACAGACTTGGTGAAAACTTCAACAGTATAAGGACTATAGACCACAGCAAGTCAGACTGGAGCACTAAGTCTAAGGCTAACCACACAGCCTTGTGGAAAGCGGTCCGGAATTCCCTCAGGTGGATCTGTTTCAATAATGGCCAGTTAACCAGCATTCAATATCAAATTGAATTCACTTCGGTCTGAGGAAAATGGCAAGATATTCGTGTGAATCTCCTAAAAGCCTCTTATGGGCAACTGAGAACACATACCAGGGTGGGAATGGAAGAAGCCATTTATAAAAATGGTTTTTATCCTGGGTATTCAATTGACCTCAAGCATTACACTTAAACCTAGGTGCTTAACTATGAGGGATGCATTTGCCCGAGTGGCAACGTCTCAGTGAAATGCGAAAACCTACTAGGCCTCTTTCGGTAGCGACGAAGCTCTCTCTCTCCAAAGCTCACCACTATACCCTTCCGCGGGAAACCTCCCTCCACAAGCCGAAGAAGGAGGAGCCTACGAGGGCACTCCCGCCACACAGCACGAGCTGGCCGCTGTGCCTCCTGGGAATTGTAGTTTTAATCACACACTTATCTCTTATTGAGGCCAGTATGGAATGAAGCCGGAAACTACAACTCCCAGGATGCCTCGGACCGGCGAGCGGCCGCCGCGGTGACGACTGTGGAGGAGAAGGCCCGGAGGGGCTCTGCGTTCTGGAGTGGCGCTGCTTGGGCCGGTGGCAGATTGCGGGCTGCTGGTGTCGGGCTGAGGAGAACCGCGAGTGTTTTGGACATTTCGCGTCGGGATCCGCGCAACGATGAGCGCTGCCAGGGAGTCTCACCCGCACGGGGTGAAGCGTTCAGCCTCCCCAGACGACGATGTAAATAACAATGGCGGAGTGGGTGAGGGTTGAGGCCTACTGAAGGCTGGGGTAGGCCGGGAAGGGTGGACGAAGGGGGAAGAAGCGCCTGAAGTGGCTCTGAGGGGGAAGGCCAATGGGGGGAATCACGAATAACTGGGAAGTGTCTGCCTTTCTTGATAAGGATCGGAAGGTTTGAAGAGGGCCACATGTTGAGAGCCAGGTACCTGCGTAGAAAGGGCGATTGAGGAAGGAAATCCTGATAGGGTCGAGAAGTGAAAGAGCTTAGTCAAGGGATCGTCATTTGCGTGTTGGATGGTCGATGAAGCTGATTTCATTGGCCTTTCTATTCACCATAGAGACGGCAAAACCGTCCCTGTTGTTAGGTTTGAAATGTTCCTATGATAATGGCGAAATGTTCGTGCACATTTGAACACTTTCTCCGACCTGGAGTAATTTTGCAGTCTACTGTTGATGGTTATCTTTAATGTACTCGTAAAAGTGAACAGCTGCATTGAACCGAAAAAATTGTACCAGGGACGTAATTTGGTACCGATATTTGGTAATGTGGTGAGGTCTAAGACAGTGAGACCCAGAAGCCCATTTTGATAGCATACCTTGTTCTTTCTTCGCCTTACCCCCAAACCTTTTCCTTATCAGTTTAAGTAACAAAAATGATAATTCTGTAAAGTAACCCATTAAATATTGACTTCTAAGCTAGGTCTTGGGAATTAAAAGATGTAAGTGTGGTGCTTACGTTAAGCTCTTGCATATTTGGCCTAGCTCTAGCGCAATGTGATGGAAACTGCAGATAACCAGTACTTGTAAAAAATTGTCCTTCATAGAATGAATAAAGGCCTTGGGAACACTGATAGGAAAATTATTGGGAAGGGGTCATGGAGAGGTCATCTTTAAAGACCATGGAAGGACATTTTTTTTTCCTCCAGTTATTGTTTAAAGCACTGTCAATTTCTGAATGTGTAGTTATTTTCAGTAATGCAGTTAAGTGCCTTTCACAATATCTTTGAACCACACTGGCTCGATACTATTTTGTGCTCAATGAGATGGTGCTAAGACCCACCTCTCTATGGGTGGAAGGTGGGATGTGGACACAAATAGTAAGAATCTTTAAGGAAATTTATTTTTAGCTCTGCAGAAAGATTAGTAATCATTGGAGATTTGGGAATAATGGTTATACACATGCTTAGGTTTATTCATATCCCCTATTGTCCCTGCAACTGACATTGAGATTTTTTTCTTGTTAATATTGTAATTAAATATTTGTCATCAGTTTGTACAGGTCTTTTTAACTAACTTGGCTGTGATTTTAAAGGTTACTACATTGTTTTTCTCCTCATATTTAACTGTGACTCAATTGCTAGGATATCAGATTTCCTAAATTCAGAAATAAACAGTCTTTTAAACTTGACCAAAAAACTGCAGGTAATGTTATGTATTTAGCAGAAAGTTAAAGGGATATTTATTGAGTCTCTACAGCTTCTGATAAGATCAATTTAAACTAGAAGATTTTTAATACCATTTCTGATCCTATAAGCATCCCTATCTCAAAAAAGAAAAAGGACTAGGGTCCTAGCTCAGTGGTAAATAGCCCCTGGGTTCAAACCTCAGTACCCTCCCCTGTCCAAAAAAGGAGATGGTTATGGTTCAAGATTAGGATTTGGGGGCTGGGGTTGTAGCTCGCCTGTAGAGCATTTGCCTGGCATTCGTGAGGCCCTGGGTTCGATCCTCAGCAACTAAAAAAAAAAAAAAAAAAGATTAGGATTTGGAAGCAACAAGTAAAGTATTATTCTAAAGATGATTATGTTGCTAATGTTACAGTACAGTGACCTGTACCTCTTTCATGAGATTTTTATTATTTTTACTGGTAATTGGGAGTTATCCTTAAGTACTTGTTTTAAAAATATTTGTTAAATCATATATTTTTAAACTAGACTTCAAAACTGTAGAAAATCAATTATAATTTGTAGTTGGTCAGCAGTTTCTAATGAGCAGCTACTTCTTGTAAAAAATAAGTCTTTTTGCCCACCGATGTCACATTACTGGGAGTAATAGAACATTTAAGAGATATTAAAATAGATAGTAAATCAGACTACAACTCTAGGAAAATGCTAACAGTGTAGAGTCACTAAGATATATATATTGAGGAAAATTGACTGCATAGTAAAGAATATTAAGGATGATGGCAACTTAAAGGTTCCATCAGTTTGGTTGGAATGGAGACATGAAAACTACTTATAGGGAGTGGGGAGGTTCATTTGAGTAACTGGTGGAGAACCTCTAGAAATGTTATTAGACATTAATTACAGAACATTTCTACTTTAGACTATAACTCAATTAGAGTGATCATGTGCTTTTCCAAATGTAGCACTTCAGCAAGGTACTTGTTAAACTTTGAAAGAAAGAACCGGAAAACTTAATGATATTATCTTTAAATTAGGATTAGTTGTTGTAGGTAATAGGGTTATTTATGTAAAAACACTGTAAAGGTGTTGGCTTTTGGGGGGGAATGTTGGTGCTAGGCATTGAACCCAGGACCTCAGGCATGCTAAGCACCACTTACTGCAGAGCTACAGCCCCAACCTTTGTTTGCTCTTTCAGTAGAAGTAGAAGATCAGAAAAGTTGGTTTTTAGACCATTGTTTTAACTTAATTCTCTACGTTTTGTTCATAGACTACCTTCAATGTGCAGTTTAATTTGGTCATGTACAGTATGGTGTGAAAAAAGCAGAGGACTTAGGGCCAGAGAACTGAAACAAATCACCTGGCTCTCTGAACCTCAGTGTCCTTATTTGTTAAATGAACTGTTATGAGGGGATTTTGAGAGACTGTAAGTGAAAAGCTAATCATAGATTATAAAACTTTCCAGGTTGAGTTTCCCTTGTGCTTAGGGCCAGATTTTTTTTTTATTTTGAAATATATACATATGTATATGTAAATATGTATGTATGTGTATCTTGGGGATAGGCCCCACATTTAAATAGGAAATTAATTTGTTTCATGTGCATCTTATAGCCTGAAGGTAATTTTATACAATATTTTTAGGTGCTCCTACATTTTGATTGTGATCTGAACAGAAGATCAGATGTGGAATTTTCCACTTGTGGTGTCATGTTAGTGATCAAAATGTTTTGGAATTTTAGAGCTTTTCAGATTAAGGATGCTCAAGCTGTATGCAGTTCTTAGGTGTTATATTCTTAAGATAGTGTCTTAAAAGAGGTCTGTTTTTATAGATCAGGAATTAAAACGAAATTAAATTTTACATCTAGGCTCACAGAGTAAATGATATAATGCAACTGAAATCCAAAGCATCATTAGTACTTTTTTAAAAAGTTTTAAACCATATTGAACCAGAAATAGTTAAGACCAAATGACCTATAAAAAGATATGAGCAGTCAGATGGAAAGAAGTAGAGATTTGTAACTTAGGTAGCCAAAATTATGACAACATGTAATCCCTTCCACCAGAAAGAATTTAGAAGAACCACAAGTGGGTCCAGTGTGTTACAAATGCTTTAACCCTAATATGCCCAGAAGTAATTCTCATTGTTTTTATATTCTTTTACACTTTTATGAATAGTTTTCAGAAGAAAGAATAAAGAGGTAGTGAAAGGGGCCCTATTCAAAATTTTAATACAAATTTAACAATAGCAAACCTAAATTTCTCTTCTATGTTTTTCTGATTTTTAAAATTTTTTTTTTCAGTTGTTCATGGACTTTTATTTTATTCATTTATTTATATGCAATGCTGAGAATTGAACCCAGTGCCTCACACATGCTAGTCAAGTACTCTACCACTGAGCCACAACCCCAGCCCCATTTTTCTGATTTTAATAGTGTATATACACAAGAGTTCACATTCTCTGAATACAGCTAATTGCTTATCAGCTGTTGTGTGTGAACCTGGAACATACAATTTAAGATTTAATGTTTATTTCTAAAAGCTTTTAGCTTTATCCTTACTTCTCATTCTTTTATTGGCAACATCCATCTAATAACACTTGAATTTTTTTGAAATTTTTGATTACTTAAAATTCTGTTGAGCAGGGTTTTATTGTCTTTGCTCCTTAATTATAGAACATTTCTACTTTAGACTATAACTCAATTAGAGTGATCAATGGATGGCTTTATTTCTAAATCTTTTCTTCCATTCACGTTTGTATATACACCTACATTCAGCCTTTGTCTACTTACAAACACAACCAATTAAATTTTGGTCCACAAACATCATAAAAGATTAAATAAAGATCACACATCCTTTTTGAAAAATGAGATGATCCAAACTCTTATTGCAGAATATGGCAAGGTAAAGTTCTTCCTGTTGAATGACCCTCTGGATTCGAGTACCATTATTTCTTCATTTGTCCTTGTTTTGTTGTTGCTGTTTTTCTTTGTCTCACATCTCTTGATTTGGAGAACAAAGTCTAGTATTTCATCAACAAAGAACTCATAGTCTTGAGATTTTTGCACATAGTGAATTTCATCTTCATTGTTAGTTTATAGTTGTATTGCCTATCATTTTGCATTTGCCTGTATTTTGTTTATTTATTTATTTTTTGTTCTAATCATGGTAAAATGCCTTCTGTCAGTTTTCTTCTCCTTGCCATTATGGGTGGAAAAGGAACAATTCTGAATTCTCATCTGAGTACAATGAATTCTAAAAGCAGACTACAGAGACATGATGACTTCTTCAAAGATGATGATGCAGTACTTTGGACACAATGAGAAAAGCCTTCCACAATTATTCTTGTTTCTTCTTATTATTTAAGTCATTTTAACTTTGGGGGGAATAATTGATGAATTGCAATAAAATGATTCTTAACCTTAATTTTAAGATAAAGGGAAAAACAGGGCTGGGGCTGGGGCTTAGTGGTAGAGCACTTGCCTGGCATGTGTGAGGCACTGGGTTTGATTCTCAGCACCACGTATAAATAAATAAAGGTCTATCAACAACTTAAAAAAAAAGAATTGTCACTGAGGAAAATTATCTCTTAAAAAAGGGCGGGGGGAACAGTTATTAGAATTCCATGATATGTTTTAGGTTTATAAAATGATTTAGTGGGCCCATTGATAATGCAAGGTAGAATTAGTTTTTAGTCTGTTCTTTTAAAAAAAGAAGTATATTTTCTTTGTTCTTCAGAAAATCTTAAAGAATAAAAGTGATAACATCTCAGGTCTAACTAATAATAACTGCTCAAAAGAAACTGAAATTAAAATTAGGTCCAGTGAATCCTGATGGTATGCTATCATTAGCATATCACTAAAGCCAGAATTTTTAAATTTTCAACTAAAAATTGTTGCAGCCTTTTGGGTTCAAAATACTAGATGCTCTAAGCCCCTTTAGGGTTCTAGGGAAGTGGGTATCAAATGTGATCTTCCCATCAAAGGCATTACTTGAGAATTTGTTAGAAATTCCCTAGAGGGTGGGGACATAGCTCAGTAGTAGAGTGCTTGCCTAGCATGCACAAGGCCCAGGGTTCATTCCCCAGTACCTCAGGAAGAAAGAAATTCCCTACCCCAGACTTACTGAATCTGAAACTCTGAGGGTATAGAACAGCAATCTCTTTTAACAAGTCCTTTGGGTGATTCTGATATATGTAAACTTTTGAAACTGAGAGCTCCGGCTGCAAAAGAAGAATTCAGCTCAGATGAAATTAAAAAGGAGCATATTTAAATTCAAATGTGACATATGTCCTTAACTTTCCAAGCATGAAAGACTATAGCTGTTTATAGTTAAAATCGACGGCGGGGGAAACTTAGAGACTTTAAATTTTTTAATTCTTTTTATGCTAGAAAAATAATCAACTAATTTCTTTTCTAGCTTGGATCTAGCAATTGGGAGGCAGCAGACTTGGGCAATGAAGAGAGAAAACAAAAATTCTTGAGACTTATGGGTGCAGGCAAAGTAAGTATCACATGGTATGCCTTTTTTATCTTTTCTGTGAAAGTGCCTTTTATTTTTTTTTTGGTATATGTTAAGTAAGAAGGACTGAATACACTTTGTTCCCATTTACCTGTTTTGCATGATTACTTTTGGCTTCAGAAAAGAAACCCAGCCTAATCAAGCACTTAAAATTTATAATATTTCTGAAACCACTTCCAGAATTCTCAGTGCTTCTCGCAGTATGGTTGGAGACTTCATAGAGAAAATGTTGTTTTCAGGAGATTCAAGCCAGAGGAGAAAGGAAATGTAAAAGTTTATGATTTGTTATCTGTTGGCCTGATGGTTTTAACAGAAGGTATTTCTGAACAGGTTATCTGGAACCTATGTGAAAAGTCTTTTATATTTCATAGCTGTCTCCAACTAGTGGTAGTAGCCACAACATTTTACTTGTTTAGTTTTGTGGGGTTTTTTTGTTTTATTTTGTTTTGTTTTTGCATATGTGTACAGTATTGAGGATTGAATCCAGGCACTACGCTGTACCACTGAGGTACCTTCCAGCTAATTTTTTAAAATTTTATTTTGTGACAGAATTTCACTAAAGTTGCTGAGACTAGCCTTAATCTTGAGGTCTTCCTGCCTCAGCCACCTCAGTAGCCTGGATTACAGGTGTACACCATTGCCCCAAACAAGATGTTCAATATACTTTATTCAGTTTAATGAACATAATAGAAGGTATAAAATATGGATACCAAGAAAATGACACCTATTAAAAAACCTTTTTTTTCCTAGCAATATATTTTTACGCGTAAATACCGTGGTCTCTAAACATTTGTTTTTTATAAGCAGGTAAACTAACTTTTATAATATTTATAGTTTGTAGTCTTCCTACAAACTAAATTTGAAAGAAATAGAAAAACATTTTTTTTCTTTTTAAGGTACCTTAAATGAAATGCAGCCCTCATTTTGTCATACAAAAGAATACATTCATGTATTTTACCAATAATTATTGATTACCCACTACCTGCTAGGCACTGTATTAGATTCTGTGGGTCACAAATCAATAAGACATGTTTGGAGTCATCATATAATAGAGGAAACTGGATAATAATAACAGTACAGAATTATAATTGCCATGAGAGAGCCATACACATGCTACTGTGGAATCATGGAGAAGGATAGCTAAGTCTGGCTTAGCAGTACAAGACAGCTTCCGAGAAATAGAACTGATCTATATCTGAAAGGTTGAAAAGGAGTAAGCCAGACTGCATCAGTTGTTTTGGGGATAGGGAGAAGTCATGTAAAACATGAAGACCTATATATAGGAAGAATTTATGTAATATCTCATAACTCCATATTTCCCAGTAATTTTTAGCTTGTCATATAATCTGTAGCTTGAGTTTCTCTTGTTTCATGCAAATAAAACCTTTGTTATGATTTATAAAGTAAGTAATAGATTAGGGGGCTCTCTTACCATGCGATATTCCTGGGGCATCAGAAATGGTGGAAAAGTTAACTCTTCTGGTACTTAGAACATCGTAACGTAAAATTTTGAAAATTTAGCTATTAGTAAATAGGCTCTTTATCATACATTAAATTCTTTGTTGTAGCAGCTAGGAATGCAGCCTAGTGGTAAGTCACATATTCAGCATGTGCAAGGCCCAGGGTTCAATCCTCAACACCAAAACACAAAATAACACAAAAAGTTTTTTGCTGTAGAAGCCAAGATTGTATTCCTGGTCTTCATATGAACTGTTTAGATATTCTGTTTTATGGCTACCTAATACATTCTTCATAGTAGCCAGCTAGCATGAACACTCTTTTGGTCATAGGAAGAACCAGCTGATAAAGTATGAACAGATGAGTACGATACTGTCATCATCCTAGAATAAGTTGATGCCATTATATTTATATTCAAACCTGTCAATGGGGTATCTGTTTTGCAATCTACAGCAGCAGCACATTAAATCACTGATTTGTTTAAATGTAGATGGCATATAAGGTAATAGTGTTAATGCCTGAAGCTTTTTAGTGTTATCTTTTTGTGTGAATATGTCTTGCCATTGTTTCACAATAGGAAGACTCCTTACTATATCTTCACAGAAGATTGGTTTGAGATTGCTTTACAAACTTCCCTTTAATCATTTATTATATGTATTTCAGTGAATAATTTATTTTTTGATCTTATGAAACTAAATATAAACCACAGTAGATTGGATTGAGATTAAATCTATAACTTTGAATCAGATTGTTTTTATACTTTCTAGTATTAGTATTAGGTTGTTTTAGATTCTGTTCTTTTTTGACGGGTTGAGATTAGGAGTTTCTTATAGCCTAATAGCAAAGAGTTTTTTGTGATATATTGTAAACAGTAATGATTATTTTAATTTTTTGTATTTAAAAAATCTGTTACTTTGTACATTCTAAGTCTGTTCATTGTTTCATATTTCTTTACCTAGATAGACTCTGCTCTCTTACAATGAGATATTCCTGGGGCATCAGAAATGGTGGAAAAGTTAAATCTACTCATTTACTGGACTTTTAAGACTGAATTTTCTAGTTATCTATCCATGTCATTTAAATTTTCAACCTGATCTCTACTTTACACTCTTTCCCCTTATTTTGCTCTGCTTTATTTTAATGACACTACCTTCTCTACTGTGATTTGCTATTGATTACATTTGTCCATCTCCCTTACCCATCCCTGTCATTTCCAGAATGTAAGTTGCATAAAGGCAGAGTTGTGAATTTATTCCTTTGGCTCTACTATATCCCAGAAGCCTGGATTAGTTTTCATTACATAATGGACATTCAATAATTATGCTAAATTAGAAGACTCAAATTCTAATGTATTTGCTACTTTCTTATAGAAAGAACATACTGGTCGTCTTGTCATAGGAGATCATAAATCAACATCTCACTTTCGAACAGGTAAGAAAGTCAAATAATTAGAATGGAGGTGCTAAATTTGGTGTATAAAACAATTGTACATACTATTAACCTCTGTACATAGTTCTGTTAAAATTGAAATAGTAGAATTGCAAATGTATGTATATTACATGAAAACATGTCCCCTGTATCATGTAAAGTATAAAATATGGGTTTTGATTTAAAAGATAAGAGTACATATCATATATATAAATAGTCTAACCAAGAAATTAACCTTTTTCTGTTTTCATTTTTACTGATTAAGAACATATATTTTACTTGTATTGAGATTTTTATACCTAATCTTGCCAACTGTGATACGTATAGAATTCTTTTTCATTGTATCAGTTGCTTACCATATAATGTATAGTTGGCATATTTTACTGCTTTTGAGCTTATTTACTAAGTTCTGTCCTGAAGTCTTTGAAGAATATACATTAATTGCAGTCTGAAGAAATAAACTTTTTTTTTCTTTTTTACTACTGAGGGAAACTTAATAAAAACTGAATTTGAATTTAGCTTGTTGAAAAGTAAAATTTTCAACTGTTTAAAATTGATCCTATTCTCCAGTGGATCAATTTGTCTCTCATTGGATCATTGTCTCCATGGACATTATTAAAAATGCATCATAACCTAGATTGAACTCAATTTTTTAAATTATTTAAATTAATTTTATAGGTCTAATATATAGCACATTAGAAATTAATGGGTCTTTCATTTTTCTGATAAACAGTTATATCAAATTGATTTACTTTGCTACATAAGGCAAAAAAAATGAGCTTTGCAGAAAGAAAAAATATTTTAACTGCTGCATTTACTCTTAAAACTGGGAACTTAATGAATAAAAACAATGCAGAGCCCTACCGTTTGAAGAAAACCTGAAATTCCTCTTATATTGATAAAACATGGCAAAGGAAACGCCAGTGATATTGGTAACATTCCCTTTCTTGGGCGGTAAGTTTGTTTGTAGAGTTGTTTAGTGTCCTGCTGCATAAATTAATTACAACAGAATTATATAAAATAAATATACAAATGTCACATAATAATTTTTAAGTTTATGTTGCTTCAGTTAGCTGATAAGCAAAGACAGGCATAAAGGAGAACCATTCAGAGGTCATTTTTATATATTCATTCTCTGAATATAATTGTTTGCCTTTTAACTTTCTTTCCAAAAATAGATGGGATGCTTTTGTTTGTTGGAGATTTTTGTTTTGTTTTGTTTTGTTTTGTTTTAGGTGACTTAGAGAAAACTTTCAGAATAGTCATTATATACTTCTGTAATTCAGAGGGCTAATTACTAATAACTAATCATAAATACATCTTTCAGTTATAGAAACCTATCCACAAAATTCATTGTAAAATTAGTCACAGAGTATTCAGCCCTGAATATAATGGCATCTGTATTATGGGGTTTTTTTTTTGTAATCAGATGTTTTTATTAATTTGACTGAAACATAACCAAAGTACAATGGACATGCAGGGGAAGAAGACAAGAAAATTAATGAAGAACTGGAGTCTCAATATCAACAAAGTATGGACAGTAAATTATCAGGAAGATATCGACGACATTGTGGACTTGGCTTCAGTGAGGTAGTGATTAACTTGTTTTCATTGATTGGGAAGATAATTTCAATTTGATATCATTTGTTTCTGTTGGATTACACTAGCAACCAAGTATCCTAATGGAGATAGCTTTCTTTGTACAGATATTTAAAATATTATTACCCAACCATGTCTTTCTAGAGATAATCAGATGTTTTTTAACACTTTAAATGTATTTTCCAATAGTGGCTTAAACATACAAGTTAGACCAAATATTTTATATAAGGGTTTACAAGAGTTCTTTCTCAATTGTTGCTTAGGTGAGCTCTTTTTTGTTATGAGTTAATTTATTATGAGTTAATATATAACTGGTTGTTCCACAGAATATAACATGTAAATATATGTATGCATAATATAATATGCAAAACATTGGTAACTGATTTCCACATAAACATCAATGGTTAATTTACCTTACTAAGAGTCTTTCCCAGTTTTTATGCTGCCTATCCCAGTTTTGATGCTGGTTTTACAAAGAACCTCTTAATTGATGTTTTAGGTAGAAGATCATGATGGAGAAGGTGATGTGGCTGGGGATGATGATGATGATGATGATTCACCTGATCCTGAAAGTCCAGATGA
Organism: Marmota monax; assembly: GCF_021218885.2. Taxonomy (NCBI): domain Eukaryota; kingdom Metazoa; phylum Chordata; class Mammalia; order Rodentia; family Sciuridae; genus Marmota; species Marmota monax. The sequence goes on along the minus strand of NW_026695230.1, from coordinate 9,577,511 downwards.
TTCTGAAAGTGACTCAGAATCAGAAAAAGAAGAATCTGCTGAAGAACTCCAAGCTACTGAGCACCCTGATGAAGTGGAAGATCCCAAAAACAAAAAAGATGCAAAAAGCAATTATAAAATGATGTTTGTTAAATCCAGTGGTTCATAACTCCCAAACACTTAGTCTTTGTATTAAAAGTAAGCCTTATTGTTATAATGCACAGTGGAGGACTGCTTATAGAGCACAGACCTTTGTATTATAATTTTTAAAAAGGCCCTTTTAAATAATTACAAAGTGTTTGCTTTCAAATGCCATTCGTTACACTTTTATGGGCATGACTATAACCATTTTGTAAAGAGTAAGAGTTGTATAAAATAAATAAATACAGTACTCAACTTCCTTTCATATTAGCATCATCACCCCTTTAACCTCACCTTTTACCCCTTCTGATGCATTGTGGGGAAGACACTTTTGTGTTTGGTAGCTATTTCATCCTTGTTTTTGTTCCTTCATATTTTTCTCTTATAAAAATTTGATACTGTGATGTGTTCATGAAAAATATTCCTTAACTAATAGTTTGTTAAAGTAGAATTATTCATCATGGATATTTCTGCTGCCAATCACAATCTAAATTATTGTTGGCAAAAGATTAGCTATTTAGTTTACTCTTACCGATTCAGTTCTGCTCTTTTGGACCAAAACAACATGAGAGCAAGTACATTAATCAAAGTCCCAAGTTTTCAGTTCTATATAGGATGATGGGACATATTGGGTTAACATCTGTTGGGTGGGAATTCAGCTGACATACATTTGGAATGTATAATCCCAGCCTTTATAATAATTTGGATTACATTGTATGTTGGGTTTTTGATAAAATTTGGCTAAATTTTTACAAATGAAATTATTTCTCTGATCATTTAGTCCTATCTATTTAGAAATATGTTAAACTGGATTTTTTTTTTTTTTAAGCAACATGTGACCAAAGTTCATTTTTTTTCTCCTTAAGGTCTAAATAAAGAGAAAGCAGTTTCCCATATTTGGTTGTGATACCTTTGTCCTCATTGTCTAAAAATGAGGAACGGGCTTATTGACTAAGAAGGTGAAACAAGAAATTCTCTTCATTTTATCCCAGTGCTGTTACTTGATTGTCTAATTACTAAAAGAGGTATTAGTTTCTAATTTTATTGATTCTGTTGGAGTGAGATTAGAATAATCTGTGGCTATGTGGTTGATTTGTACAATGAATTAACATGCATTATGGGTTAGTCAGTGGATCTGAATAATTGTTTCCAAGTAACAGGTTCAAAGATGTGAGCCAAACCTGTTTGTGAAAGCTAAAAATTTTATATCTAGTTAACTTAAGTATGTGTTTGATGCGTTTTCCCCCCAAGTACTCTATCATTTTGTAATTTAGAATGTGCTAGAGTGCAGCAACTAAAACAGGTGATTTCCAGTTATAGACTGTGTGTTGCAATATTTTTCATATATCTGGCTCCTAAAGTATGTTTTTTTGTTTGTTTTATACTTTTTTTAACTTCTCGTGTTGTTTGAAAATAGGTGCCACCCTACTATTTAAAATAATGAATTTAAGTGACAGTCAATGTGTATGACATTTAACATACTTGGTTTGTAGAAGTTTGGCTTTATTCAACTATTTTAATAAGAATGAGAGAGACCTGTGTTATGTTCTAAAAAGTGAGCATTTTCATTAATTCTTGGTTTAAACATGCTGGGTTGCTTATGAGTCTTGGTTCTGATGTAAACAGAAGCATCTTCTGAAATAATGACACTGGAAAATCATTTTCATATTTCTTCATCTCCACAGAGAAATTCTGATTTCAGCTCATGTGTTATTGGGCACTAACAATTCAGGGTTAGGGTAAATTTAGGTCTGTTGGTTCATGAGTCCTGGCAGTACATTAAACATAATAGCTGTCTTTTTAAAAGCATAAACATCATGGATTTTTTTTTAACTCAGATTGGAAGAAATATATTAAAAGAAGATGGATGTTATGTAATCTTTCTACCTCTACTAAAGAAAAAAAAAAATCAGGAGGGAAAACATTACTTTTGTACAGTGAAACACTATTGAAAAGTTTCAAATGGGCAACTTTTTCCATGTCATGGATAATTTCATACCTGAAATGCACTTCTCCCAAATTTGCCTATCAAATATTTACATGTACCAATAATCTAATAAGCCTTTTTATTGAAAATGCTTTCAATAACAGATTCCAATGTCATTTGTTATTAGGGAAAAGTTTCAAATATTTTCAAAATCTGGGAAAACAAGGTACAGAAAAAACCTGGGAATGATTAAGGTATAATTTGAAAACAGGTCACATTCACCTCTATTCTTTACACCTGTTCATGTCAAGTCAATTCTCCCTAAGGGTTTAAAAATCTTTATTCTGAAACTTATTGCCCACCCCCCTGCCCTATACACTTCATGTGTCCTTGGCTCTGTAGTACAGATTCTTATGTAGAAATTCCCTAATCCTCTACCTTGGTGTTAAACTAACCTCTAGCCTGACTTCATGTCTGGGTCTCCATTCCTCATAAGTAAATTGAGGATAGCAGTGTGACCACCTTCTATAGTTAATGCAAGAATTAGATAAAACAAGTAAAAAGTTGTGTGCACAAGTAGGTAATGTAATTAATAAATGCAAGCAACTGTAAAATCCTTTGTATCTTATGAACCCAGTACTTTTGATGTCTTGAGTCTTAGACCTCTTCTTTAACCTATTAGTGTTTGTTTTGTGGTCTGAAGATCAAATCCAGAGTCTTGTGCATGCTAAACAAGCAGTCCACTACTGAGGCAGCCACATCCCCAGACCACTATTGTTTGTTTTTGTCAGCATTTGCAGGTGTTTTACATGTTTTTTAGAAGTTTGCTCCCAGGTACCACACCATGTGCTTCAGTCTGATCCTCTCCACCTTTTGTATACAATTTTAATATCTTGTTTCTCTTACTGTCTAGACTTCCATCCCCTCCCTCAGTCCACTCCAATGGGACTTCTACCCACCTTTGACACACCACATTGAAAAATTTTCATCAAATCAAAAATTCTTGTTTTCCTAAAACTTTCCTTGACTCAGCAGTTCTTGCCATTGTTAACAGTCTTCTCTGGAATATTCATACTCCCACTGTATATGAAGGGGTTCAACACAATTTCCCAGTCCTGTGCATTTACATGTACTTGTGCTAAAATTATTTCCTTTAAAACCAGTCTTTCACTGGAGAAAGGCAATTTAATTGTTTAATAGTCCCAAGGAGCACAGTCTTTTAAGGGTCCAAAGGAACAATTTGTAACATTTTTATTGAGGCTTGAGTGACTCTGGCAATTCAGATGGTGCTATGGTTTGAATGTCCCCTCCAAAACAGATTTTTTTTTTTTTTTAAATAAGTGCCTTCATGAATTCATTGACTGTTACGGGATGAAGTTACGGGATCAAGAGAGGAGGTGTTGGCTGGGTTTGTAGCTCACTGGTAGAGCCCTTGCCTAGTATGCATGAGGCACTTGGTTCAATTACCAGTACTACGTGCAAACTAAAGGTATTGTGTCCACCTACAACTAAAAATATTTTTTGTTTTTTTCACACATTTTCTTAACCCTTCCACTCTTCTACCACCAACAACAGCACAGAGGTCCTCAGCAATTGCTGGCACTAATGTTCTGGCACTTGTATCTTGGATTGCCCAGCCTCCAGAAGTGTAAGAAGTAAACTTGGAGATCTATAACAAGGTCTTGCACACACTAGACACACTACCACTGAGTTAAGTCACCAGCCCCCCCCCCCCTTTAAACAGTCCCCATTTCTCAAGTTGACCTCAAACTTGGCTCAGGTGATTTCCTGCCTCAGCCTCCTAAGTACCTGGGAGTACCTGGGAACTGCAGGCACTCCACCACATCTAGCTAAAAATGACTTTCCACCCCACCCCAGTGCTGGGTTTTAAACCTGTGTCCTCACATGCTGAGCAAGTGCTCTACTGCTGACCTACATCCTCAGTTGTCTTTTCATCATAAATTACCCAGTCTAAGGTATTGCTACAGCTAGAAAGCAGATTAGCAGATCGTTTCCAGTTATGCACTCAGTGAAACCGGTAAAGAACTGATAGGTTTATTATAAATATTGATGAAAGATCACTGATTTTTTTTTTTAACCTAAATTTTAAGTTAAGATTGAGGGGCTGGGGATGTAGCTCATTGGCAGAGTGCTTGCCTAGCACATGCGAGGCACTGGGTTTGATCCTTAGCACCAAATAAAAATTAAAAAAAAATTGTAGATGAACAAAATGCCTTTAAGTTTCTAAAAGTCTATCATTGACCACTTTTTCATATGAGAAAGATTTCTCAGTCCTTTTGTTTCTAGAAATAGCAATTTTCTCTTACAGGAACTCGAGTTACATACATGCTGCACCAACTATCTCCATGTCACTGTTGTCATTCCTATCTTCTATTCCTCTTGTGATTTGAGCACTGTATTCTGTCATTCCAATTTAATTTTCATTTTTATAATTAATTTTTAAATTTTGTCCTTTTCAACTATTTCATTCTTTGTTCTTTCATATCTTCTATTTCTGAAGTGGTTATTTTAAAGAGATGAATTTTTAACTAAGATTAGTTCTGTGAAATGTTTCATCATAACTTTCAAATGTTTTGAGGCAGTATTTTTCTGATAAGTGGGCTCATCTGCCATTTTTCTTTCTACTGTATCCTCATACAAAGCTTTGCTAGTTTTTTATTGTTTAATCAACTATAAATATTTATTGAGCATCTGCTGTGTACCAGGATTTAGGCACTGTGAGTATAGCAGTGAACAAAATCAGACCCTGCTTTAATGAAGCTTTCATTCTGTTGGAGGGGAGATGCATGACGACTATATGCTTTAGGTGATGATAAACATGAAAACAGAATAAGGAGATACAGTGACATTACTAGAATAAGTGAGGGGCAGCAGAGGGTTACAAGGTGAATTCAAAAAGATAATAGGAATAAGATCATAAGAGCATGAGATAAACTTTGGTTTTTATTCTTAGGAAAATGAGAAGACCTTGGAGAATTCTATTATTAGAGCAATATGATCTAATTAATATGGGTTAAGATGCTATATTTTTAAGTACTATAGTTTAAAAGGTTGGGGGGAAATTTAGTTGGGAAGCCAACTAAACAGGCAGCACAGTTACAGCATTACAGCAACATTCTAGGTGTGCACAAAGGTTTGGACTAAAGTGGGAATGGTGGGAATAGTGAGACATCAATTGTAGATAAGTTTTGGAAGTAGAGCCAACAGAATTTGCTAATATTGGAATGTAGCGTGTGAGAGGAGTCAAGAATGAGCTCTTGGGAGAGGGGAACTGCCATGCACATAGATGGACCCATCTCCCCTGGCCCCCAATATTTGGGATTAAACAAGGCCTTGTGCATGTTAGGCAAGTGATCTACCACTAAGCTACATCCCTAGCCCTTTTTGTTTTAAAATATTTTTTTAATTGTTGATGAGCCTTTATTTATATGCATTGCTGAGAATCAAACCCAGTGCCTCATGATGAGGGGCAAGCACTCTACCACTCAGCCCCAGCCCCAGCCCTCCCCAGCCCTTTTTACTTTGAGACAGGATCTCACTAAACTGCTTGGGCTGTGTTGAACTTGCAATCCTCCTGCCTTAGCCTCCAAGTAGATGAGACCACAGATGTGCACCATTGTGCCAAGTGTCTGTGGGGATTTCATGTTGGGAAAGGGTCAGGCTAGCAGAACTTACTTTCATGATTTAAGGTTGTGTGTATGAACCAATGCAGAGCAGATGTTATAGGATTGTTCCAAATGCAATGTCTTTTTGTCCCTGACACTTCAATAGACAGATCCTGCAAACAGCTTCACTTTGAAGCATTCTGAGCGGCTTACTGAGGTCCTGCAGAAGCAGTCATCCTCCTCATACTCTGATATTCACTACCTTTCCAACTCTGACCATTTTAGAGTGAAGAGTTTCAGATGTCTCCTAGTTGTGTTGAAACTGGAGTCTGCACTTCTGTTTCTCATTCTGCTTGATGCTTTTGGGTGGTTTCCAAGGGAAGAGAGAAATGACTTCACTCTTCTGTCTCCAAACTGGAAGTACACACTAAGTTTTACACCCAAATTACTATGGCTCAAACCCTGTTGACTTACTTTCTGACTCTTCAATTCCCCATCCTACTCTCAGAAAGCATCCCACAATTATTTCTGGCACAGGAAAAAAGAAGGAATATCTCCTGAGAGTGTTCTCCACAAAGTATGTCCCTACCATAACCAAACAATGCTTTCCCTGTTCTCTCAACTCTGCGGACTGCTGTTCACTGCCCTCAACACTGCTTCAAGAAGCCAAACTTCTACCTCTGGAAAGGGGCTCTTATGCTGTTCCCAAAGCCAGGATGTTGCCTCCAAAGACTGAATTCCATACAGTGTCATTTTGCCTGCCAATCTCTTCAAGCTACATGAAACCATTCCCAAAAGGATTGTTATACTGAAAACAAAAGATCGGTTCTGAGGTTCACATAGTTAACACATGAAACTCAGTTTTGAACTTCCAAATAACCTAAGTCCACTGGTGATATGCTTTATCAAGCATACTATTTCTTGGTATTAAGTGTTAGGCAAAATTTATCATGTAGGTCTTGTCTGGAGTATATTATCTTTAGACCAATGGTTCTCAACCAGGAGTGATTTTTGCCCCCTCTCTAATAGGAACATTTGGCAATGTCTGGAGTTTTTTTTGTTTGTTTGTTTGTTTGTTTTTAAATTTGTTGACAGACCTTTATTTTATTTATTTATATGTGGTGCTGAGAATTGAACCCAGTGCCTCACACATACCAGGCAAGTGTGCTACAGCTGAGCCACAGCCCCAGCCCTGGAGATATTTTTATTGTGTCACAACTGAAAGGTGCTACTGGAATGTAGCAAATAGAGGCCAGGGATGCTGCTAAACATCCTCCAATGCATAAAGATCCAATTCCACAAACAAGAGTTATCTGGCTCTTCCCACAACCAAGAGTTCTCTGGCTCTAAGTGTCAATATTATTGAGATTGAGAAACTAGTTTTAGACTCGGGAAAAATGACCTCCCACTTTAAGACCCATGGTTTTGAGGGCCCTGCATGTCACAATACATATTTAGCAAAGTGCATGCGGTACCTCTATCACCTAGAATGTGGATGTGGCTCTGAGGACCAGTACAGTGTAGCCTATAGCCTTAAACATTTACCATTGTGACTAGAAATTTTTATTTGAAATAGGTCACCATGTCCAAGTTTCATGAAGGTTGTAAGGAGTTTACTACTGCCAATGTCACTAAGAGACATTGCTTCAGAGTACAGAAGAATTTGAGTGGCAGAAGTGCTTCAATAAGAGAGGACACTGATTTCTCCAATCCTTCTCCCATGGATGTAATACACTCTTGCAAAATGAAATATTGTTTCCCAGAGTGGTAAATAGAGTAAAAAGTCTAGCATTCATTTAACTGGGGAGTGCCTAAAAGACAAAGCTGAGAGGACAGGGAAAATCAATTTTTCAAGAGATAATGAATGAGAATCTTCCCAGACTGACAAAAGATATCTATCCACAGATTTGAGAATCACTACAAATCCCAAACAGGATAAATGCAAAGTTACACCAACGAATTCTGTGGTAAAAGTACTCTGAACCAAAAATGAGAAGTAAATGTAGTCAGAGAAAAAAGACACATTCTCTTCAAGGGAACAGAAGTAAGACAGCTAACTTCTCCAAAAGAAACAAGAAACCAGAAGACGACATAAGTGATGCCTTCAAAGCACTGAAATAAAAGAACTGCCATCTACAAATCCTATACCCGCTGAAAATACCCTTCAAAAATGAAGTTGTACAGATTTGTGTTGCCCAACCCACACATGGCTTAGGATTATTAAGAAAAGGGACACATGTAAGGCAAATCTCACACTGAATTCTAATATCTCCCAAAGTAATTTTTCAAATTACCCTAAAGGAAATGGAGTCCACACCAGTGGCAATCTCGTTAGGTAGATGAGACAGAGGGGCACATTCAAGCCTTTTAAGGTGATTGGGATTTGGAGGGAAAATACAGGAGATGGGGGAGCATTAGAGTTCCCAAAATCTGTACAAAAATACTTTCTTGGGTCCTCAGTGGCTCCTAAACTGCACATGAACAGGAGACTTTGGGAGTCTATCAAAGCATCGCTGCTTGGAGACTAATGGTGATGTGGTTTCTGAGGCTCTCTGACACTCCTGTTGGGATGGGCAATCCACACAGGGGGTGGTGGGAGGCAGGGAGTGGTACCAAAAGTTCAGTTCCTGATCCCTGCCTTTCTTTCCTTGGCTCCAAAAAAGTCATAGCTTTACTAGCCCTCCAATGCCTTCAAACGTTTTTTTGTTTGTTTGTTTGTTTGTTTTCCCCCTTTTGGTATTGGGGATCAAACCCAAGAGATCTTTACCTCTGAGCTACCTCCCCAGCTCCTTTTTATTTTTTATTCTGAAACATAATCTCACTAAATTTCCCAGGCTGGCCTTGAACTTGCAAACCTCTTGCCTCAGCCTCCCAAGTCACTAGGATTACAAGCTTATACCACTGTGCCCAGCTTCAAACATATTTATTTATTTATCTCTGTGATGCTGGGGATTGAACCCAGTGCCTTGTGCATGTGAGGCAAGCACTCTACCAACTAAGCTATATCTCTGGCTCCAAACATATTTTTTATATTTTAGTCTGCTTTTTCTACTTGTTCTTAGTGGGAAAGATGGTTCAAAGTAAATGTGTTTACCATTGTTGGAAACAATTCTTTTTGTCTACAAAACATTTTGGGGAAAAAAAAAATTCAAGGCCTAAATCAATAGGGATGCATATATTGTCTGCATATATTAGGAGACTCAATATTGTAAAAGATGCAAATCTTCCCAAAGTAATCTACGTGGAAACCTGCTCAATTTAAAAGGAAAATCCTACTGAGATGGTGGATGAAAATTGGCTATTGATTCTAAAGCTTATAAGTAAATATAAAAGACCAAAAAAACCTTAAAGACATTTGTGAAGAATAAGAAGAGTAAGATAGATGCTTTGCTTTCTGGGTATTAGAACTTACTATATATCTCTAGTAATTAAAATATTATGATATTGTCACAGAGATAGACAAATACAAAACATAATAGAAAAAAAATGGCCCTGAAATAGGCTCACACAGATTCTTGATTTATGACAAAATCAGCATTAAGAAGTGACAGTTCTTCAGATGGATTGTAGATCTGTGAAACACAAAATAACAAACCTCCTAGAAAATACCATAGGAGAACATTTTTATCACTTGAGTATGGGAAGACTTTTTAAAACAGGAAGCAAAACAAACTATAGAGAAAAAGTTTACAAACTCAACTATCTTAGAATTATCCGTGTCCATTCATCCAGACACTATAAGACAGTGCAAAGGCAAGCCCCAGAGTGAGAGAAGAGATTTGCAATACATACAATCCACATGGATAGAAACTTCTTGAGCTCTGCCTCACATCCTCTCAGTTCACATTTTACTCTGTTCCTGCAATATTACTGCTCCAGGACTGGACACAACTGTCCTTCTGCCCCTGCTACCTCCATGATCATGTGAAATCACAGGTGTGTGGTCTGGAAAAGTCAGAGCCTTAACACCTTATGGGGGATCCCTTGGTCAGTGGGGGTCTTGGACTAAAGCATAAAACTATCTTTTCATAACTCAGGTGGATAATTTTGAGGTGCATCCTACACGGCCCCTCAGATGTCAGTGAGATTAAGCCCATGTTTTCTACAACAGTGACTGACTCAAGAAGATACCCTTCTTTGGTTTACCGAACTTGCCTTTCTGCTTCTGTTCCTAGACATATTTCCCAAATAAATGTCTTCCCTACAAGCTCTTGCTTCAGGCTCTTTTCTGGGATAACTTAGTCTAAATCTTTACTCCAGAACCCTACAATCCACTCAGAAAAAAAAAAAAAAACATTGAAAAATGCTTTATAAAAAGTAAAATCCAAATGGTCAGTGGATGTTTAAAAAGGTGTTCAGCAGAGCTGGGATTGTGGCTCAGTGGTAGAGCACTCGCCTAGCACGGGCGGGGCCCGGGTTCCATCCTCAGCACCACATAAAAATAAAGGCATTGTGTTGTGTCCATCTACACCTAAAAAAAAAAAAATAGATTTTTTTTTTTTAAAAAAAGGTGTTCAACATCATTAATAATCAGAAACATGCTAATTGAATTTTTCATAGCTATCAAAATTACTTTAAAAAATTAACAAAAGGTTTTGGTGAGTATATTAATTATCCATCACTGTGTAACAAATTGCCCCAAGATTAATGGCTTAAGACAATAAACATTGATCATCTCACCATTTCCACAGGTCAGGAGTCGGGGCTTCCTGGCTACCTCTCACTCAGGGTCTCTCACAAGGCAATATTCAAGGATGCAGCCTCAAGATTCCACTGGGGGAGGACCCACAGGCAGAAGATTCTCTTACAAGCTCACTTCTGGAGCTATTGAAGGTCCCAGATCCTCATGCTGGTTGTGGGTCAGTGACATCCAGTCCTCACTGAACGGGTCTCCACAGGTTAGCGCACAAAATGGCTTCCCTCACGATAAGCAAGTAAAAAAAGTGAGGAAGGGTGCCCAAGATAGAAGCCATAGTCTTTTTGTAACCTCATCTTAGAAGTGACACCCCATTATCTTCTGTCATATCCTAGCTTCAGCCCACACTTAAGGAGAAGGGGTTAGACAGGGTGTGAATATCAAGAGGTGAAAATCATTGGGAGCCATCTCAGAGGCTGACTATCACATTGAAGGTAGGAGCATAAATTAGTACTATTAGTTTGTCACTTTTTACCTAAGTTGAGGGTATACTTATATACTAAAGAAATGAGTGTATATACCAAGACACACATAAAATGTTTACAGCAGCATTATCTTTAGTAGCTCCCAGCCGAAAAAAACCCAAATGTCCTTCAGCAGCACAAGTAAATGTTGAATATCCCTTTTATGGGATATTAGATAGTAGGAAAAATGAGTGAAATATAGCTACAAGCTACATGAATATAATAAGCATGATATTAATAGGAAGAAACCAGACACAAAGGAATACATTCTTTATTATTACATTTGTACACATTTCAGAAAACAAATTGAACTAAGCTATAGTCATTTGGTGATGCCTGCTTAAGACAGTAAACCATAAAGAAAAGCAAGTCAGTAGGTACCACAGAGTCCAGAAAGCCACTCTGTTGAGGGCCTATGAGTGGGCAGGGCAGGAAGAAGACAGACATGACCTGGCAAGTTGTCTCTTGACCGAGTGTAGTTACACAGGTGTTTGCTTTCTGATTGCTCATGAACTAGCATTGATATTTGTGTACCGTCTATGCATACTTTATGTTTTGCTGTAAAAAAAGACTTCACCAAACTGCATACAAACCCACATCCTATCGGCCAAGCACAAAACAGGCTTTGCTGAGGGCCTGGCCTAAGTGCCTGTCACCCAGTGTCTGTTGTGAGGCTCCTTCAGGCAGGAAATCCAGGGTACCTTCCTGTCTGTCTAGCCCCCTTGAACATGCCAGGCACTGGAAGGAAGGGAAGGCCTTGCCATTCCCAGCAGGATTTGGCCCTGAGAGGCTGAGGCCTCTCTCCCTTTGAGAGGTCCAGTCTTCTCTGGTCATGGCAGGAAGCAGAGAGTCTGAGGCCGAGAGGGGTTGGCTGAGGGGACTTGGTGTGAAGAGTCAGGGATAGAGAGCCCTTTTGGAGCAGTCACTGGAGCTCAGCTCTCAGAGACAACCTGCCTGCTTCATGTGGCCTTAGGGAGAAGACACGAAAACCCTCTCTAACTACCCTCCCCTGACTTCAATGAAAGGTCAAGGGAATTTTCCTTCCCTTTAAATGGAACGACTCTTTCTTGGGCGCAGAAAGAATTATTTATCAGGTGTTCACGGCACTCCGCATGCCTTTACAGGGCCCAGCCGTGCTCTGAGGCACAACAGACAACTTTCTTCCTGAAAGCTCGATTTATAGGCCAACTTCAAAGCCCAGGTCCTCAGAGCAGGACAAGAAGCTCCAGTTTGGGGACTGACATCAAAGGGACTGCACAGGTTGATCTGATGTCAGGTGGACAGCCGGGGCTGCAAGGGAAGGCCTCCAAGGACCTGCCTGTCCTTGGCACCTGAGAGTTCAGGGAGGCAGTTTGCCAGTGGCCTGGCTTCCTGAATCCCAGCTTCCAATTCCTAGGCCACTACATAGCTACTGTTGTAGAAAATGGCAGACAGAGGGTGAGGGCAAAGGACTAGGGCAGAGGGAAGAGCAGACACCCAGGAAAAGAAAACAGGGTTTAAAAATGGAAGAACCACCTTGAGCCCTGCTGCTTATAAAGGATCAGACATAGTGAACACTTATTGAGGGCTCCCCAGCAGCTACTGAGCACAAAGATCACCTCACTTTGTCCTCACAGTGGTCCGTGTAATACTATTAGTCTCCTTTTTCAGATGAGGAAACAAGTTTAGGGTGGTCAAGTGAATTGCCCTAGGCCACAGAGTTAAAAGGGGTGGATTTGAATTCCTCAACTCCTGTTTCTACTTACTGCTCAGGGAACCTAGAAAAATGGAATTAGGGATGTTTTCTGAGGGCTACAGTAGAAGACGCAAAACAGAGCAGAGATAGGCAAAGTCATCTGAAAAAGAGAAGTCTCAGCTAGGCATGGTGGCACATGCCTATTATCCCAGTAACTGAGGAGGTTAACACAGGAGTATCACAAGTTCAAAGCCAGCCTCAGCAATTTAGAGAAGCCCTAAGCAACTTAATGAGACCCTGTCTCAAACCAAAAAAATAAAAATAAAAAGGGCTGGGGATGTGGCTCAGTGGTTAAGGGCCCCTGGTTAAATCCCCAATTAAAAAAAAAAAAAAAAAGCAAGAGAAGAGAGAGAGGATTATCTATCCCTGGCCAATAGGACTGTACTTCTTCATTCAGACATTCGTTAATGGAACAAATTACTTCTTAACTCCTACTTTGTGACAGACATTATTGGGGATAATTGGATGAGATAGTAGATAATCGATGTCCTTGCTCTCATGCAGCTCAATTTCTTATAAGGGAAACAAGCAACAAAGAAATAAAGAATAAAACTGTGATACATGTTAGATGACTATAACTTAATGGTAAACAATAACCAATATGTATATTTTTTGTTAGTACTTCCTTCCTATGGGACCAGGAACCATTATTACCATTTTCTATGTATTAACTTATTGACCTCTAATGACTACTGAGATAGGTGTCAATATAATGTCCTTACTTTACAGATTAGGAAACTAAGGCATAGAGAGCTGAAGTCATTTGCCCAAGGTCACAGGGCTGGCAAACCAGCATTTGGTTCCAGGTTACCTGGCTCCAGAGTCTGTGCTTGAACCTCTAACTGGCCTGCCTCCTTTATATGGAAGTCTCCCTTAGTATTAAACAGGGCTGGCCAGGCAGGGCCCAGAAGCATGGGCACCAAATCTGTGGGATAGAAGGATCCTGTAGTAAAGACAGTTCCTCTGGCTGGTGTAGCTCACTGACATCAGGTCTCTCCAAGACTGCCCTGGTCCCAAGACTATCAGGGAATCTTATAGTCCACAGGCCAGAGCTGGTCATATGACTTTAAATGATAATAATGGGGTCAGGCCAGGCGCAGTGGTGGCACACACCTATAATCCCAGCAACTCAGGGAGGCTGAGACAGGAGGATTACGAGTTCAAAGCCAGCCTCAGCAAAAATGAGGTGCTAAGCAACTCAGTGAGAGCCTGTCTCTAAATAAATACAAAATAGGGCTGGGGATGTGGCTCAGTGGTCAAGTGTCCCTGAGTTCAATCCCTGGTTAAACCCCCCCCCCAAAAAATAATGGGGTCGTAATGTAGAAAATAATATATAGTTATGTTTACCACAGAGTGTCATTTGATAAATGCGAACCAGCATTATGATTAACCATAATAATCCAGGAAACTATTCTGATCCAATGTTAGCGAGGCTTCAAGTATGAGAGCAAATTTCAGGAAGGGGGAGAAGTGCTGGAATGTAACTGTGGATTGTGCATCCCAGGTCCCTCTGCCATCCCCTCCCGCCAAGTGCCAAGTCCAGTGCATCCATTGTGTGCTCACATGTCTTCACTTCAATAGCTCCCCATGGGCTTGCTCCTACTTTCTCTAGGTCTCTGCATTGTCACCCCAGGGCCAGCTCTCCTGGAATAGCAAGAAATGGGGAAGCAGGAGGTAGGCACCACAGCCCACTCATATGCTCCAATCCCTCCTTCCCCCAGCAGTCAGTGAGCATCCGTAGTAGTGGGCACTGAGCGAAGGGCAGCTGCCCAGAGCCCACAGGGTGGCAGGTAAGCCAAGTGTAATGAGGCAGACTGCATGGCAGAAATTCTGATTGATGACAGTCACAGAAACCATCCCACTTTGTGAAGCTTGTGCCCTAAGCACCTAAGAATGTGGAGGAAGTGACACTGCCAATTCCAGACTTAACTTTTAAAGGCCTGGCAGCTTTGCTTCCCTGAGATGCCAGCTGAGGTCAAAAGTCCAACTACCAGAAGCCCTTCATGCTTCTTCAGACCAGAAGACCAAGCAGCCACTTGGAGATGGAGACAGAGTGATGCCCAGCCATGCTGGCACACCCAGCCATCCCGCTGTGGGTGGCTCACAGATGAGTAAAGGAGCAAATGTGGACGGACATTGCAGTCCCTGAAGACCTTCCCAGCTTAGCTCAGCCCAGATGGTAGAATCATGAGAAATAATAAACTCTTGTGGTGCTGAACCAACATGTTTTGGGACCTTTGAACACACGACAATAGCTATCTGAAAGAGGGCTGAGTCCTGAGTGAGGAGAGGGACACAGAGGATGCAAGAGCCAGGTAAAGGAACACAAGCAGCCTTGCTTTGAGGCCCAAGAGATTAAAAATGAGGGAGCTAGGGCTTGGTGGAGAGAAGAGTCATCAATACTTCAGGGGTTTGCAGCTTGGGGAGGAGGCTACAAGCCAAGAAGGAACAGCTTTCCTGGAGTTCAGGGGCAGTGGTGAGAGGCCGCCCCAGGGGAGCTCATTCCGGGAGACATCTAAAAGCTGCAAGTGGGGGAACTTAAACTAGTGAGGACTGTTGACAACTTATATGAGGTGTGTCTAGGGACTCTCAGGAGTGATCAATGGAGATACTGGCTAAGGCCCCCATGGTGAGCAGAACTGGGAAAGGCCAAGAAGTTTCAGTTGTTACTGTCATTGACTTCCTTTGTGCCCACTGGCTAGTGTGGCCTCTAGAAATACAAGTAACAGCAGGAAGGCCTGAAAATGATAGCCAAGAAAATGAATTTCAACATTTATGTGGCTTCCCAGGACAAGGTGGCGGACTCTGGAGAGAGCTGGTGTTTCCACAACTGTGGGCAAAAATGGGCCCAGAGAACCACTGTTTTTTTATTTTTATTTTTTTTTTTAGTATAATCCTGTCCTTGTTGTGATCCCCTGGGTCACTGTCTTCTAGATTGGAGATTTGGCAAGGATTTTACTGAAAGGATTTTGCTAAGATGTCCAAACCCTGGGTTCTTTCCATGTAGGACCTGATTTTCCAGCTCCTCCCAGGAACAAATCTGCCTCTGAGCCCAAATTCTGGGTCTAGGAAAGAGGTGCTTTCTAGAGCCTAAAGGCCTCTAGAGACAAGCAGAGACGGGCCATCAAGAAGCCAGAAACTTCAAAAGGAGCCATGGTCTGTTCTGGAGCACAAGGGGGGTAGAATGAGATTCTATAGATAGTTACAGGGCTCTGGGCCAGGATGCCAGGTAGGACCATGGCTACTACCCACACAACTAGCAAAACATCCAATGATATCAAACCAGTTAACAATCGAGACACAGCTCAGAGTGAAGAGGGAAAGCATCTGTGACTGATCAATTTGATCTACCCAGGGCTAAGGGACAGAGGCAAAGTGTGTGTATGACTGCAAACACTTACAGTCACTTCCTGTCTGATGCTGGGTCCTCAGCCAAAGGGGCTCTTTGCCTCCCCGATTCCTTCTCAGTTCTAAGGCAGAGCAAGAGAGATAGTAAGCAGCTGAGAAGAAAGGAGACTTTCACTCATGACACAACCCTCCTTCATCAGGAGTCCCCAGTGAGTGCTTCTTAGCTTCAGCAGCTTAGCCATGCAGCTTCTTCTCCATTGCTAAGCTGTCCTCCTTGTGCTCAGGGAGGTCCCTTTTAGGGTATACATTGCTTCCAAGCCTGGGGTTCAGCCTAAGGCCAAGCTGGTCCATACCCTCTAGCTATAGCCTCAGCCTCTACCCCCAGCCTCCCTGCTCCAGCCTCATCTGCATTTAACATGCCTTGTTGGGCTGTGGCAGAGAATACTCAACAGACTCATATTAAAAATGCCCTTTTAAAATTCAAAAGCTTTGAACTAAAGAAATACCTCAAGAAGTTTTCATGGAAAGTTCAGCTCTGCTGGTTCAATTCACTACACTTAGATGCACCTTTTCAAATAATAGGGAAAAAATGTAACAGGGTCAGACCCAATCAATATGCTTGTTCAAACAGAATTGCGGGGACTGTGATGTGTGCACATTTTGTGCTCTGCCTTTGTACCCTGCCACTCGCTCTGAAGAAAGGTTTCTTTGCTAGGGGAGCAATGAAAGTGGTAGCCTTTTGAGTGGAGGCGGCAAAGCAATGGTGTGTTTACCGCGCTGGGAGGGGCTACCATTTTTCATGTCTTCCCTAGCCTGGTCTCTTTGTTCTTTTCATAACGACATGCAACCCACATTGGCAAAGTCCCTTGCACAGCTCAGCATCTGACGCCGAGTCTCAAGCAGAGGGCTCCCAGGATTGGCCTGCCATGTCTCAGAAATATGATTTGTGGATTAGACAAATAATTTGCTTCTTTTCCCACCCTTGGTGAGAACACAAAAGGACTTATCATGGAGTACTGCACTGCAGCGGTGGGAAACTCCCAGAGCCCCAAACAGGCTCCCATCAGACTGAGACTGTGTATACCTCTGCCCCTCTCCAAACACTTTCCCTGCCAAAGCTGACCCCCAAAACCTTCAGGCCCCTGGAGAATGTCCCTGAGCAGACAGATGAATCCCTGGCCTTGGACAGTCAATTAAAACAGCCAGGAAAATTCTGGAGAATCCAGCTTACCTGAAGGCAGCCAAGATCTCAGAGGGAGGGGAGGGAACTGTTATAGCTTACACAGCCCCAATCAGACACCAAGGCAAGCAGAATGGACCGCAGGCAAGGAACAAGGACCTTCTTTTCGCATCCACACTAGTCTGGGACATCTACTTCACATGTCTTCAAAATGTATGTACAAGCATAATTATTTAAACAATGTCCCAGACAGGTTGAGAAAATTGGCAGTTCTGGAGATTCAAGTGGGGATTAGGAAAACAAGATTTTATTCCTAACTCCTATTTAAGACTAGATCCTAAAATACTCTTGTTGGTTCATGCTAAAGACACATCCTGGTGCCATCCTGGGTCTGGGTTAAAGGAATTAAAAATTCAACAAGTGGAGCTAGGCATGGTAGCGCACGCCTATAATCCCAGCAATTTGGGAGGCTGAGATAGGAGGATCGCAAGTTCAAAGCCAGCTTCAGCAACTTAGCAAGGCACTTGCAACTCAGTGAGACTCTCTCTCAAAATATTTTAAAAGGGCTAGAATGTGGCTCAGTGGTTAGGCAACCCTAGGTTCAATTCCAGGTACCAACAAATAAAAATAAAAATTCAACACGTGGGTACAGAAGCATATTCATGTCCCTTTGTCAACTGCAATTCCATTGTTTAAAATTTGGCTCAGGCCCTGGGGCTCCCTGTAAGTGAAGTTGGAATTGCTGGGCCACATGGAGTTCCCCGGAGTTGTCCTCACCCTGAAGTTTGCCTGGTCAGCCAGTGCTTTCACAGATGGCTTCATCTTACCTCAGGTATCCAGAATCCTCTTGAAGAGTTGAGAAGGGCGAGGCCATGCTACCTCTTACACGCATGTAGCTGGGATATACCTTTTATGAACCACGAGTGCTTTCGGCTGAGTCTGAGCTGAAGGCCTGTCACTCTTCTCTGCAGACTGAAATGTGGGCCATGATTCTCATAGAGCAGGCTACACCTCCTTGCTGATGGCGTACTCTGGAAACAGCAGCTATAGAGACTTGCCATGTTCCTTCATACACAGGATTGTATGTGTGAAAGAGAAACAGACCAAGAGTACAAAAACTGTTGACATGTTTTCACTGAGAAAATGTCTACAGATGGCTACCCTGTGAGTTGGGTATTGCCTCCTGTGGGTTTGTGTTTGTTTTTATTTTTGTTGGGAGGCCACTGCACTCAGTAATGGAATTATCCCCCAACCCTATCCCTTTCATCGGTTATGGTGATATCGCCAAGTAATGTTTAAAACTAGAGTATTTTTTTTCAAAATTAAAAAATAATCAGTGGTTAAAAAAGCAGCAGTATCCTTTGTCCAGAATGCCTTGGAATCTATTTTTCCCAGTTTAAATAATTAGAAAGTCACCCCAAAACTTGGATTCTCTTCTTGGCAATGTAGAAAAACTGCCATAACAACAATCCTGGAAGTAGACACATCCCTCGACCAAACTGGCCTCTTGCCTTCTGTTTTAAGCATACATCACAAGTCAAAACGAATTAAATACAAATCTAGTTTGCAATGGTCCGTCACTAACCCGCTTCATTGGAAGGAGCCAATGGTATGTGGGTTGGAAGGGGGCCTGTGGTGTCCCCTATGCTATCTCAGATTGGATTGCAGTCTGCCTGCCAAATCAGCCCCACACGGGAGTCCACAGCCTGGCGGCTCGTAGGCTGGGTGAGGTGGGGGCCACCGGAGCAGCTGCTAAGCCCAGCCAAGGACTGAGACGCCAATCCTCCTTTCCTGAGACTTCCAAAGCCAATCAAATGTCAAGGAACTGTCATCAGGAGAGGATTTTCATAGGTGAACATAAGCAGGGGTGAGAGCTAAGAAATGAGGACTTTCCCAAGAAATGGAAAAAAATCACCACCACCACTTGTGAGAGAACACAGCCAGCAAGAAACAGGAAACATATCAGATTAATATTTTAATCTGTACATCACATTTTTTTTTGCAAACCATCACACCTTTATTTAAATTAACTTCTTCTTGCAAAATAGTCATTTCATTTTTTTTCAACAAAATCTTATAAAGGCAAAAATAAAATTTTATTTTGGCAAATGTCATGAAGTTGATACTGGCAGCATATGGAGTTAGTTAAAAATAGATAGCAACTTCTAAATATATTCAAGATTTTTGTTTGTTTTTCTGAGCATAGTTAAATTTTGATCTAAAGTGTGGCTCCACCCAATGGAGGTTTTTGTGTCTGTTTTTTTCCTTTTAAACATCTTTTTCTATATAGAAGATATCATGATATAACTTAAATAAAGGATCATAAACACTGCACCTGGCTTGGTAGCCTCCCTGGGTCTGAAAGTCAAGTCCAAGTCCTGCCATGGTGGCCCCACTGGTGACAGGCCCATTGGAGATGGTGGAGAGCACATTGCTTGTTCTGTTGCTACCAGACCCAAGTCCTAGAGCAGCTGACCTGGGGCTCTCCAGGGCAGGCAGCCAATGTTCCCAACACAGCCTCCCTGAAGGGAAGCATTCAGTCAGGGATTTTCAGACAGATGTCACCTAGTGTGGAGCTTATTGCTACAATACAAAAAAGTTGATTCATCTTACCTTTTCTGTACCTCAAAATGAATGTGTACGTGTGTGCATGTATATATATTTTTTAATAAAGCAAATTGCTTTTCTTCTGAGAAGAGCCCTTTGCTAAGGGAGCCTCCTGGGCAGGTTGGAGAGGACAAAGCTCTTGATCACACTGTTGTCCCTAAACCAAAACCAAGGGCTAAGTTGTAGACTTGGGTTCCCCTTGCATACTGGTGGAGTTTCACCCAGAGCTGGTCATCAGGTCAGGTCAGGTCAAGTCAGGGATGGCTCATCTCTGCAGCCAAGGGGCCCTCTTTTCTCAGACAGCATGCCAACAAGATTAATGCTGGAATCCACTGGAAGCACATTGTCAATCCAACTTTCCCCTGAGTTCATCAGTAGTTGGACTGACCTCTTCTTGCCCTGCCTTTATCCCCACCACCCACACTTACTATCCCAACAGTACCTGAATCTATATGTGCAGCAACAAAATCCTGCATTCTCACCTTTCCAGCCACTCAGCCCTTGAGGTGAACATTATAAAATATATTCTGATTCTAAAATACAGTGTCAGTATTTTACAGTGTATATCAAAAGTGCTTTTTGTTGGTTGTAAAAAGGAGTCTGAATTGAAAAAGTAGTGTGTGTTAGGACTGAGCCCCACAGGGATTGTCCCATGGTTGGTGGACTGCTCCTTCTTCCAGCCAGAACCCTTGCTCAGCTGGGAGGGGTTTCCATGGGGGCAGAAAAGCCGATCTCCTGGGAGAAAGTTGATTCCACTGGGCCCCTGGCTCCAGGCTTTTCCTCTGCACAATGGGTCACGGTTCCATCACTGCCTGGGCTGGCAAAAAAAAAAAAAAAAAACATGAGATAATAAGAGGTTGTTGGGATCCCTCCTCATGTCTGGAAAGTAGGCAGTGGGCATGTCTGTGCACAGACGACAGAGAATGGCAGACAGGATTGACAGAGCAGCAGAGCACAGGGCTTAGGCAATGTGGCCGCTGCTGAGGGACCACTGGCTTCTAGGACTCTTTGGCTCTGCGCCTCACCCTGTCTCTGCTTCTAGGAAGTACATCAGACACATGCAGGTCCCTAAACTGGATCTCTGTGCAATAGAGCAAAGGACCTGGGCAAGACTCTGGGGTCCATTTATGGCCTTGCCCTTCATCATTGAATAATTCTGTATAACTCAGCCTCTGTGGGCTGTTTTTCTAATCTAAAAATAGAGGATCATGCCACCCTCCAAATGAGGCAGTGAGGGGAAGAAGAATATGGATGTATTATAAAAAGAGCATTCAAGGCCTAACACCCCAGAACCAGGGTGGGTGAAGCCTCTTTCCTATCTCTCTGCCTGTGTGGTATTATCCCTCTCAGATCTCTAGGAGGAAACCACACCCTACCATGCTCCTGGAAGGCCCCTAAAGCATTTACAAAGGACCCAGCTGAAGCTTCTCCCCAGGATTCCTAGTTCTGGGCTTCCTCACCACATCTGAGTGCCAGGCCCAAGAAGGCTGACCTCTTCCTTCCACCCTCAGGCAGACTTGGCCAGGGAACCAAAACCTAGGGAATGCCCAGCTGGAGGACCCCTGCCAAAAATCATATTTCCACCTGTGGCAACACAAGTAGTGTCCCTCACTTCCCTCTCTTCAGACATCTAGAGCTCCTGGGGTGGCCCAGACAAGTCCATGAGTGGTGATGGAGAACAAAGGCTCTGGACTACACCAAAGGGCTTCAAACCCTGAAACTTACAAGCTGCGACTCCTTGGACAAGTCCCTCAAGGTCTCTGAGCTTCGTTTTCTCATCTGTAAAATGGGGGTAAATATCTTCACAGGGTTGTTGTGTGGGTCAAAAGAGACGTTTAGCACAATGCCTGGCACATAGTGGGTACTCAACAAGGTTAACTATAACAAATATAAAGGAAAGAGAGGGGAATACTTTGAAAAATGACAGTGAGTGTCAGGGGAGGGACCAGTAAGACCTCTATCTGATCCTTCCCTGTCCAGGTGAGGCAAGAGGCTCTGCAGCAACTGGCACAGGACATGAGCCCACTCAAAACCTACCAGACGTGGGCCTCCTGGTTCCTGGTCCAGGGCTCATTCTCTACCCCATCTGCATCTCACCACGGGGAGGGTGCCAGACCTTCCTCCCAATCCCGACTGGCTGAGAGCCAATTGTATGTGGCTCTGGGCCTCTCTAAGTTGCTAAGTGACTAAAAAGGCAGTCCCAGTCCTTGCTCTGACATCAATGCTGTGTGACATGGAGTGCACCCAGCCTGCTTGTGCACTGGCCTATCTGGCCTTTTTCTAAGGAACTTGCAGTTCTTCAATTTCTTTGGTTAAAGCCTGAAAGGCCAAGATCTAACTCTTCTTTTTCCAACCCCCAAGGCTGGCAGCCATGGTCTGTGCTGGTCTTTGGGTTGTCAAGTTGTCCTGAGGAAGGAGAATAAGATGTGTGGAGTGAGATTTCAGGGAGGGAGTGACCCAGGTTGCGGTCTCTATAGTATGGGGGCTACCGAGGACAGAGTACCTAAAAAGCATCAATTCTCCAACGTGCCTACTCTCCAGGCGGGTCCCTCCAGCGGCCACTGTGTCAACAGAAGGGAATATCAGCAGGAATCACTGCAATCAGCTCAGCAGGGTAAGGAGTTGGGGGCATGCTTAGCACTAGGAGAGGAGCAGGGAGCAGCGCAGGGGCACGTCAGGCAGGGGCTCTTACTTGGAAGGTGTTAGACAAAGGTGTAGTGGAGTCCGTTGCTTAAGGGGGAGTAAGGTGACATCGTCCTGGAGGACAAGGGGGCTTTAGGCGGGAGGAGGGCCAGCTGCTGCGCTAGACGGAGCACACATGAATTAAGTGATGTTTTAGACTCATATATTCCTGCAGCACCAGACACCCCCACTTGGCAGGATTGGGTGGCATGGGCCCTGCTGACCCCCACTAATGACCTGGGCCTGGGAGGATCCAATGCCTGTGGTTCCTAATAGGTCCTGAGACAGAAGAGGAAGCAAGAGCAAGGAAAAGTGCAGTTCATTACTGAGTTGGAGGTAAAAAAGGCCACCAACTGACCAAGGATGACGGAGCTGCAGTGCCCAGCTGCTGGTGGTAAGGGAGTTGAAGATGGCAGATCCAGAATTAGAGCAAGCACAGCAGAGAGGAGGGGCCTTGGGGTGAGGGTAGTCTCATGGGAAGGAGCTCAGAAGCTGCTGAGAGGAGCGCAAGGTCATTAGGAAGAGGGGTCTGGATGGTTGTCTCCTATGTCCTTAGCTGTAGAGCACCATGCTGACCACCTCTCAGCCCCCTCAGCATGTCTTTGAAGGGAGTGAGGATAGCAGGGATTTCAGGGACTCTACAGGGACAAAGAACAGTTTTTTGCTGAGACTATGAGCCCTCTCTTTGTCACGGGTCACTCCCATGGCCCCCTAAGGTCAAAGCAAAGCTCTACTTCCCACACCAGACTCCCCAGGGTGTCAGTCACCACAGGGCCCTGAAGGCCCCACCCTTCCATTACTAGATCCTATAGCCAGAGTTGGAAAACCTGTAGAGACTTGTGACATCACTTAAGGTTCTATGACCATCCCCACACCAGAAGGAGCACCCCTGGTCAGAGGCAGCACCTAGACACACAGAGGTCTCCCACACAGAGGGAAGACATGGGTGGAGGAAGGAGGTGGGAGTCCCCTTTACAAACACATGCACACACCCATGTGCCATGCAAACACACATGGTGATATTTCTTTCCATTTGGCTGTCAGAGTCTCACTTTCCAAGTTCTGCTTTCTGGCACAACATGCTCTGATGGGTAAACAGGGAAGAAGCACCAGAGGCTTTAATGCTCCTTCTTCATGAGGAAACAAACCTTAGCCCTGGCCCCTTGGCTCAGTAGCCTGACAAACCTGAAGTCGTACAGCAACACCCTCCCTCCAAGGACAGCACACCCTCTAGTCAGAGTTGGCTCTCAACTGCCAACTTCCACTGACTCCCTGGCTCTGGGACAGGCTGTGTTGGGCCCAAGCCCCAAGGAACAGCAGGTGGGAACTGGGTCTTAGAGGCTGGCATCAGGCCTTACCTGCCACCTGCTTACTGCGCTGGGAGGCCTCAGAGGCCAAGGCATAGGAGATGTTGATGATACGCTCCTGCTCTTGCAGCTGCGAGTCCAGGTCGGCCAGGCTGTTGCGGTCCTGGCCTGACGTCGGCTGCAGGTTGCACATGCTGCAGGGGGGCGGAAAGCAGATGATAGCCCCTCACCATCCTGGGCATCAGCTCAGGAGTGAAGGGTTTTCCTGATCTGGAGGTTCTCAACACTTGGAGAGCATCAGCTACAAACTGTGGACTTTCTCCCAAGACTTAAGAGTACATGCTTCTCCCCAGCAATCCAATGATTATAGGAGGGTCACAGGCGTTAAGTTAAGGGCTCCATCTGGAGGCGCCTGTTAAATTCAGACACAAAACGGCTAACCTAGCTCTGTGAGGGAAGCTCATATATGACAAGTTTCTAAAGCTATGGAGGCAGAGGAGCCAGAAAAGCCACTTCCTAGGGTTCCAGCCCAACATCCAGGATAGTGGGCAAAGCCTCTGGCACCCTCAGGACAAGGCTAGGGCCTGGTCTACAGGTCTGTGTGCGGAAGCAAGAGCCCAAATGATGGGAGGGCCATCACTAGAGCTAAGCTCCAACTGAGTCCACTTCAATTCCAAACTGGGCTCCATTTCTCACATTTTCTAGGATCACCAGGGACAGATTTGGGAGTGAGGGTTCCTGTTGTATTTTAGGACTTTCTAGTTGATTTAGGTGAGATTTCTCACTGATCTGAGGACCTGTCTGCCCCCTCCAATGAGTGGAGCTCACCTTAGACAGACATTGACAAAACATGCACCCCAGCCAACCTGGCCCTGGTCTCCTCACATATGAGATGTCATGTGGGGCCAATACTAGCGGGATATAAAGACTAGTAAGACAAGTAAGAGCTGACCTTGACCGGGCGAGGATGTTGCGAATCTTCTCAGCTTTCCGATACCGTGCCTGCAACTCCTCCAGGCTAGGTGGCTCTTCAGGATCCAGCTCCACATAACGCTCAGGGATAGAGACCTTCTCTGGTTTGGATAGCTGGGGAGAGGACCAGGAGGTAAGGTGGAAGGGAAGGCTAAGATGTTTTGGCTTGGGACCTGCTTTCCCCACTGTCCCACCATGAGGAAGTCCACAGAGATGAAGTAACTTGCTGAAATCATAAAATGAGTCAATTGTGGATCAGGATTTGAACCTGGTTTGACACCAAAGCCAGCTATACCAGACAATCACTTATGGTGGGGTTGATAACGTACCAACTTATCAACCTCCTCTAAGCTAAGGAAAGAGAAAGGCAAGGCCAAACGCCCATTGAAAGCTTTTAAGAGAAAAATGATAATCCTTAGGACTGCCCTCAAGGCCCTAGTGATCTGGCCCCTGTGACTTCTCCAGCCACACTGACCCAGCAGTTCCTTAAGGGCCACTCCAACAGTGGGGCCTTTCTTCCTGCTCTTCGCCTGACTGGGATGCTCCTCTTTTGCTTCACTGACTCTCATCCTTCAACCCCACCCCAATCCCTTCCCCAGTCCTTCTTCTAACCTCCATTACTCTCATTTTCTGTTTATCACTGTCTCTCACTGTCTAATGCAGGGACTGGCACTCAAGTAGTCCTTCATCAAATCCTCTTTGAATGGATGATGGGACAGATGGATGAATGGATGGATGGAGAGATGGATGTAAGAAAGTGATAGTGGTTTCTGTTCTACAAAAGTTCTTCTGATCTAGATAGGAGGCAGCTATACTGTATCTGCTGCTTTCCAGGAAGGAAATAGACCTACCCCCAACCCTCAAAGTATTTCATTCACCCAGTGACCAACTCAATTTGGTAAAATAATGCTCAGGATTAAGAACACTAAAGGCAAATTTTGCAGGCCCTTATTAAAATGGGGTTGATTGAAGCTCCCCTAAAACAAGTTAAATCTGATCCTAGGACAAATCTAATTTTAGATTTATGGAGGAAAAAGAAAATAAAAATGGAATATCATTGGTTCAGCACACTTAAAATGGAGTCAGGAGGCCACTGTTAATCAGATCTCAGATTTGTCTGCAACAGATCCTTTGAACTGAGCTGCAAACATGCCCACCTAGAGGTGAGCTTATCTTTGAAATACTATCGGCTGATGACATTCTGTACAACAGATCCCTCCCCACAAACTATCCAGACTCAGACTGTATCCAATCCCTTTCTTACAAGAAAAGCTTAATTTTTGTCAGCAACAATCATAATTCCTAACCCCCCTTGTGGTTTAATGCTACAAATGTAACCATCATTTTATAAAACCTCAGAACACACTTTCAAGAATGCTTGAATCTTGTTTTCCTGGACTGCAATTCTAATTAGCCCCAAAGTAGTTTTTTTTTGGTTCTCAACTTGGCTGATTTTATTCACGGCCAACAGATTTAAACTCATGTAGCCCTTGCATTTTGCTGAAAGATGGCAAGAAATAAGCTCTTCTCTGTTATTTCCAATGAGGACAGATCTAGAGGAAGGAAGTAGATTACATTGTAGCAGGAGGAATTTGGGTTAGAGATAAGGAAGGATTTTTTTTCCCTGGGCTGACCGGCAAATTAGGACGCTATAGTGCACATGTGTACTGCCAAGACAGCACGTGGAGGCTTCTTTGTGAATCTGAGAAAGTAAAGATCTTTGGTATTTCAGCAGCCAAAAAGAAAAGGTCAAGGGGCAGATGACCAAGTTTTGTTAACCCCTGAAGTCCCAGCTGACCCCCAGAACCCAGTAACTCCATAAGCACCTATTTGCCCACATAAAGCTCCTTTGTTCTCAAAGCCCCCATGAGTGCCTAACCAATCAAGTCAGGTAGATCCTACTGGCAAAATCAGCTTGTGAGTGGTCTGGCCATGCCTCTTAAAAATAGGAGGAAGGTACCTGGAGGCATAGCTCCCCTTTGGCACTCATTCTCAGACCAGACAAACCTGTGGGGGATGTTTATTAAAACCAAATCCATCCGTCATGTGGTGAGAACACTTCCCCTCATGCAGTTTCAGGGCAGGCCAAGTCTTTGTAAAAATGTTTTCTTGACATTTATGGGCCACGGTGATTCATTCAACAAAGTCTTCCTTCAGTAAATATTTACAGAGCACTTATTGGGTTCTGACATGGTGCTAAGGATACAAAGGTGAGTCAAGAAGTCACAGACACTGCCCTGGAGAGCTTACAGATGGCACAATACAGGCCACAGGAGACCATGAATGTCTAGAAGACCCAGACTGTCATCCCCTGCCCCTTTCTTTTCCCTGGGATGGAGGTGGTTACTTGCTTTCCTAGGCCTGCCCTGACATGATACACACATGCCACCAGAGGGCGACAGAGGAATTCAGACCAGAGCTATTAGGCACCATCTCCTCACTTTTATCCTGGCTGGAAATTTCAAGGTGATTTTCAAACCTGTCCCATGTTTTCCCCTCAGTCTGACAACACAAGTCAGCTGGCTGGACAGTTACAAGGTTAACTCTTGGTATTCCAGGGAACCTTTTCTAACAATAGCACCTACTGTCTCAACAAATGTACTGTGTGTCAGGCTTTCTGATCACTGCTAAACCTCCTAGGAATTATATTGAGTTGCTTAATCCCACTTTATTAATGAGGATTGAGAAGTTACTATTATGTTTGTCCCAAATTACATCAAACACCTAGGTTCCTTTTATTGCCTCAAGCTGCTATCCATTCATTCTCTTGGGCCAAAGTGAAGCCAAATCGTGTCTCCATTCAGGACATACCCTTGGTGGGAGGGTTGATCAGGATGGCAGTCCAAAGGCCATGCCTCCTTGTGGGGGGGACATGAAGGGAGCCCCTGCCCTCACCTCTCTGCTGATGTCCAAGTCATAGTCTTGAGGTTCCAGGTCCAACTCTGTGACAGGCAGGGCCTGCACTTTCAACCAGCCATTCTCCTCCTTGTCTTTTCTTTCCCCTTGCATGGCTCGTTCCAATAACTGTAGGTCAAAGTCCTGCTCTCGCTTCCACTGGCAACAGAATAAGAAGGTTAATTGCAGTCACTTCCTGACTGCTGAGAGACTTGCTGGTCCACTTTTGAATGAGTCCTTCAGGCATGGGGCCCTTGGGAAGATGGATCTGTGACCCATCAGGGAAAAGTATTGTGCTGTAACTCTGTATGTACTGGAGAACAAGGTCCTTGTTTCCTTCACATGGCCCATTTCACATTGCTGATTGCTCTCTGATCTGGGACCCCCAGAGTTCAAACATGCTTTCTGTGGGCAATATAAGTTTGTGATGGTCCCCAGGGATATTGAATGCTCCCAG
The DNA here is from genome assembly GCF_021218885.2 of Marmota monax. Lineage (NCBI taxonomy): Eukaryota > Metazoa > Chordata > Mammalia > Rodentia > Sciuridae > Marmota > Marmota monax. Next base: position 9,549,495 of record NW_026695230.1, on the reverse strand, counting down.
GTCTGAGAGCAAGACCCCAAAGAGAACCTGGAACAGAGCTTCCGATGGTGGATTTGGCTTGTGTGCTGCCCCACAGGTGATAGGCCTTTTGGGTTCAGAAGCCTTATGTCCCAGGTTCAGAAACAATGAATAAAACAAGACTTTAGGGTCTTGCTAAGCAAGTAGAAATAACCAAAAGCCTATAAGGTATTCCCAACAGGATCCATTTGGGGTGGGGGATACTGTACCCACAGCAGGGCTGAGGAAGTCCAAGAAGGAACAGGTTGGACCCAGTGAAGCAGACAAACTGTGGTGTATGACAGTATTTGGAATAGGCACTTTCTTTAGACTAAATTAAGTGCCAAATCAAATGTAATAATTCCAAGGCTATTTCCTTGTAACAAGGAACTCTTCATAAAAGAGAAAATGTAATCCAACCATTTTAAGATCCAAGCACAACTGCTCAATTCTGTGGTGGTTCCCTGTTCACCCTGGGCCTGTGTCCTCACAGGCCTCTGACTGTTGAGCAGGTTGTTGAAAACAGAGCAGGCTCAAAGCCTCTCTTCTCTTGAGAATGAACAAAGAAGGTACTTACCCATCCCAGGTCATCTCCTCCTCCCAACCCACCCACCTCAGAGCCCTACGCAGTCATGGCCCTCAAGTTGTTCCAAACCCCAAACCCATAGCCATATCAGCACATTTCACCCATTCATGCACAAGCTCTCAGTACTGACTCCAAACTATGTCATCGCCCTTGGGTGATGGTTTTCCAATTACAGGATTAGGTAGCTAAAGTTCAGGGATGAATTATTTTAATGATTCAAAAAGAAAATGCACATTCTCTTACACGCTCACAAGTTCTCCAAATAGAGACAAGTCCTCATTTAAACCCAGCCTGATTGTTTCCACAAACAGGAAAAGTCCACTACACTCTAGAGAGTATCCTAGGGAAGAACCACGCCAATCCATTGTTATTAGGCAACACGTTTATTGGCGCTGATGCAGAGACTTACACAAGTCTTAAGAGAAAAATTACAAGGTATTCAACTTATGAGTTTTAGATAATCTCTACATTTGAGACATCAGGTTGTAAAAAGTCAGTATTAGCCCATATGACATTTGCTTATGAAGTTTAGAAGTTACTGGGTTTGCAGCTTTTAAAGGTTTGACTGTCCTGGGTCTTATCCCTTTGGTATCTGAGCTAATAGCTGCAGAGAGTCCCTCTGAATACATAGTTTATTTTGCTATCAATTCAAGTTATTAAATATCAGAAACACAAAAGGTTTTCCACAAGAAATTATGTGATAGAACTGAAAGAGTTAAAATCGAACAACCTCAGATTTGGTAGCACTTATTCAAACATACAATCTCTGAAGTCCATGTCTACTGTCCAGGTGTAAGGCATGGATTTTGATAAATTCATAATGCCCAGACCTCTGCCAATGACTGTGGTCCTCAGGCAGCAGGTTGGCTCAAGCTGTGGGGCAGCTTTAGAGTCAGTAGACCTGCACAAAGGAGGGCAACAGAAAGGTGAGTGACATCTGGGGGTGCTTGCTAAGCTAGGGAAACAACAGAGGCTATTACAAGCCTGGTAACAAAGAGCACAGGCCAGTTAGATAATGTTCTTTACAAATCAGAAGCTTCTGTAAACACAATCAGGCAGGATTAGAGAGGTAATGAGCGGTAACACTAAAAGCAAAAGAGCTTGTGCAATGAATTAGGGAAAGAACAGTCAGGCTAGAGGTCTAGGGAAACATGATTTCAAACAGAAAAGTTATATAAAATGTTTCCAAAAGAGACCTAAGGCGACTCTGGGCAGGATGCAGTGCCAGTGAGCACCACCAGGGGCAGCACCAATCCCCTGGCTCTCCTGGGCATGCTGAGGCCTCTCAGCACCACATGCTGCAGGAGACTACCGCCTTTGAGATTGTGGGCCACCAACCCTTGGGCAGCTGACTTCCTTTCCTCCAACATCTGTTTGGAAAATTGGGAGGCTGGTTGGTTCGCTTGCACTTCTCATCAAATCATATCGCCATCTTCCTCCTCAACTCCAAATTCCCAAGTCCTTAATTCAGCTGAAAGATCTGAATGCCTGCAAAAGCCTCTCTCGTGCTTAGCTTAGAAAACTGAAATGGATATTTTCTCACACTCCTGGAACTCTAATGTGGGATCCTCTTTCCTGCTCCAGTTCCAGGTCACCCTTTGACCAGCTCACGCATGTAGACAGGGTTGTGGACGAATAGCCCCATGGGATGTTCTCTCAACCATCTACGTTAGTGAACAGCCCACTCACTCATGGGTGTGTCGTGCTTGTGTTTGGGGAACTTGGAGAAGCTGTGCTCAGTTCGAGGGAAAGCTCTGCTCCCTGTCCCAGCCCCGCCTGCCTAACATACTGAGCCAAGATCTCCAGGGAGCGGCTGGTATAGGTAGCGGGATGAGGGCAGGCCCGCCCTTTCTCCTTGGCTCAGTGTCTTCTTGCGCTCCCGGACCAGGGCCTTCTGGTGCCGCTTCATGCGCTCAAGCTGCTCCTCTGCACTCATCTTGCCCCGCTGGTGGTCCCCTGAGTACAGGCGCTCCAAGGCACTCTTGGGTCTCTGAGGAGGAGGAAGTGAGAGACACAGAGCAGCTGGGCTGGGAACACAGAGGGCAGCAGCCCTTCTGAGTTCATTCCTTTTCTTAGTTTCTCACACTCTCTGGTTGGACTCCTCTTGGCTATGAGATCCACTCTCTCTAAGCATCATGATGTCCCTGGTCCTCACCACCTTTCTGGGCAGCACCCCATTCTGCACATGCAAACACTGAGGCCCAGGCCTGTCCAGTTGGACACATATGCAGCACACCAGGATGCACATTTCTTGGGCTCCCTCCCACAACCCTGCCAGACTGGAGATGAAAATGTAGGGTCCTCAGAAAATAGAGAGGCAGGGCTTTCTTGACAGGCAGTGGGTGACAGGGACCCTGAACTCACAAGGGGCTGAGGTCACCTCAGAGGCTATCCTTAGTGCTCATAGAATTGCTAGTCAATGTCCAGCTCAACATCACTCACAAGAAAAGTCACCTTGCTATTTTCAGCATTTAGACCCCTCCGGAGCGTGACATAGGGAGCGATGGTGGACGACTGCTGGAGCCTTGATGTGGACCCTGAGAGCCCTTTGTGAAGAAAGAGGAGTCAAGCATATTTGTGATGAGGCAGACAGTCGTTGGCCCTTCCCTAATTACCCCCACTCCCATGAGGGACCAAGAGGGCCCAGCCAACAACCCCCATTCAACTTTTCCTTCATTCTCCTTAGAGCAAGGCCCTAGATAGAGGACATGGGTCAGTCCAGAGGTGCCCTCTGTCCCCAACAAGGGACAGACTCCTTGCAGATCTATGAACCACTCTAGGCATCCCTTCCCTACAGGAGCCCTGGGCTGTGTGGGTAGAAGGTGCCAGTGCCCTCTACCCCCTGCCTCCTGCTGCATTCTCACGCATCCTGCACTACCCAACTCGGGATAAGGAGGGCAGAAAGAGGGGTTCCACCTGAGACAGTGTTTAAGAAAAGATTGAGTCTTAGGGTGGCACAAGAGGAGAAACCCCTCTGGAGGGCCTGAGTTAGCTTGCTGGTGGCAACAGCCCAGCACCCCAACCTGTAGGTCAGAGCCCTGGGACTGTCTTCTGACTCCCTCACCAATAGCTAACTGGCAAGTTATTTAACTCATCTCAGCCTTAGTTTCCCAAGTTCTAAAGTGGGAAGTAGCGATTCCCTCACAGCACTGAGTATGAGGTCTATATAAAGTACTTAAACAGTCTTGAGTTTTATAGTAATTGCTATTATCACTGTTTCCAGTGACAGATATAATAAAAGAGGAAGAGGGGCTGGGATTGTGGCTCAGTGATAGAGCATAGGGGAGGCACTGGGTTCAATCCCTAGTACCACATAAAAAACATTAAATAAACAAAATAAAGGTATTCTGTCCATCTATAACTAAAAATATTTTTAAAAAATAAAATAAAAGAGGAAGAGAATCGGGATATAAGTGAGAGGAAGGGAAACCAGGTCCTTCCTTTCATCAACCCAAGCCTTGGCCTAACGCTGCAGGCAGCTATGGGCTGAGGGGTGGAAGCAGTGTGTGGTGGGATTCCCCCAAAAGATTCTGTAGAGGGTCTTGCCTTACCTCTGCCTGGCAGTGTCTGGTACCTGCTCTCAGGTCCCTCAAGTCCCAGGGAGGGCTGAGTCATGTCCCCACTGAGGGTGGCCAGCTCGGGCTCACTAACGTATGACCGCAGCTCCACCTGTGAGCAGTGTAACACTGTCATACCTGCCCAGCATCACATCACCTTTCCTCTCCCCACTCTCAGTGGACAACCTCAGGGGTCCTTCTAGCTCACCCGTGAGTCCCCATTCACACACTGCCCCAGCTCCCGGTCTCGCTTCCTCTCATCCGACTGCCGCTTGAGGCCCCGCACAGAAGTGTGTCGGATGATAGTGGCCTCTCTTGGCAGAGGTGGCACAGCTGGAGGCTGGTCTTCTGGGCTGTATAGTTCAGGGAGTGGGGGTCTCGGAGGTGCCTCCTCTTCCTGGTTGGAAAAAGAACCAGAATCAGTGCCCAGTGGAACGGAGCTGGAGGGAGGACTGCTGAGTGGCAATGCCACACTGGTGACCTAGCGAGCTGAAACTTCAGAGACCAAACAGTGTGAACATTTCCTTTGGAGAAGCTGTGAAGAGGGGACGTGCCTCTGCTCCAACTTTATTCTTCCCTTTGACTCATATATTTTCTATTTTTCAAAGTGTTATCTGTATGTACTGTGTCCCCAAATCCAAGAAGTAGGCTCCTGGTTCTGTACTTGGCATTGTACCAAATTGTCCACTCCAGTTCTTTGGCATGCACCACAAGAAGGCAGGCTGCTAACTCTGTGTCATTTCTTTTTCTTTTTTAAAAAAAATATTTATTTAATTGTAGATGAACACACAGTATCTTTATTTATTTTTAATGTGGTGCTGGGGATTGAACCCAGTGCCTCACATGTGCTAGGCAAGCACTTTACCACTGATCTACAGCCTCAGCCCCACTCTGTGTCATTTCTAAGCTGATGACAGTACTCACCCTGCAGAACAAACACATTTTCCACCCCACTGTGCTTAGCCTTAGCTGGCCCACTGCTCCTGCACAGAATCTGGATCCTTCAACAGGGCAATGATCTGAGCAAGAACAGAGTCTACCACTTCTTCCCTTTCTCTCAGAAATGTGCATGGTTACAAACTATTTCCTCATTCCTGATTCCAGACACAAGAGTCAGTCATAGGATGAGCGACTCACTTCCCGCCCTGGGATGTTACAAATGTGACTGTTTTCCTTGAAACTCCTTGTTCACAGTGCTTTCTGAGGGTTGTGGCTCCTCTCCACATCTGCAGACTGGCCCCCAACTACCATGCACACCCACTAATGACCATCTCGCCTCCCTCTTCCTATATTCATCTTTTCTTAGCCTCATTTGGCTTTGTTTTTCAGATTTTTGCAGAGTTCAGGAAAGGGTTCAGTCCAAGCTTGCTTTGCAAAGATTTACCAGAATTCTTTTAAAGCAACACACTTCACTGATGTGTAGAAAGTAAACTATTTAAGATACCCACTAATTCTCTGAGAATCAGCAGTTTCCAACCTTGACAAGACATGGGGATCACCAATTTTTACAAAGCTCTTCAGGAAGATATGCACAAAACACTGACTGCCTATGATTGAAGAGTACAGAATATCTATAGAAACAGAGGGTGGGAGGGAGATGATTTATCATATATTTAGAAAATATATCTTTTGGTTTTACACTCTTTTGAGATTATCTAATTTAAAAATGACATTAAATTCAATAAAAGAAGCCAAATGAAAGTGAAAGACCTATAGCTATATGCAACGATGTGGATGAATCTCACAAATGATATTGTTGAAAAGATGCAAGATGAGGGGCTGGGGATGTGGCTCAAGCAGTAGCGCGCTCGCCTGGGATGTGTGCAGCCCAGGTTCGATCCTCAGCACCACATACAAAGATGTTGTGTCTGCCGATAACTAAAAAATAAATATTAAAAAATTCTCTCTCTAAAAAAAAAAAAAAGTTGCAAGATGAAAGGCAGTTCAGTGATACATACCAGCATAATTAAAGTGCTTAGGGATGAAAACACAGATGGTCAAACTAAAAGAAAAAAGCCAGGGAATATTATACATAAATTAGGATCATGCTTACTTCTGGCAGAAAGGGAGGGGCCTGGAACTGAAAGGGACCTACACGCCTAAAGACTCCTTGAAAGTTTGTGGGCAAAGTTCTATTTGTTGGTCCAGATGTTTTGTTTTGTTTTGTTGAGAATTTTAATATTTATTTTTTAGTTATCGGCGGACACAACATCTTTGTTTGTATGTGGTGCTGAGGATCGAACCCGGGCCGCACGCATGCCAGGCGAGCTCACTACCGCTTGAGCCACATCCCCAGCCCTGGTCCAGATGTTAGTATAACATGAGTGGTCCCTTCATTGTTGTTTAATTATATTTTCTTGTTCTATGTTATTTTCAGGATGTTAAAAATCAGATATGCAACGTAAGTGCTAACACTGGTAAGCCCACATGTATTACAACAAGGAGAAAAGACCCCCAGTGACCCTGATTCTCACCTGAGCAGAAACAGCCCTGCCCAGGAGCCATAGAGGACCAACTGTGAGAAGTCTCTGTGATCGTCTACTCAAGGGAAACTGAAGCTCAGAAAAAGGATGGACATACCCAAGGATACAGAGAGAGAACAAGGACCAGACTCCAGGCATCCGAGCTCCCAGGTTGTACCTTTCCCTCCTATTCCTCAACCCAGATGATGGGTACCCTGCTGTACATCAACAGCCATCTGCCTCAGACATCTCTGCTCTCTGTTTTGGTATTTTATGGTTGGTGCTCCAATCTGCTTCTTAGATCTAGGACTATGAAGGAGATCTCAAAATGGGAAAATTCACAGTGACTCTGAATGGGTCACAGGCCACAGAGGGATGCAGGTGAATGGTGAGGTCCAGGGAATGCCTGTGCTTTCCCAGCACTGTGTGTCAACCTAATCAGAAGCCCTGGGCACACATGGTTCCAGGCAAGGCTCCTGCAAACCTTTATTGGCAAAAACCAGGAGCCCCACATGCCAAGGTCCCTTCAGCTCTGGCTTCCCTGCCTTTGGGTCAGACCCCTTTTGTTCTCCACACAAGGCTGGCCTTGTTGTAGAGGTAGAAGTATCATGGCACCTGACCACATCTTCTATTTCTTTAAAATCTCCTGTGCTCCGAGATCTTGCCAAGAGCTTGGCTCCTCTCTATGCCAAGCAAGCCAAGGTGTTGGTGCAGGCTACCCCACATGGGCCACAGACTTGACCCAAAGACCTGGGCTGGGGGTCCAGAATAAAACAGAAGAGTATGGAGATGCTGGCTTTAATATCTAATATGGAGACCTTTGGCGAGTTTCAACACCCTGGGGCTTTAGTTTTCTTCTCTATGGGATGGGGATACTGTCTTTCCTGTCCATACCCTATGAGGCTATATGCAACCTCACAGACCAGCACAGTGCTCAACTTGGGGGTGGGAAGTAGCTCCTTGCTGGAAGGAGCTCCTTGCCCAATCCAGGCTATGTAACTGCAGGCAAGCCTCTGCAGGCCTCCTTGGACCCTGTGTGGGGACAGCCTCACCAACAGCCACACAACCCTCTACACGGTGCAGATCACAAATTCCACCCCACTCAGTCCAGTCACTTCTTGCTGGGCCTCAATTTTTCCAACTGCAAAATGGGAGGGTTGGGCTAGACTATCTCTCAGAACCCTGCCAGTCCCAAGAGGCAAAGGCACAAGAGCAGGGTAAATACAACTCCTTAACTGCTCAGGACCAAGGACTCCAGTGGGTTTCTGTGTCCTCAGGTTTTCTGCAGAACATTTCTCCCAAGATAAGGTGATCTGAGGACAGAAAAGGGCAGTCAACAGCCAGAGAGGAAAACAAGACACTCAGAAAACAAGTCACCAGAACTTACCACTTTGGGCTTTGTCTTAGTTGGTGACTGAAGGGGGGACGTCACTTTCCTCAGTTGGGGTGGGTGAGGTCGGTACGGCACATAGGTCTGCAGCTGCGGGAAGAGGCGAACCTCCAAAGGGGTCCGCACAGGACTGGTGGGAGGGCTGGGCTGCAGGGGTGGCTTGCTCTCAGAAGTGGAGAGTGAAGGCACAGGCGGGTGAGGGAACAAAGGCACCGTTTTCCTCTCTAAGGGACATGGAGGGAAATAATCATGGGATGGAATAAAGACGCTACTCTTCAGGGGAACAGTGGAGTGATAGTACCACAAAGATCTGCATCTCCACCGCCATCCCACCCACCCCTACCCATTCCCCACACCCAGGGAGATGCTCCTCACCTGGATTTTTGACCGATTCCACCAGGATTCTATAGTTCTCTTTATTTGCGCTCAGGCCTGCAAGGACATCTTCGATCCTCCACAGATCCTTCTGTATCTGTGACTTCTCCTGGGGAAGGCAAGCAGGTGGTTCATTGCCTTCTTAGCTCCTTACCAGAATTTTCTTCTTGAGATTTATCTTGCCATTTCATACAGTCCCTCCCCCTGAGGGGCAGCACCTGCTTTAGAAACTGTACCAGGACTAGGGTCAAGCCTGCTCACAGCCTCCTAGGGAAGTGGATCAAGGTCTAGGGAGAAATTCTGGAATAGCTTTCACCAGTTCAGTTTGCCTATTTCTACCTAATTTAAAAACAGACTGTTGTAAATATTATAGGATTCCATTTAAATACTGAGTGAAGTATCTAGAGTAGTTAATTTCATAGAGACAGGAAGTAGAATAGTGGCTGCCAGGAGTGGGGAAAGGGAGGATGGGGAGCTGTTTAATAGTTTTGTTCAAGTGTAAAGTTCTGGAGATGGGTGAACAGCAGTGTGAATGTACTTAACAATATAGAGCTGTACTCTTAAAAATCGTTAGGATGGCCACGCATGGGTAGTACATGCGTGAAATCCCAGTGGCTCAGGAGGCTGAGGCAGGAGGATCTTGAATAGCGAGACCCTAAGCAACTTAGCAAGACCCTGTCTCAAAATAAAAAATAAAAAGGGCTGGGGATGTTGCTCAGTGGTTAAGCATCCCTGAGTTCAATCCCCAATAAATTAATCAATTAAAAATGGTTAAGATGAAAAAATTTCTGTTTGTATAGTTTATATATATACATATATATATATATACACACACATATATATATATATATACATATATATATATATAAACTGTCTTATGCAACCATAGCAGCAGAGGAGGAGGGAAGGCAAGGACTGGAGGTTAAATTACCTCTAGAATTTAACTTTTCTTTTAAAAAAAAATATTTATTTTTTTTAGTTGAAGGTGAACACGATATCTTTATTTCATTTTTATGTGGTGCTGAGGATTGAACCCAGTGCCTCATGTGTGCTAGGTAAGTGCTCTACCACTGAGCCACCACCCCAACCCCTTAACTTTTCTTTTTAAAGTCAGAGCAGAATCCTGGGATTTGAGGCTTAGTTAGAAGTACAATGGGCAATGGAATATTATTTGGCCATAAAAAGTGTTGAAGTACTGATACGTGCCACAACGTGGATGAACTCTAAAAACACTACACTAAGGAAAAGAAGCCAGGCACAAAATGCCATGTTATATATTTCTTTTATGTAAAATGTAAAGAATAGGCAAAGCCATAGAGACAGAAAGTGGATTAAGAGTTGACAAGGGTGGAGTAGGGAATTGGGGAGATAGGGAATGACAGTGGGCACAGGGCTACTATTGAGAGGTGATGAAAATGTTATAAAATTGTGCTGACAGCTGCACAATGCTGTGAATACACAAAATACACTGAGTTGTACACTTAAAAAGGCAAATTTTTCTGGGTGCGGTGGTACACTCCTGTAATCCCAGCAACTAGGGAGGCTGAGGCAGGAGGATCCCCTAATTCAAATCCAGCCTCAGCAACTTAACAAAACCAACCCTAAGCAATTCATTGAAACCCTGTCACTAAACAAAATACAAAAAAGGGCTGGAAATGTGGCTCAGCGGTTAAGCACCCCTGGGTTCAATCCCTGGTACCAAAAAAAAAAAAAGTGAATTTTGTGGTACGTAGATTATAATATGATAAAACTTTTTTTCATAAAAAGTACAATGGGAAAAGAACTATGCTATATGATCATATGCACAATTACAACCAAGATCGGATAGGATGAGGACCTAAAGGAGATGAAGAGGGGCCTGATGTGGTTAAGGGGTTGTGGCCATCTTCTAATGGGGATGTGTAAACTTCAGATGTAGTTTTTTTGTGGTCCTGTAGATTGAGCGAAGGACATCACACATACTTGGCAAGCACTGCATCCCAACCCAGATGTAGTATTCTTTTGATTTTTAAGTTACAATGGAGGGAAGACAGACTTGGTCCCACTCGAAGGACAAAACGAAAAGCAAGTTTCACACCCCCCATCTCCTCTCAAGGTTCCTGGATGCCCTTCAACGGGAAGAGTTCTCACACTACATGATACTTACCAACCTGCCCAATTCCGCAACTAGATTGTGTGCTCCTAGATACTCCCCCATAGGGTCTGGTACTTAGCAGATTTTCAGTGCACATACATTGAGTGAAAAAAGTAAAATCCTCAGTTAATCTTCATGTAAAATCCTCAGTCAAATACTTTCCAACAGCTATGACAGCAGATGTCCAAAGGCTCCTGTGCCAAGAGGGCTCATGCTTCCATTCTCCTTGTCCCAACAGCAAAGTGTACCCTCGGGGCTGACAAGCAAGGAACAAGCTTGGAACTCAGCCCCACACTCAAGTACCATCCTGAAACAGGCAGGCGCACTGCTGCCCTTACAGTATGTAAGTTAACAGGGATGGTCTCCAGAATTGAAGTCCCCAAGCTGAGTGCTTGGAAAAAGTAAAAGGGAAAACATCTCTCCTCTTCCTCCTCCTTAGCTCTCAAGCAAAGCACTCCTGTCAGCCCATTCTCCTATCCCTTTTGCCTTTCTGACATTTCTACATGTAAAAGAGCAGGGAGGAGCAAAGGCCAGACAGTCTCTTTCTCCAAGGGTGATGGAATTTTGCAACTTAACAATGAGGTGTGGGGGAGCTTTGGGGAACAAGGAGGTAGGGTTTTACTCCTGTATCCTTATACCCCATGGGTGGAAGCCTGTCAGCACAGGTTTGGACTCCCTGTCCAGGGTCGGGATGGGAACACCTACAGGTAGCCTCACCTATCACGGCTTCTTACCACACTGTTCCCTGGGTATTCTATCCCTTGGTTTCCTTGATGACTAGGCGGCCATGAAGACCTTTACAAATAAAGCTGCCCACTTCACTGAAAAGATTATGAACTTTCTCACAGCCAAACCAAAGTAACAGAGGTGAATTTCCAAGCCATTACTGAGAAGTTGCAGATGGGTTGCAAGCATACCCCCAGTGTTCATGATTTGTCTAGGGCTTTAACAGCCTGCCTGGCCTAGGATTACACCGAAGAGCTTAGCACAGAGCCTGATCAAACAGGGCTATGACTCCTAGGTCACTGAAGCTCTCAGAAAGCCTGAGCAATGCCATGGAACAACATTAAAACAAAGCCATAGGCCACAGGCAGGCTTGTCCATCTGCTAGAAACTTAAAGGACTCAATTCTCCAGGTAGTTTGTAACAAGATCTATTTTACTCTGCAGATTTATGTTTTAGAGGGGGAAAAAATGATTCTGAGTCTATTATGTATTTAATCACTATGAAATACAGTAGGAACACAAATACCCAATAATCATATTTAAAAATGTTTAACTTAAGCCTAGAGTGGTGGTATAAGCCTGTAATACCAACTATTTGGGAGACTGAGGCAGGAAGATTACAAGTTCGAGACTAGCCTGAGCATTTGAAAGATTCTGTCTCAAAAAATAAGAAAAGAGGCTGGGGCTGGCGCTCAGCGGTAGGGCGCTCGCCTAGCATGTGTGAGGCACTGGGTTCGATCCTCAGCACCACATAAAAATAAATAAGTAAAATAAAGGTATTGTGCCCAATATAGCTAAAAAAAAAATATATTAAAAAAAAAGGACTGAGGATATAGCTCAGTGGTAGAGCACCCCTGGATTCAATCCCTAGTAAAACACACACAAACACACACACACACAGTTTAACTTACCACTAATTATATAAATGTAAATTAAAGCAAGATGTCATTTTTAGCCAACAGACTGGCAAATATTAAAAAGACTGATAACATCAAGTGCTGGCCAGGATACAGCAAACAGACTCAGCATTCTCAGTCACTGTGAATGGGAGAGTAAATTAGTGCAGTCTTTTAGACGGCAATTTGGCAATATTTATTAACTTTTTTGTATTTAAAAATACTTGTGACTGTGGTGCATGCCTGTAATCCCAGCAGCTCAGGAGGCTGAAGCAGGAGGGGGTTCAAAGCCAGCCTCAGCAAAAGTGAGGCACTAAGCAACTCACTGACACCTTGTCTCTAAATAAAATACAAAATAGGGCTGGGGATGTGGCTCAGTGGTTGAGTGCCCCTGAGTTCAATCCCTGGTACAAAAAAAAAAAAAATTGTTACTGATACATAAAGACATTTAAATTATATATACTAATGAGGTCCATGTAATGTTTTGATACATGTATACATTTTATAAAGTTTATATCAGGGTAAACATATCTGTCTCCTCCAATATTTATTATCCCTTTGTGGTAAAATATGTGAAATATTTTTTTCTTCTTCTTCTTTTTTTTTGAGATGTATATTTGTATTATTGCTACCTATAATGATATTTGTCAACTTGTGAGATGTGTCTCATTTCAACTTAGCAAGTCTACTCCTAAGAACCTATCTTAGAGAAATGCTTATGAATGAGTCTGAAAAGGCAATTACAAGTATGTTCATGACAGCACAGTTTACGAAAGCAAAATGCTAGAAATCACTTAAATGCCCACCACGAGAGCAATGGCTAATAAAGTAGGGAATATCCAGGCTATGAAATAGTATGTTGCAATCAAGAACTAATTTACTTTACTTTACTTAGACTCTTGCTGTCCCATACAACTTTCTAAGATTCTGGAAATCTTCTGTAACCTGTGTTATCCACTATGACGGTTTCTGAGCACGTGGGATGAGTCTGGTATAAATGAAGAATTCATTTTTAATTTTAGTTGTAATTAATTTAGATAGAAATATCATAAACTTGAGAGCATCATTCCTAGAAAGATTTCCACAACATAAAGTTATAATAAAAAGGAAGTCACCAAATGGTATGTGTGAACCTCTTAAAGTAAATCTTTTACTTGCTCCCAAACCCAAATAAATTATATGATTCTATGTAGACACATATGCTTATAAATGCACACAAAATGAGCAGAAAGAGAACACCACAAACTGGCAGCCCTGACTACATGCAGGGAGGGTGAGAGGAGTGGGGTAGAACACAAGAGAGAAGAGATTTTTTTATCATTATGTTTTTGCTTCTCATTGTTTGAATTTTTCTGAAAAATGTATTCATGTATGATTTGTATAATTATAGAAAAATATGAATATAACTATAAAAGCTAAAAAAAATTCCTGCTAAAATCAGCATGGATCATTGAAGTTCAAGGAAGAGAGGGAGGGAGGGAAGGAAGGAGGGAGGGAGGGAGGGGGGAAAAACATAAGAAAATGTTAGCACAGATGAAGGAAAGTTAGGTTGCAGGGACAACAACAAGAGACAGATAGGTTCTGGGAAACCACATACCCCAGCAGCCTGGAGTCAGAGGCAAAAGTCTCCAGGGAACAGTGGAATCCAGGGAAAAGTCTCAGGACACAACAAACCTAAACTCCTTAGAGTTCACATATTCATTAAATCACCTGAATGTAACTGCCTTTTCAGACTCATTCATAAGCATTTCTCTAAGACAGGTTCCTAGAAGTAGACTTGCTGAGTTGAAATGAGATACATCTCAAAAGTTGACAAACATCACAGTAGGTAGCAATAATACAATATAAATCTCAAAAAAAAAAAAAAAAAGGAAGAAGAAGAAGAAATATTTACCACATGTATTTTACCACAAAGGGATAATAAATATTGAAGGAGACAGACATGCTTACCCTGTTATAAACTTTATAAAATGTATACATGTATCAAAATATTACATGGCACCTCATTAGTATGTATACTTAAGTCTTCAATTAGTATGTATAATGTAGACTCAAGTCATCAGTTAGCATCCCAACAAAATTGGCATGATATGGTACAAAAAAAGCCTCTATGAATACTTGCTGAATTCAATAAACAGAATTTATGTCAGAGTCCTGAAAGAAGGAGACAGAGATCTGAAGTTGATTTGGAAAGCAGGTCATTTTCCGTTTTTAAAAATGTAAGGGTGGGTAGAGCTGGGAAGGTTGCTCAGTGGTAGAGTGCTTGCCTGGCACGTGTGAGGCCCTGGGTTCAATCCCCAGCACCACACACACAAGAAAGAAAAGAAAAGAGGAGAGAAGAGAAGAGAAAAGAAAAGAAAAAAAAATTAAGGGTGGGGTAGAAACCTGGTTGGGCACCACAATCTGAGGAGGGCAGCTTGGGGACCCAACCTGGAAGAAGAGAAACCATACTGGGCGTTTCATTGTCTCACCTTTGTTGAGACAGAGGCTACTGTCCATGGGGGTGGCCTGGATTTTAAGGTAAGGAGGCAAGGCTCTAAAGTCACCTTTCCAGGTGAGGCAGGGGCCACAAAGATAGGTATCACCCAGATTGGCCTCCAGAAATGCAAATGAATGCCTGGAGACCAGAGGCACCTCAATGGACTGGTCATATTCTCTCCTCAGGCAGAGGGATGATAGCATCTATCTTCAGGAATCTGAGGCAGGACTCAGGTGGGGCTTCCTGCTCCTGTCTAATCTGTCTAAGGAACTCAAGAAGGAAACACACATCACTCTCACAGCTCCATCTCTGTAAAGTGCTCCAGGTTGGTATTGGTCTACTTCTCCAAAGGATCAGAAGAAAACCCCTTCCAAAACAAACAAGAGTCTGTCTCTGAGAGCAGAGAGGCATGGGATCTTGGGTGAGGCTTCTCATCATGGCCTAGTTGAAGGAAGGGATCTCTCAAGGGAGAGCTTAAGGGGGTCACTTCACAGGGCTAAGGAAGAGAAAGTTCTGGGGTAGTGACTCAGAGGCAACCATACGTCAGAGGGATGAACAGCCCTTGGTCACCTGGAAAAAAAAGGCTCTTCTGTGTTGCTCCTGCAGGGTCTGCTTCAGCTGCGCCACATCCCTCTCCAACTTCAGGTACTCATTCCAGGCATTTTCCATCTCCTGTTGGTCAAGGAAATGCTTCTTGTTCCAAATTATCCCTGGCCTCCCAAGTGGCCTCAAGAGCACCTGAGCTCCTGACCTTGAGCTGACCCAGTCAGGGAAAGTGGGAAAGGGACTCAATGGGCCTTCAGCAGGTCTGGTGGGATAGAGACCAGAGTAGGAACAAATGTGCTACTTGACCCTGGCCACCCGCACTCTTCCATTCAGGAACACTTTAATTCCCTTCCCTTGCAGAAGGGCCTGCACCCACATCAGACTCAGAAACTAAAATGTGAAAATTATGAAGGCCTAGAATTAACTGCACACAGATCAGAATACAGCCTACAGGCTGCTCTGAGTAATCTGGGTCCTTGAGTGTCCTCAGTCATCTGGAAGCCCCTGATAGAAAACAATCTAAGGCACAGGTGGAAACAGACTTGTCACCCCTAAAAAAGCTGTTGTAGAGAGGTGGGCTGGAGAAGTTCTTCTATTCCAAGACTTTCCCCTGGCTACCATCTCAACTTCAGCTGAGGAGATGAGAACAGCAGCCCGTGGCCTGCCCGTTCTGAGGGGAAGTGTCTGCCCCCCTCCCCACCCTCCACGCACAGTGGACTCTCTGGACAGCTCAGCTCGGATGTGGACAAGGTCCTCCTGCAGCAGCCTCTGCTGGTAGGAAATCTTCTCCAGGTGCTGGGGCTGGTCTCGGTACTGCTCCATCTGTCTGTGTAACACCTCCAGCACAGATTCTAGCTGGTCCTACACCAGAAAGGGTTGAAGAGCAACAGGATGAGAAAATAGCCCCCAGAGGCCTCTCCATACCAGGAACAAAGAAAGCTGCTGGATCTAACTAAGGCTGAAAACACCAGCTGTGGGCTGAGGGGCAGGGCATCTGATACCAGTTCTGATTCTGTAGAAGGGCCAAAAATTCTAACAGCTCTGTGCTTCTGTTTCCTCATCTATAAAATGGACATAAAGCCACCTAACTCTTTATGGGGTAAAGTATGAAGATAAATGAAAGAGTTGATAGAAAACTCTGGGCCCCTTCCCTAGGGCCTAGATGCCTGGGTCATCACATAGAAGCCAGTGGAGCTCCTCTCCCAGGCTCATCTCTCAGGGCCTCCAGGGAGAGATGGGCCAGAGCAGAATGGAGGAGTGAGGGTATCTAGAACAAATAGGCTGAGAGGAGAAACCCTCAAAGAAGCATCACTTAAAGCAAAGGCACTGTTGTGGATAAAGTAATCATGTTGTTCAATACTAAAATGAGAGTTCAGTCAATGTCTCAGGAAAAACTCAGTGACAAAATGTCCCCCCACCCATCCCAAGATTATGCAAACTGATGCATACTTTGTTCTCCTTGAGGGCTCGTATCTTGTCTTCCAAGTCCTGGAGGATCCTGTCTTGTTCACAGAAGACACTCAGCTTGACCTATAAGCAAAAACAGGTTGGGGAGGGCCTGGGAGAATGAGAACAGGGCATGGCCTGGGGGTAAGAGCAGAAAGCCTCTAGCTACAGAACCATCCAAACCCTTCTGGAAGCTGCCCTCGCCGGGTCTGGGTCAGGAGGCAGCTGAGGGATCAGCCTGTCACTCTGCTCACTCACGTCAATGTCACTCTCCGCGATCTTCATAGGCTTCAGACTTCGATCCTTGAGAAGGTCTCGGCCTGTCATCTGGGAGGTGAACAATTAAAGAAGACTTAACTGTGGTTCTTAGAATCAGAACTCTGGAAGGAAAGTCGGCCCTACAGTGGAGGGGTGTGAAAGTCTGGGCAGTGGCAGGAGAGGGTCATGGCACAAATGGGGCAAAAATTCAAGCAACATCTGCTTGATCTCTATGTCTATTTCATTTTAGGGAAAAACTAAAAACTTTTTGTGATCCTTGTAAATTTCTCAAACTAAAGAAAATGTAGATGTTCAAGTTACACAATCATCAATTTTAAAAGCATATACTTGCCCAAAAGGAGTGTGATAAGTCAGTATGAATCTTGGAAGGTATGCCACTGATAAAATTGAGGTTTGTTACTGAAACAGACACAAGTTATAGAAGTCCATCACCCCCCAGCCTACAGTAGTGGGGTCAACAGGTAAGGAGGAACAAATTCCCTGAGCATTGTCAAGCCTCGGTTTAAGGAAGTCTGAGCAGCCTCCTTCCTTGTGAGTAAGGCCAGCACACCCTAAACTAATTGAGAAAAAGACCTGCCCAAAGAAGAAGGAACCTGGATAGTTGATCCCTGAATAACTGAGGCTAGGTTGTACTTGTAAAGTTACAACCTTCCTCTCTTTCCAGAAGTGTCTGTAGAAAATGAAAAGCTTTTATATGCTGTCTTCAGCCCTGAGCCTTGGAGAGGCTTTGACACCCGCAGTTAGACTCAGGTGCTCAGGAGATGAAACTCTTAAATACTCCATATATTTTCTCAATTAGGTCTCTTTTCAGAAGTGTCCATAGAAAAGTTACAACCTTCCTCATCTTCTCAAGAAAGGAAAACAAAGCCACCCAAATGTAAGGGTAAAAGAGGTTTGACATTTTCCGTCCTTCACTCAACCTGAAGAGTGCAGCATGTTGCCCATTTCTGAATTCCAAGAAGCTGAATCCAACTCTATATCCCATGTTTCCATTTCCTCCCATTTTCTTTCTTGTCAAAAGTTGTAGAGGGGTGCAGGGAGTGGCTTTTTCACAGATGCATTCATGGCCAAGACAAGGTCAGGAATAGCAAGGCCTAATGAACCTCATGTACGGGAGATGATCCCTCTGACATGTTTTACAGTTCTGACTAGGAGAAATGAAGGGCAGGACTAACCATAGACAGGTGGTATATGCACCGTGCAGAGGGTCCCAGCATGAATGCACAGACAGGTGCTGGAGAGAGGGCCTTTGCTTTCTCCCCACTCCACTTGGGAGATCCAGCAAGTGAGTGTGAATTGAGAGCTATATATGAGCTATCCTTCTCCTTAGAGCTCAAGTGTGCCCAAGGGTCCTATGCTACTACTGAGAATGACCAATAAATCCTAAAAGTTAAGGCCAAGGTCAAAAGACTTCTTGCCTTGAGCTGAGAATTGATTCTGGACTGCAGAACTGCTCCCCGCCCCTCTCTCATGATCCCTTTGGTCACACAGTTCTGGGCCAAGACCAGTCTTATTTTTTGCAATATAGTCTTGAACATAAGGCCTGTCACAATGGAAGGCACTAAACAATGCTTAACCAGTTCCACGTAGATCAAAGGGAAACATGTAGGTCAGTGTAAGTTCCTGGAAAGAGAAGAACTCAGCCAAATTTGAGTCCCCAAACTGGCAGATTATGTGCATATATACGCATACATAGTCATAGAACACATGGATACCTACAATAATCCACAAACAGCATGTGTCTCCTAAGATGGGCGAGAAGAAAGGGCATGGAATTAATCCTGGTGAACCACAAACTGCTGGATGTCCTAGGCAGGACTTGGGCTTTGAACTCAGGGAACCCAGGAGAAAATGCAGATGAAAGTGGGTGAGGTCTTCAGAACCCTTTCATCAAAGTGGAGGACAGTGAACTTGTCTATTCTCCAAGGGGGCTGACTCTCACTCATTTCCTAGGTAGAAATCACTTTCAAATTGAGATATGCTTTGGGGATTTTTCCCTCCAGCAAAATTCTTTCCCATATTTCACTGAAGATTTTTACCAAGGATATCTTTTTGGTACTTAAATAACAAGGCAGAGAATCTAATTGAGCAATACCTCATTTATCTAGCACTATCAGGAAAGAAATGAGATATTCTACAAACACACAAAAAAGGCATTTTGAAAAAGCTGAATCTCCTAAATTAAACTTTTTGATAGGAAGCTTTCTAAAAGCATGCCCTTCAATGCCTTCCTAGAATACTGAATATACATTCAACCTTTTCTCTCTCTCTCTCTCTCTCTCTCTCTCTCTCTCTCTCTCTCTCTCGGGATATCAGCACTCCCTCTTTTCTAAGAAATATATTTCCATCTTTTTTAATGTGCCACTTATAAGATACTGTGAGTTAGGGATTCAAAGAACTTAAAAGCTCAACAGAGGCAAAGTACTTACATCTCTTCCCTCCCTTCTGACTAGACTTGGTGCCCTTTAGGGTGTCTCACCCCACCCCTGACCCCGCTTGTGTCCGTCATGACTGTGATACACAGCACATCAGATTACAATGCTCTGCTTTCTCATCTACTCTCCCCACTGTGTGGTAACCTAAGTAGGGGTGACTGTGGAGACTGGGATGATTTTCTCTGAATCCCCAAAGCACAGCCAGGGCCCAGTACACTAAGAATATTCAGAAAATGTTCACTTATTGAGTTCATGAACTTTTCAAAATAAGGTAGGTTGTTACTATGGAGTAAAGGCCACAGGCTGCAGAGCACGGGCTACCTGATGCCTGTTCACACAGCTCAGAGGCCCTTTAAATGTCTGAAATTAGTTCCATTTCAGAGAGTGGAGGCTACTAAGAAATATTATATCCATATGTAATATATTAAAGCTAAGTTTCCTTTTAAAATTAAAATTATGCTTTGTGATGGCAGTGTTTAAATCCATTTAGACATCAACAATGCAAAACCCCAGTATCTGTCACCAGAAAAAGTGAACATTCATGGTGCTCATCCATTTGAAAGAATCTTTGCACAAGAGGGGAATCAAAGCCCCCCACCAGGCATCTTACCTCTCTTCCACCACATCCCAACACACCTTCTCAGGGCCCAGAATGGCAGGACACACCACCTGCTCCCCAACCTGCAGCCTCCCTTGGAAGGCTGGCCATGTTGTAGTCTGTGGTTATTCTGTGTCAGTCAAAGCGGGTATGGGGTGGCTGGTTTTACTCTAGTCCAGCCCCAGATTGTTATCCAAATATCTATACCCTGCCCCCAAGAAGAGGCCAAGGCCAAGGTGGACTCTTGAGGATACCCATACTCTTGAGGATACCAAGGGACCAGTAACTGCTGTTCCCTCCCAAGAAACTCATGCTCAACCCTATCTAGATGAGCCCTCACCATGGAGGCAGACAAGTGAGAATGGAAACACAACACAAGCTGGAGGCAAGCCAGGCAAGCTCCCCACCCTCTGGCAGCACAAAAGATGGGAGTCACAGAGCACCACAGATGAGCAGCTCAGCCTGGTGCATCAGCCACAATGCTGCAGAGAACTTCATTTAAAGAAAATAAACCGAAATGACTTGCAGGAAGCCTGGGGCGATCAGGAGAGCAACTGGTTAAGCGAGTGATGGAGCCGGCACTGAGCTAGAAGCAATGGAATGGCCCCACTCGGAGACACGGATCAGATCATCTTACGCTTCTCCTGGGCCGACAGCCCCGTGCTGACTTCTTCAGCACTTTGTAAAGCACGTTGATCAAAGGTTCATTATTTTTAATCTGTTCCAAACAAAAAAGCAAATACAACAAAACGTAACAGGTAAGACATCAGACAACACTTGAAGCAGCCAGAACCTGGGGAACTGGAGAAGGGGAACCTTAAGGAGGACATGCGTAGCGCAATTAAAATGAATCCTGGTGATGCTTATTCCCAGCTATGGGATCTTTCTAGACTCCTCTGTGAAATGGAGCACACTAAAGCCCTGGCCAAAGGGATCTTGTACAGGCTGTTTATGTGACAGGACTGCTTCAGAGCCCATATCCTTCCTGGTTCTGCCACAGAAGACAAAGGAGAATTTTGTTTCTTCCTTGCCTCCCTCAGCATGTTCTCTAAGATATCAAATCTGTGTTTAGAGTTGTGCCAATGCATTAACCTCACTGATGCCCAACGTTTTCCAACTTAAGTCCCTTTGGACTTTTCATCTCCACCCTTGGGATGCACCTAAATGATGATGTCTTACACCAAAGGTTCCAAATACTTATAGCTCCTTTTAGGAAACATTGTTCTCTTCCTCTAGGACAGTGGATTTTTTAACCTTGGTTGAAGACTGGAATCACCTGGGGAACTTTTAAAAATACTGATCTCTGAGTCCTACCTCAGGAGATCCTGAGGTAATTGGTCTGGAACGGAACCTGAGTGAGCACTAGGTTTTTTGTGTTTTTTTTTTTTCCCCTCCAATGCTGGGAATTGAATCCAGGACCTCATGTGTATGAGGCAAATACTCTATCCCTGAGGTACACCCTCAGTCCAGCATAGGGATTCTTCAAAGCCCTCTGTCAGGAGCTGCTCTGGAAATACATGCCCTTTAGTCCTGAGCAAGAGATACTGAACAATTATTGTGCCCAGCAATAACTTGGGCTTTACCTCCACTCGGGTAATGAGGTGTGGCTCCAGGAGTAGGCGTCACCGGGTGGGGTTGAGTCACACTCACCTGTTCCTTTGTAATCCTACCCCTTTGCCATTTTTGGGATAGAATGTTCCATGGAACTTCCCCTTGTGTGTCCCCTAAATAAGAATAAAGAATTCTAGTGGCTCGCTCTTTCCTCCAACCCTTAAGGTCAGAGAGCCGTCATGGATTTTGAAAAGGTACTTCTGTGTGTTTTTGCATGCTTTCTTTGCCGTTTTCTTAAGTTATTGGAATAGGCAGATTTTGTGAACCCAGCATTAGGCCTCCAGTTAGGATAAATGACAACAGCCCTCCTTGGTGATTCTAATGTGCAGTCAAGACTGAGAACTAACGCTACAAATCAATAATTCTTAACCTTTACAATGCCTCAGAATCACCTAGAGGGCTTGTTAACAAACACATTTGCTGGGACCCACCCTGGAGGTTCTCACTGAGCAGGTCTAGGATGGGACCTAAGATTTTTGCATTCCTAACAAATTCCTGGGTATTGCTGCTGGTCTGAAGATCTCTCAACCCTAGCTGCATATAAAAAACTCTCTAAGGAATTTTCTTTTATTCTTTTTGCTTTTTTCAAAGAGTAATACCTGAGTATTAAATCACAGTTTCTAAGGAGTAGAACTCAAACATCTATATTCATTTAATGCTCCCTGGCAACTGGATGTGGTGGCACATGCCTGTGAATCCCAGCGGCTAAGGAGGCTGAAGTGGAAGGATCACTAGTTCAAATCCAGCCTCAGCAATGCAGCAAGGCCCTAAGCAACTTAGTGAGACCCTGGCTCTAAATAAAATTTTTTAAAAGGGCTAGGGATGTGGCTCAGTGGTTAAGTGCCCCTGGGTTTAATCTCTGGTACCCGAACAAAACAACAATAATAAAACACCTTCCTGGTAGTTTCAGTTCATGGCCAGGATTAATAATCTCTGCTCTAGAACAACAAAACTCAAACTTCAGTGAGCACAAGAATACATCAGAACTTGATTACTTAATTCTGGTACCAGAGGCTCTAAATCAATAAAGCCCTTCCCTTCAGATCTGTTTTTGGGTTTTTTTCTTTTTCTTTCTTTTTTTATTTTATTTATTTTTATTTTTATTTTTTTTTGCTTTTATCTTTTCTTTTTCTTTCTTACATGCTGCACCCGATCTGTGTCTTCTAGAATCTGTGAGCTCATGTCTTTCTTTCTTTTTTTTTTTTTAATTTTTTTTCTTTCTTTTTTTATTTTAAAGAGATGAGGTTTCACTATCTTGTCCAGGCTGGCCTCAAACTCCTGGGTTCAAGCAATTTTACTGCCTCAGCCTCCCCAGCAGCTGTGATAAGAGCACTCTACTACAGCAGGCTTAGATCTGCATTTTAAAATCAAGCTTCCAGGTGTTCTGGAAGTAGATGATGTCCCAGATAATAACTTAAAAAACTCTGCCCCAGAAGCTGACTTTGGAACCAGACCCTGAACACAGAAGCACTGATTTTAGACTCAAACAGAAAGAGTCCAGAGTCCAAAAGACATGAAGTCATTGGTGGCATGTTCCTCACCAAAGACATAGGCCCCTCTGAAGTTGATCACAACCTTCTGAATCTGCAAAGGCACCTCCTGAGCAGCCACAGACTCCCTCCTCCACCTCACCTTCCTGGTTGTCCTTCACAGACACATCAAAACAACTCAAAGCCTGTGCAGTAGAGTACACCTATAGTTCCAGGTACCCTGGAGGCTGAGGCAAGAAGATCACTTAAGTCCAGAAGTTATAGACCAGCCTGGGCAACATATTGAGACCCCTCAAATAAATAAATAACAAACTAAAAATAAATTGAAAATAAACCAATTCAAGCTGTCAATAACAATGGGCCCCCCACACCACCCACTCTTTTAAGCCAGCTCGGGTAGAAGGTTCTGAATAGCAGAACTTACATGCCAGAAATACAAGTCAAAGAAGACAACTCTGGGGTGGCAAAGTATATTGTACATGAAAAAAAGAATGCAGGGGTGAAGTCATTTCCAGCCATGTAGCTTTGCAGAAATTACTTAACTTCTCTGAGACTTGGGTTCCTGGTTAGTAAGACAGAGATAATAGTTTCTATGGCTCAAGGTTGCTGAGAGGATTAAATGACATAAGTGGACACTAAGTCCCCAAACCCTGGGCCAGGCAGGGACAGCTGTCTGTCTGATCAATGTGGAGTCTGTTCACCCTGGCACAACCAAGTAAAATGCTGAGAAGTAAACACTCTCTAAGCACCCAGTAGTATAGAGTGTCTTCTAAGAGCCCCTGGAACATTGCTTCTGGATATAGGAATTGGTATGTTCCCTTTTTTGTTGTTGTTTTGTGATACTGGGGATAGAACCCAGGGCACTCTATTACTAAACCAAATCTCTAACCCTTTTGATTTTTTTTTTTTTCCTGGAGAAAGGATCTTGCTAAGTTACCCAGATCATTTAAAAGATGATACCACTACCTCTTGTACAGGGCTACTGTGAGGTTTAAAAATAATTCAGTTGAAGTCAAACACAGTAACTGGCACACAAAACACCCTCTACTGTTATTAAGCTTCTTTTGGAGTCAGGACATACAGGGACTCCTAGTTCTGCTGTGTTATCCCACGCCTCAATTTCTCCTTCTCTAATCTCTCATAGCTCAAATTTTATGAAACTGAATAAAACAAACTCGAGGTGCAGCTTCACTCCAGGACCACCTCTGAGTGTCTGCTATTACATTCAAACAGGAATTAGGAGACAGGTAATTCCTACAGCCGTTGCTCAGGCACTGTTTGAAGTTGCACTGTGCACCAAGCACAGTTTTGTGTATGCCTGTGCAGCTGCTGAGCCAAGCCTCTCCCATAGGCTCAGTCCATTGTAGAGACTCCATAGGTACTTCTGGACTGACTCCTTGGTCACAGGGTAGGGGCAAGAAGAACCTAGCAGGTAGGTGGCTATAACTGGTTGTCAAAGAGACCAAGGAATGGGGATATGGTACTGCACAGAGCAGAGGGATATGGGGGCTGGTGGACCTCTCTCCATGGGCCTCATGAGAAGGACCTTGCCTGTCCTAACAATGCAGGATGATGAGCTGGTCTGCCACATTCAGACCACACAGTCACATTTGAGCACTCTGAATCCTGAGGTACTACCTTATTTAAGTCACTTAAGCTCTGTGTGATCTGATTGTCATGTAAGCTGAGAAGATGTCCTGATCTTGGGGGCTGGTTGTGTAGCTCAGTGGTAGAAAGCTTACCAAGTATGCTTAAGACCCTGTGGTTCAATCCCTATCACAGCAAAAAGAAAAAGAAAGGAAAGAAGGGAGAGAGGGAGGGAGGGAGAGAGAGCGGGAAGGAAGGAAGGAAGGAAGGAAGGAAGGAAGGAAGGAAGGAAGGAAGGAAGGAAGGAAGGAAGGAAGATGTTGTGATCTGGAGAGTAATCTCCTACTTTTCCTCATGACCTCAACCAGGTGTGACTTTGTGCTAACCTTCCTTCTTAAGGACCAGGATAAAACCAGGACCCTGCCTCGGCCTCCACTTCATGGCCCTTGCCACTTCACCATACTTGGGGTTTCCTTGGCTCCTGCTGCTCCCTTTCCTTTAATCTCAACCAACTCCAACCCCTGGCTCTTTAATGTTCCACACATCTGCCACCTTCTCCAAAAGGTCTTCCTACAAGTCCACGGTACTTTGCGCAATTTCAGCTGAGAAGGGATCCAAACAGATCTTTATACAGTCATTGTACAAAAGTCTGTTATTTGGAGATTATTTTCTTTTCCCAGACGGCTTAAAAATTTGAGATCAGAAAGGCCCTAATGGTACTTAAGCATGAGACCCTGCCCCCATTTGCTGCCTTGGGGCCTACCATTCATGCCCCTGCTCTGCAAGGCTGGATGGAGACCCTCATGTTAAAACATCTCAAGCCAGGTATGCTTGGGGACCATGGGAGGCACAGCCCCATGGCAGTTGCCTGGGTGTCTCACAAGCTCCTCACCCACCCTTGGTTGATTAAAGGTCACATTCCTTCAGTATTTTCATGGCTCAGGCCTAAGGAGTGCTGTTCACAGTGGGGGCTTTCAGAGAGCTGTGGGGAGGAACAAAAGCAGCTCTCTTCCAGGCAGAATGCCTCTCCCTTCCACAGGAGCCTTCTCCAGTTCTCTGTGCTGTGCAGGCTGAATCAATGCCTGGAGCTTTACCACCTACGGGGGGGTCTAGCATTCATCTCTAAATGAAGGAGGGAGGTTATTGGTAAGCCCTGAAACCACATAATTCCATGTGCAACTTGCTCCCCCAGCAACAAAACCAAATAATGCACCAAGCCACTTGTGGCTAAAATACATATCAGTGGCACCCCAGGAACCAAACACAAACCCCTGCCCCTACCAGAGGCTCTAAAAAAGTGAATGGTTATTTTTAGGGGGAACTTTGGTTCTGACCAAGGGGAGAAAAGATCAAGATCTTGGGCCTTCATTATGTAAGCCAGATCCCTTATAGCAGAATTCAAAAAAAAAAAAAAAAAAAAAACCTGTGGAGAGCCAGAGTTTGACGCTATAAGAAATGAAATTTTTCTGATTCATATAAGAGATTTCTTCATTTGGGATCCAGATTTGATAAGACTACATGGCCTTTGGCTTTGCGCTCAGCTCCAAGGAAGTGACACTGTCAGAAAGGTGAGTGTCAGAGGAAGGCAGGATCCCTGATACCACTTACCTTTAGATCCAAGTACTCCAAGTCTTTCTTCAGCTGGAGGTAGGTATCATCAGCCTTCACAGGAAACACAGGGAGGGAAAAAAGAAAACCAAACAGTATGAACACCAAGACTTTTCATAACTAGGGGCTTCACAAATGAATCATTTACATTGCACAGCTTTGGAAATGAGGCCACGGCAGACCAACACATCCAGGGCCACGGAGGAAGCACAAATGTCTTGCTATAGCTCACAGAGCTCTTTTGGCACAGTGGAGACTGCAGGTCACTGTGGGCAAAGCCAGCTTGCCCCCCCATCCCACCCCGCAGCATAACATTCTGGTAGAAAGGCTCCTACCAGAGGGCTAGGACAGCAGAGCAGTTGAAGCAGATGCTGGGCCGAATGAGGGGGAGTCTACCTGGAAGAGCACATGCTATACCTGAGCTAGGGTTACATCAGTTTCGATTCTTTTTTTTTTTTTAGCTGTAGATGGACACGATACCTTTATTTAATTTATTTATTTTTATGTGGTGCTGAGGAATGAACCCAGTGCCTCACGTGTGCTAGGAAAGCACTCTACCACTGCGTTCCAACCCTAGCCATCAATTCTTGTCATCAAACCTTTGGACTGGGCCATTTCACATGCATGAAGTAAGATGACCCTGATTGGCATGGATGAATTCCTAGAAGAGTCAGGAAGATGACTTGGGTAATTCAGGAGGTCCCAATATGATGGTGGTTTCCGGAACAACAAGCATTGGCAGCCAGTGGAAGTTTCCTGAAGTCTTGCTCTTTTTACTCAGCATGAAGCCAATGTGGCCATGTCAAGAGCTAGGGGAAGAAGTCCCAGGATCAGACCTATCTGCTTGTGGCATCTCCTATTATCTGTTGAGCTCTTTGGTGTAATTACCAGAAACAGTGAAAATAAGCAAAAGCTTCTTTGATTCCTTAGAACTCATGCTCTCTTGTGAAACCAACAGTGAGACCAAGAGGCTGGGAGAGCTTAAGAATGGTCCAGGTGCCACATTTTTAGAAACTAAGAGAGGGTCTCCCAGTTAAACAAGCCAGGGCTGTGGAAGGTGGGATCATGCACAGCTCTGACATGAAATAATCACATTAGAAGTTCAGGTGGTGCTTTTAAACATGGGAAGAACTGAAGGACCACTGTCTAGGAAGCTTGTGGCTTGCAAGGTCTTATTTATGTTTTTACATTGTCCCCTTTTCCATTCCTACTTCCCCAATCAGCCTAGTCCCTACTACTTTCCACAGGAGTAGAAAAGACAGAGCTGGAGAATGTTATTAAAAATCACCCAAACCACAATTTATGGTTTTTGTATATGTCCCTTTACAATCGTTTTTCATTTTCTTTTCCTTTTTTTTTTTTCCTTCAGTACTAGGGATTGAGTCCAGAGCCTTATGTATGCTAGGCAAGTGCTGTACCACTGAGCTATGTCCCCAGACCTTCTTTAAAATTTTATTTTGGACAGGGTCTCATTAAGTTGCCCAGTCTGTCCTTGAACTTGCCATCCTCCTACCTTAGCCTCTCAAGCAGTTGGGGTTATTTTAGGAATGTACCACCACAAAGCTCTTATATTCATTTTTCTAAATATATTCCTGAGTCTCTTAGTTCTTGCTAAAACAGGACAGGGAAAGAAGGTGACAGTTCCATCACCCTCATCTATCCCATCTACCTCTGTGCAGCCTGGAGGGACCAACCTCAAGAGGCTGAACCTATCCCTACTTGAGGACAACTCAGGGGAGGAATCTGTTTCTTCGAGCTGCTCAAGATGCTTGGGAGAGCAACTCTCTGGCCAGTCCTCAAAGAGACTGACTGCAAAGCCCAATGCCCTGGACACTGTTTAGAACTCTGCGACAGATAGGTTTTACAAGGAATCCTGGATAAGTCCCCTCCCCTTCTGGATCTATTTGCTTTGTGTGTGTGTGATAAAAATTTCATCCCACCTAAGCTCTCCCATGGTACTGCAAAGCTCAACAGGATGAAATGTGAGATGCTTTGCAAGTCAGCAGGGCACTGTCCAGAAAAGAGAAGGCCCCTGTATTCTCCCTCCAGGCTGACCCACATGTGTCTTTCAGCATCCCAAGGAGTGCCCAAGGTGGCAACAAGGCTGACAGCTGGCATAGCCCTTCAGACACAACCACACACCAGCTTCACAGTCACTATGTATGGCTTGCGAAGCCAAGCTTCAGGTTCCTCACACCACATGCAGACCCCTCCCCAATGCCAGAGGGCAGGCTCCACCACTGGTGCAGCATCTGGCGGTGGCACCCAGAAGCAGGCAGGCAAGGAATAAGGGAGAGAGCCAGACAGAAAAGACAGACCAGAGCACAGCACAGGGGATCATGGGCCAGCATGTCACACCCCGGCCCTGGGAGAAGCCACCAGCGCTGACCTGGCAGGTGGGAAAGGTCAGGTAGCGCTGCAGTAACTGGCCAACAGCGAAATCTCGCACACTGGCCAACTTGGCCTGGTGCCGCCGCAACCGGGTGAGAAGCAGTGAGAGCTCCTCCAGCTGCAGGTGTGTAGACACATCAGGAAGAAATTAGCCACTGCAGGGGCATGCCACTTTAATTACACTCTTCGCCCCGGTGCCAGGATAGCACTGATGCGACACCACTAAGTAATGATTGCATTAATTTTGTCATTCGACAAGTAAAGGCAGTGGTAGCAAAGGGCTACAGGAAGTTGTTTTCTCAGGAAAGCTGCAACCAACAGTGCAACCTCACCCAGACTTGAGGTTGGTTTTAAAAAAAACAAAAACAAAAAATAACTTTTGTTTTTTGTGGTGCTGGGGATTGAACCCAGGGCTTTCTGCACGTTGGCAACCATTCTACCACTAAGCTACACTCCCAGCCCCCAGACTCAAACTTTGAAGGAAGAGTTAATTAATCATTGTAAAGACCAGGGAAAAAAAGGAGAGGAGCTACTGAGAGAGAGGCAAGTGGCTGGAATATGCTTTTGACAAAATTCTATTCAAAAGAGAAGCCGAGTCCAGCATTCCCTTGGACTTCCCCTTAAGTTCGTCTTTGAAGGGCCAGCTGCATGATGCCAAGCAAGTCACCAGATTCCTTTGAGCCTGAGTTTCTTCATCTCTAAACAGGGGTTAAAGCTGCCTGATAGACTGCATGACTCAGGGAGGAGGAAAACCCCCAGTAGATAAATTCTCACAGGCTGTATCCTATCATTCACCTGGAGGAGGAGATGAGGGGCAGCTTACCGATTTTCCATGTAAACTGGGAGCACTGACAGTGTGGGTCATGTAACCCATCGAGGGCATGGAGCGTCGGTCCACATGAGAAGAGTTCTGCAGGTGGGGAGACAAAAAGTCACAGTGAGGCAAGGAAAGAAGGCCTTGGGCACTCGCTCCCAGGTCAGCCTACCACATGCCACTTCACCTCTTTGAGTTCCAGATTCCTGTCTGTAAAATAGGAATACATATCTTCCTCAAAGGGTACAGCACAGAAAACTGTGAAAGCCCCTTGGAGAGTTAAAAGTTATGTTGGGCTATAAATAACTGAACTGACTGAGCACAGACATCTTTTCCTGCCTGCTGAGCAGCAGACTGTGTGACCTGTGCAAGTTATTTTCTCTTCAATGTCTCTGAGTTCTCATCTGTGGAATGGACCCATCACAGCACCTACTTCAAAGGGTTTTGGTAAGAATTAAAATAAAACTTCTAGAACTACACTTGCTTCCAAAAGTACTGCATAAGAGTTAGCTGTTATTATTAGTTCCACTAGCTCAAATCTGTACTCAAGCCAAGTGAGGTTCCTGACACCCAAAGGCCAGACCCCAGGCACATGACAGAGGTTTTCAAGCCTCACCTTGATGGTGTGGCCCCGTGCCTTCTTGGGAGAAGCCCCTAGTGAGATGTCCACACTCCTCCTCTGGTCCGGTGGCTTCACAGTAACCCTCTCTGCTGGCGTGTGTGGCCGCCGAGGTGGGAAGACCCTTGGAGGTCCAGGGGGAGGGATATCAGAGGGAGATGGAGGCACAGAGATGGAGCGGGGCACTTCCAGCATGCTCCTGCTCCGGCCCTGGTCGGAGAACTCCAGGGAGCCAGCACAGATGGGTGCTGTGGGGCTACCATGCCGGAACTGCTGGCGCTGCTGCCACTCATACAGCTGCCACACGGTGCCATCCCGGTGTGCCCGGCGCTCCTCACTGGACATCTTTAGGTGACTGGCTCGATCTTGTGCATATTTGTAGTCACTTGGCAGGTTCCGGGGAGGGGGTGAAGAGCCCCCTGAGGGGTGTCGGGCACTCTTGGGCAGAGTCTGGTAGTTTTCTGGGAAGGACAGGGGTTGGCTAGGACCCTGGCGAGGAAGTGTCTGGTCTGAGGGAAGGCTGAGGAGAAAGGGAAGGACAGGTCAGGCCACCAAGCAAGGGAACAGAGTTCAGTACATCCACAAAACCAGGCATGTTGGGGAGTCCTATAAAAACCCAAAATAATGATAAAGCAGACACCCAGGACTCCAGACTCCAACTACTTTTGTAGAAGACTCCAAAAGTAGTTTTGTCTGGCAGCTCCCTACCATCTGCCCATTTTCCTCTCTTCCAGTGTAGTGTAATTGAATGGCCTGATCCTTCTGTCTTTCTTGCCAGCAGCACACATGGGTGTGCTCATGTCTAGAAAAGGCTTTTTGTACATCTGGGTTCCTGCAATTTTGCCTCTGCCTGGGATCCTAGGACCAAGTTCTGGAGACTCTTAAAGGAAATGGCTACCATAGTTCCTTCCTTTTCCTACTATTCTAGTCTAGATACTGATTAATGATCTCTTCAGATTACTGGAAGACCTTCCTAAATCATTCCTAACCTGAACAGTCACTTGCTCTGATCCAATCACTCCCATAATCCAAACTTCCCCATAGATTTAT
The DNA here is from genome assembly GCF_021218885.2 of Marmota monax. Classification (NCBI taxonomy): domain Eukaryota; kingdom Metazoa; phylum Chordata; class Mammalia; order Rodentia; family Sciuridae; genus Marmota; species Marmota monax. The sequence continues at coordinate 9,518,420 of NW_026695230.1, read as the reverse complement.
GAAATCAAATCTAAATTCCTGCACCTGGCCTAAATGCATCTTGCAGCCCTAGTGTTTTCTTACTCCTCCTCCTACCAGGGCTAGGACTCAGCTGGGGCAAGCCAGATGCCTAGGGCTCAAACTTTCTCTGTCAGGCACAGCCCCACACCTGCTGGAGCCTGAAAATGAGCTTCACCCTGGTCCCAGCCCACTGCTGTCCACACCCTATCAACTTCTCACAGGGAAAAAGCAGGTAGTAGCCAAGCTCTACCATTCACTGGCTATGCAACTCTCGGTGTCTTTCTGACTGCTAGGTCTCAGTCTCACTACCTATAGTGTGAGACAGCATTACCTGCCTCAAACAGCTGTTCTGAGGAGTAAATGAGAACCTAAAGGAAAATGGCATTCTCTGACAAGATCTTCCACCAGTGTGCACCACCTTCCCCCCTCTTTATTCTCATAACACTCCTCTTCCCTCCCCAATCTGTATAGGTTCTCCTCCCCCTATTTACCCAAAACTTATTCTCCAGGACAGTGGCCCATGTCTTTCTTATGGGGGCCTTCACAATGCTGTATCCTTCAACTTTCCTCCTTTGTTTAACTTCGTTATCACACTGTCTATACCGTTTCCAAGGTCCTTTGTGGATGTGACCTTTTCATACTTGCAAGAAGTGTCTTCCCCAGCCAAGATGAAAGTTCTTGAAAGAAAAGAACTGTGTCTCACACTCTGTGGTATATTCCACAGTCTGGGGAAACTCCTGACACACATAACTAGTCCTTCAATAAGCACTTCAAGATCTGGATATGACTTTGAAAACCACTAAGAACTTGGTCATCCTAATTTCTAAGAAGGATGAAAAATTCAGTAAGGGACAAATTATGGAGCTTTATTAAGCCTTAAAGTCTAACCTGTAAGTATGATTGTAAAAAGAGATCAGGTTTGGAATCATGCCTGAGTTCAATACTTGATCCTGTTTTTTTGTTTGTTTGTTTTTTTGAGAGAGAGAATTTTTTTAATATTTATTTTTTAGTTTCGGCGGACACAACATCTTTGTTTTTGTATGTGGTGCTGAGGATCGAACCCGGGCCCCACGATTGCCAGGAGAGCGTGCTACCGCTTGAGCCACATCCCCAGCCCCTGATCCTGTTTTTATCAATTTTATCTAACAGACTTTGGTATAGAACCACCATTTGCCAGACACAGTTCTATGCCAATGCTACTCAAAGTGTGGTCCACAGACCAGCAGCATCAGCACCATCTGGGTACTTGTTAAAAATGTATGTTAGTGAAATAAATCAGGAAAAGAATGATAGATTCTGTATGATCTCACTTACATGTGAAATATTAAAATGTGGAACTCAAAGAAGCAAAGAGTAGAACTGTGGTTTCTAGAGATTGGAAATAGGGGGATAGTGAGGGGGAAATGTTGGTCAAAGGGTACAAAATTTCAGTTAGACAGGAAGAACAAAAATTAGAGTTCTGTGGAAAAATGTGGTGACTATAGCACATTTCAAAATTGCTCAAAGCTTAAAGTATTCTCACCACTAAAAACTAATAGAAGAGGTAACATTAATTCACTTAATTTAACCATTCTACAATATACATATATAAAATATTACATGTATCCCACAAATATATATTATATATAATTAAGACTTTTTAATTAAAAATAAAATTTTAAAGTGCAGATTATCAGTCCCACCACAGACCTACAAATCAGAAGCTCTGGGTCAGAGGCTGGTCACCTCGTTTAACAGCTCCCCCTCCAGGTAATTCTGACTCTCCCTGAAGTTTGAGAAGTGCTCTTCTAATTGTCTTAACCTCAGTTCATTTAATCATTTCTAGTTACCTGAACTCAGGCAATGTCATTTCTGTCCTCTGAATCTCATTTTCCTTAGTATAAAAAGGGGATAATAAGAACCACTTAATAGATTGTTGTGAGGATTAGAAATACGTATCATTCAAATAGAGTTGTTTTTCTTTTTAATCCCCTTTAATGGTTACTTTGCAGGTTGCAGAAGAATATTTTAAGATCTCTTCAACCCAGACCTGACCTGTGCACCAAGTGCGTTTGCTTGCCACTAGGTGGCAGGGTTAGCTTTTGATTTCTCAAATTTAGATAGGAATGTTTTCTCTGAGGTAGGCAGCATCTGCCTGCATCTGATGGAGGTGGTGGTGGGGGCAAAAACCACACTGAGGGCTTCCCCTGGGAAGAGCAGGACTTTAGCAGCCATTGTTCATTCTGCCTAAAGAAAATGTTAAGCACACAAAGCATGTCCCAGCTGTGCTCCCACCCTCTACCCTTCTGTCTGGTTCTGCAGCCCACTCTCTGTGCCTTCCTATAGCATCTGGAAGGTCTTAGCCCCTACACCAGGCAGTCCCCCAGACCAGGCCTGTCCTCTTGCATGTGATCTGCTCAGCAGCCCACTCTGGGAGCCTGTCTGCTGTGCCTGGATAATCAGAGGCCCCTACTGGGCAGCGCCCCAGGCCCTGAGCTCATCCTACAGCCTGTACCCTCCATTTACATACTGTCTACCACTTGAGGGTGACCCCAAGATGATAAGTACAATGGTAAGCTCTGACTTTACCAGAGTAAAAGACATGGGAGATAGCCAGAAGATGAGGTAAAGACCCCTAAGAACAGGTGGGAGCTCCCAAAGCAGCTCTGCCCTGACAGCAGATCTATTTGCTGGCCCCCACCCCAGTCTTACTCCCCTCCCAAATGGGATTCAAAGTCTTTTGTCCTCATACCTTGATCTGTAGCTATGGGGTCTCCTCATCCCAAAAGGCACTAAGCAGGATATTCCAATAAACCCACTACAAATGTGTGGGAAATATTTCAAAGTGTGAAACCATTTTTTGTGACCAATTATTTATGTAGCAGAAATTCCTTCCACATCAAATTCAACTTCCACATCAATCATGCAAAACTTCCTACTGTTCCTTATAGCAGTGTTTGAGTCCCCTTCTCAATCTCCATCTCAGCCTTTTTATTTTACAAGTATGCTTTACTTTAAACTATGCAGTGGGGGAGGGAGTATAAGGCTAGAATTTTAAAACAAGCTCTTAGAGTGTACTAATACACTAAGCTATGACAGTCTGATTCCTATGAACCATATTGTAAAGCAGTTTAATGATGTGAAATATAATATATACCTCCAAGTACCAAAAGAACAGTTAGAAATAATTCCCTGTGTGGTCTAAAGTCATGAATACAGGATCACAATGCAATCCAAATACCTTAACGTGCTCAGTCTAATGATAATGAGATTAGCACAGTCTTAATTACACACAAAGCAGAGATATCCATCTTCTATATTTTCCAGTGGAAAATGGTGGAGGTTCCTTATTAAGCAGCCAGATCAACTTATCACATACTGTTAGAAATTACAAATATATCTTTAAAAAAAAATCTGGGAATGCAAGATACAGACCTTTCAAGAAACAACTGAAATATCAGTGATCTAAGCAGACTCACTCAGAGATTGACAGCACTTTGTTCCCTGTACTCCGTCTTCGATTACTCTTATTCTCTTTTAAGCCCACTGAGATCTGCTTCCACTGCTAGACTGAAATTCCTTTGTGTGTCAACAATCTCCAAAGCCTATGAACAATGTTCTCCACAGACCTAATGTCCCCTGCTCCTTAGATAAGAATGGCTCAAATGCCAACCTCACATTCTAAGAAAGTCCAGTGACCTTCCTAGCCACCTCTCCTCTCCTTGTTGACTTACCTTTCAGCTCCCTGATGCTTACCCCTGTTCCCTAATACAGGTCATTTGTAGCAGAGCTTGTGAATTGCCAGAAATAGTTATGCTGTGACATTTCACAATTAACAACTTTAAATTGCCAGTCACTCCTTTTTTGAAAGTCCTTTCACCACAAAAGAGTTCTCAGTGCCATCTCATCGGCTTCTTCCCCTCCTATGACTTTGTTTCCTGACCTACCTTTGAAATTCTCTATTAAGGACAGCAATACAGCTCTGTCCATTTAAAGATACCCAGAAACTCATAGAAAAAAAGACCTGTAGTCATGAGCAAAAGACCAATAGAGACCCTGAAGTTCCAGACTTTTCTTTAGGGGCACCCACCTTGGAAGGTACCACAGCTAGGGAGAAGTCCTCATTCACAGCACCTTGCACTGCTGTCCAAACTCCTTCCTATGGACACTGTCTCCACAGAACACTCCAGTTATCCTCCTTCATCTCCTGCTTCATTCTTTTTTCTTGGGGGGGAGGGTAACCAGGGATTGAACTCAGGAGCATTTGAACACTCCCCATCAAACTCACTTCTCTGGCCTGTGCATACACCTGAGCCACATTCCCAGCCTTTTTTTGTATATTTAGAGACAGGTTCTTGCCGAGTTACTTAATTTCTCACTTTTGTTGAGGCTGGCTTTGAATTCACAATCCTCTTGCCTCAGTCTCCCAAGTAGCTGGGATTACATATGTGCGCCACCACACCCAGCTCTCAGTTCCCTTTAAGGAGACTGTTTTTGCCTAGCCGTTGGCCTGGGGATTCCCAGGGTTCTGTCTTTGGCTCTCTGCTATAGCTCACTCTGAGCTAGGAATTCTCATCCCTGTCTGCATGTGAGAATTATCGAGGGAGGAAGGATAGGAAAGCATGTGCTTTTTAAAAATCCTGATGCCGAGGCTGTAACCCAGGCCAATGAAAGCAGATTTCTGGGCATGGAAATGAGGCCTCCATCAGTGTTGAACCTCTCAGGTTAGGCTTGTTTAGTCAAGCAACAGTTTCTTAACTGTGGCCATATACTGGTGGGATCACCAGGAGAGCTCTTAAAACATACAATGCCTTGACTTTACCCCAGACCAATTAAAGCTCATGATCAAACTGCAAGGCCAGGATTAAGAATCATGGCTCTAAGCATTCTACCTTGGGTAAGTAACTACTGCCAGAGCCATCAGTTATCACCTCCAGAGCAATGACCACAAATCTCTCTACTGACTATATTTACATTCCTTATAACCTACTGGTCATTTTCTCCTGGACATGCCACATATACAGCACTCCCCATCAAGCTCACTTCCCTGGCCTGTGCATACACCTGGCTCAAGGCACCACATCTACCTATAAACCTGAACACCAAGTCCAGTTCCACCTGCAGCCCTCCCCACTGACATATCCAAAATGGAAATCCTGATTTCCTCCAAACCTATTCTTTGCTTAGCCTTTCTCATTTCAGCAACCACTTAGTTACTCAAGTCAAAATCTAGGGATCATCCTCATTCCTCTTTTCCCTTCAACCTGCACATCCAATGCATTGACAAACTTCATGATTTCCATCTTCAAAAATACCTCAAATCTGTTTATTTCAATTTCCATCATTACCAACCTGGACTATTGCAATAGCCTCCTCCTAGACTCTTATTTTCTTTGAAAAATATTAATCAGATCACATCACTTACCTGCTTAAAGACTTCCAGTGATTTCCCATTGTTTTTTCAAATAAAATTCAAATGCCTTACCTTGGAAAATGAGGACCCCCATATGATACCACCCCTGCCAATTTTCTAACCTCTCTCAGCAGTGGGTCATCTTACACTCACTGCCTGGGTAGGGGTCACCTAGCCCAGCACCAAGGAGAGCAGCTTCACTCCCCTGCCTGGGGCAGTAGCTTTCTATTTTCAATAAGACACAAAGTTGAAGGGGGAGGAAAAAAAAAAGAAGAAGAAGAATTGACACCTGGTCATTCCCAGGTGGGAGTGGGAAGGTATCTTATTTACCAAATAAAAGGCCTTTCCTGGTCTGTTGTTCAGCTATGTCTCTCAATCACTTAAAGGGATTCCATTGTGATTTCTCTATGTCTGTCCTCACAACAGCCCAGCTAGACCAGATTAAGGGAGGGTCACAGCAATCCATGCATACAGCTCCACACATCTGAAAACATGCCCAAACTGTTCCCTGAGGAGTACCACAGTCTGAAGAGCTACAGGCAGACAGTCTGGGTCTCATCAACCATTTTAGAACATGTCATCAGGCCTGTGGCACACTGAGCTCTGGTACATCTACCACTGCCTCTCCAGACCCTGGAGGGCTTTCTAAATGCACATTAGCTTTACTATCTCCTCTCCTTTCAGTGGTTTGTTTTCAGAAGGCTGAAGACAGTGAGGGAATTTGTCATGTCTTCATAATGAAGACAAAGTATAGTGGTTACTGGGGACAGCAGAGAAGCTGGGTGATCCTGGATTTTTCATGTTCATAAATGTGTCCTAATTAATTTAAAATTATAATATAATGTAGATAGTGATTTGCAAATAGCAAGAGATGCACCTCTTCTAAACAATTAAAGATCACTTCTTGAAGGAATGGGCTTGATAAAACCTAATGTCAACAGGGTCTGAGCACTTCTCCATGTGCCTAGAATGAAATCATGGATCTGTATTTACTTTCATTTCTACAAATATTTCTCAGGTGCAGAGAGAAAGAAGCAAAAGAGAAGATCCATTACTATCTCAAGAACGAATGGCTCAAGCATCATCAAAGAGGAGCACAGACACCTTGGTGTAACTTTGTGTGGGCTTGGGAGACCCACAGACCCAGGTGTGAACTCTGGCTTTGCCTCTAGTCTCTGTGCCCTGGGTAGGTTTCTTCACTTCTCTATGCCCCAGTTTCTCTGTCTATAAATTAGAGATATCATTCCTCCTTGCCAGGCTGTTAAAGGAATTTATGTAGATAATGGAGGTAAAGAGTTTAAGGCAGGCATTTACCCAGTGAGTGCTGAGGAAATGATAGCCATTGTTTCTACATTATTATGCCCATTATTAGCAAGATCCCAAGTCTACAACTGACCTTCTGCCATCTCCCTTTTGGGCCTTTGCCCAGGCCTCTGCCTGGGCCAGGCTGCTCTTCCTCTGACTGTGCTTCTCTGGGTTGGCCCTTGGAGGAAAGGCCCGCTGGTACCCGCCAGTCCCATTCTGCTCTCCTGGAGTATAGATGGGGAGCACACCATTCTTCTCTGCCCGCTGTGGCTGTGCCTGCTGGCCTCTCGGACCACTGGGTAAATCCACAAATAAGGAATCCTCCTCTGCTGGTGAATACGGGGACCTGGACTTGCTCCTGTCCCTCTTCCCCTCTAGTGGGTCCTTTTGAGAACGGTACCGCTCTTCCTCCTGCTCCCGCCTCTCAAAGCCGAAGGAATCATCATGGCCACAATGGGGACAATCTCTTGAGTGTCCAGGTCCAACACGGCCACAGTCTCGACACAACTCTGTGTGGTTGGCTTGGGGCACTGCCTGCCGCTCCACCTTCTCCATGTCCCTGCAAAAAACAGCAACAAATTCAGCCAATTCCACAGCCAAGACTTCTCGGTACACACATTACACTCACTCACCTCTGGGCCTTTGCATAGACTATTCTCTCTGCTTCAAACACCTTTCATGCCCCATCCTTCACTCTTTTGGGGATCTGGCTTAAATGTTACCTCCTCCAGGAAGCCACCCCTGACACAGACCCTTAATTTAGGATGAGACCTTATGCTGACCCTATTGTTCGCTAATTATACTGGGAACAAAACTCTGTGTTAGAGTACAGGTTCCTTCAGACTCGAGGCCTGATCATTGTGTATGTCCAGAACTTCTGCAAAATGACTGGTATGGAATGGCACTCTGTAAGTACTACTGCATAAAAGAACAAGTGATAATTTCATGAAATCCGGGACGTGTTCCCATCCTATTATGTGTTACTGATCCTGCCTTTCTACTGTTTGTCCACATGTCTGTGTGGGGCAGTCCAGCTTGGAGCCCAAGATCCTGAGCCCAGGATCTCTTCTACTGGTGTCTAGCACAGACAAAAGTAAAACTGGCAACTTAATTAATTTTTCTCAGATTTGGTAACAAGAGAACAGGCACCCCTCCATACAACCACTTTATCTTATCAGGGAACAGCTCAAATAGGAACTCAATAGCACTGACCTAATGATCCTGTATTAGTAGTCCGATTTTAGAGCTAAGGAAATGGAGACACAGAGAAAACCAATGATTTGGCCTAAATCATACAGGTGGAACTCAGCGACACCAGGGGTTAAACCCAGATGAACTCCAGAGCCTGTGTGCTCTAGCCTCCACTTCTACTGACTTTCCATATGTGTGTCTGTGGTTTGCCTCCATGCAAACCCAGCAATTATGAAGGAGAAGAGAGGATGATAGCTCAGGATATGAACTGAGACTAGAGAAGGAGCTCTGGAACACAGCAGAGGGCTCATCTCCCACTGTAAGCTGCCCCTCTTCCTGCCTCCTTGGGATAAGTCCTAATTAAGTCTGCATTCCCACTGGAGTCTGAGGAACATACTCTAGCCCAGATGGACTAGAAAAAGATGCTTAATGAGGCAGCAGTTCAGCTGCACTCCTTGGTAAAAAGGTTCTAGTCTTAAGCTGCTTTTCTCTCTCTCTCTCTCTCTCTCTCTCTCTCTCTCTCTCTCTCTCTCTCTCTCTCTTTTAATTGGCCTATAGTTTTTATTTGGGGATATTTTTATCAGGTTTTGACATGAAGATATTCTAGCTCTGTAGAATTTACTGGGGGAGTGTTCATTCTTTCCTATGATCTGAAATTTAAAGAAAATTTTTTTTATTTGTTTAAGATGCATCACTCAAAAATGGTCAAGCCAGTAAGGTCTCCATTTCAATCTCAGAAAATATAATGGAAATACTGCTGCATTTACATCTCAACAGCCAGACCCCAGGTATCCTTGCAGCAACCTTAGAACCTCAGCTACTAACAATCAGCACAGAGCAGAATCAACCTAATCTGGGAAACAAAATATTAGTATGAGGTGAAAATACACTCCCAGCACAATTTAGGCATGGAGAACTGAGAAAAGCAATCATGCTTCTGTCAATGTCCTAATGCCCTTTTCCATGGATATCCTAAGACTTGTGAGAAAAAATAATAATAATAATAATGCTCCTTAAGACCTCCCTTTATTCATCACTAGGGGACATCCTTCCTTCCTACCCACACCTTCATCCATTGCCCTTCTGATAACAGCGTTATTTTCATTTAGGGATCCCCCTCCCTCCAGTCCACATAGTTTGGGCCCTGCTGTCTCTGCTACTCTTTGTCCCCCCGAGGCCTCAGAGTTTCAATGACTGGTTCATGGCCCAACCCAGGCCAATTAGAGTTAGCCCTGGGACTTTGGCTAGAGCTACTCTTGAGAGCTGCTGCAACTATGTGGGAAGACACTGAGAATGAAGCCGATACCAAAGAAAGCAACTAGAGAGAAATAGAGTCCTACTAGGCCTGAGGTCCCAGATAGAGCCACACCTAAACCAGATACATTCTAAAACTTTCTGGTTGAGAACCAATAAACTCCTTTTCTCATTAAGACTTTGGTTTCTACTACTTATACTGGAAGGACTATTACATCATTTTATAATGACACTCTGAAATAGTGACCTCTAAGAACCCCTCCACTGCTAACATTCAGTGGGTCTACCAGCTCCAGAAGTAAGAAAATATGAGAAATATTCAGGGACCTCTACTTCAAGAAAAATTGATTCTTACACAGGCTTAGGAAGGGGCAACTCTGTTACACAAGGTGTGCATAATGAAATTAAACTTTCCTTCCTTCCTTTACTCCTCATCAGTGTAACCCACCAGCATCCATCAAGTTGGCTAACGTGGCTCTTATGTTCTTTACTATTTCAGGAAACCACCCATGGAGGATGTGCTCAGGCTGCCATTGAGATGATGAAAGCTCTGCTTTCTGGGTCACACTCTAAGTCGAGGAAGCTTTACGACCCAGCACACCACTTTGGATTCACTTGCTCCAATATTTCCAAGTGGTTACTCCAATTGGGAAACCCAAGTAACTATCTTCTTGTTATTCACACCCCAGAGACAAACAGCACCTCGTCATTAAGAGCCAGATAGGAAATAAACATGCCACCAACATGTATGGCATTAGAACTGAAGGGAAATGAGGGCTTCTTCAGCTTCAGAACCTAAGGATTGTAAGTGCAATGTCTCAGCCCAACAAATTGTATTTGCTTTCTTTACTAACCAACCACCAAGGATTTACTGAACACCTATCCATGCCTTACTGGGATAGACACCTGGGGTACAAGAAAGTAGTAGGGAAAATAGCCTCTGCCTTCAAAGCCATATGACCCTCAAGTTCAATTTAGCCATGGTAACATTTAATAGTATTCTTATAAATACTTAACCTTACAACGTGGAGTTTGTTAGTCTCCTCTAGCCTGGGAGTTTATTTTATAACAAAAATCATAGTCCTTACTGCATGTGTACGTATGAGGATACATGCTAGTAATTCCTGGAAATCAATTTTATAGGGATTATATATCCTTTTCTTCAGATTAATACCAGCACTCAATGCAAAACAAACCTTTAGAGGGTGGCTAAAAGGATGGTAGTCTGCTTGTCAGCCAGCAGTTTACTTCTGGGTTATAAACAGCTCCTTATTCCCCCAGTTCCTAGGACTTATATAATATGCTCCTTTGGTCCCACAATGTTCAGGCTGTGGCTGCAGGTGAGAAAGGTGCAAGTAATATTCCCTATTGCCCAACTTTCCCTGACTTAAACATTTAACATACTAAGCTATGAGATCTAAGGCCAAAAAGAGTTTTTGGTTTCCTCCTTGCATTCTCAACAACTTAACACATAACTTCTCAAGTCAGGTGACTTATCACAAAAGAGATCTGCAATGCTCAATTCAGCACAGTGGTGGGAAAGAATGAAGCACCCCTTGGCTGTTTAGGACTGTCATTCAGAGGACTTGGCCAGGAAGAGCACAGATGCTCAGCTAAAATGACACAAGCCTTTCCTGTGCAGGTCATCACTACCATCATGAACAAATAGATCAGTGATGGTCCAAAACCACAGAGTCACTGACACTCAGTGACCATTTTGTTCATATGTGTCACTTTTTAAAAACAACAACCCAGCGGGGAGTTGTGCCACACACCTGTAATCCCAGTGGTATGGGAAGCTGAGAAGGAGGATTGCAAGTTCAAGGCCAGCCTCAGCACTTAGCAAGGCCCTAAGCAACTTGGTAAAACACTATCTCAAAAGTAAAAAAAGATAAATAAAAATAAAAAAAGAGCTAGGAGTGTTGCTCAATGGCTTAGTACCCGGTACCAAAAAAGATAAAATCAGAGGGCATAGGGCTTAGAGCCAGTCAATTGTGAATTCAAGAACAGACTCTATCTCAGTTAAGCTGAGTGACCTTGGGCAAGTGACCTCTCCGATATCATGTTTCTCATCTGTGAAATGGGATAATAGGCTCTGCTTCCTTGTGAGAATTAGAGAGAATATACAGAAAGATGTTGTACTCTCCAACATTTATTCTTTTCTTCTTTGCCCCATTTTTTTTTTCAAAGCAACAGTATATCCAGCAAAAAACTTATATTTCCCAGCTTCCCTTGAAGCTGAGAGTGGTCATATGTAACACTGGCCCAGTCAATAAATGTAAGCAGAAATTGTTGGGTGGGTCTTCCAGGAAAGTCCTTAAAAGAACACAGGCTTAGATAATCCTTCTCTTCTTCTTGCCTGAAATTTAAACTCTATTGGATGGCAAGGTAACAAAAATGAGGATGAAAATCACACACTAAAACTTGGGCATAAAGAACCCAGGGTTCCTGATAGCATCATGAAGCTACTGTACCAGCCTAGATACCCAACCTCCAGATTCCTGGAGAAAACTAAAACCCGATTTGATTATGCCACCTTAATTATTCCCCCAATTCCTAGGACTTATTAGGGGTATTTCATTGTTAGTAACTAAATGTACTTCCTAACCAAGGAGAAAGGCTAAGCTTATAATAGGATGAAGTTGGGTCCGTTCATTTTCTGCACATCACAAAATGCTGTGTCTGCTTAGAACAAATTCTTATTTCTCCCTGCAAATCGCAAGAACACTTATTTCACATTGGCGATACTTATCTTATTCCTTTTCTTCACAAGAACTTGGAACTTAATAGATCTTACCAAGTAGTTGTGCACTAACTATTATTTTGTCCTGTCTCTAAACTCTTTATCTTACCAGGTAATAAATAATAGAATTTCCTGGAATCTTAATTCTAAAAATTCTAAAAATACACAGACACACCCTACATATGTCAAATGTCATTCAAAGGTTGAGACAGGAACAGGAATGAAGGGGCTTGTGTCCTCCTGGCAGGCATAGCTCTTCTACTGTATTACCATTGGAGAGATTTCCACCCCAATCATCTTACCTAGATGGCCAAACTAGCAGCTAAGAACAGGGTCAGGCCACTGATGTTTTGGAGGCTTTGATCAAAGCCAGGTCAAGAGGCAGACATTCTGCCATGAGAAGCTGGCTTAGCCTATGTTGACAGATTCTGAGTTCTGAGCACTGATCCCCAGTCTTGGAAGCAGGGTGGGCTCACAAGCCAGAACCCACCCTGGGCACAATCAACAGACTTGTACAAAAGGTTGAAGAGAAAGGGGCCCAAAGTATCTGGAGAACATTCAGGAAAGCTTGCTCACTCAAATTATTTCCTAGTATTTGAGGAAAGAGTTGGTGGAGAGCAACCAAGGCAGAAATTGGTCTCTTCTTTCCCTTAGAGTTAAACAGGTCAGTCCCCCTGGGATGGGAGAAGATATCCTGATAACTTTCATGCTCAGCCTGCTCTACCTGAATTAACAATAGAGGGCCAAACGGCTCTGGCAGCACACTCCAGAACTCTCTAGGCTGCCCCCAAAGATCGAGGCTGCGAAATAAATGAAACAGCCCGACTGCCAAGCGGAGGCTGCCTCTTGCATCAGCAGAGTGGCTATTGGCAAAATCCCTTGTGAAGTTGTAAGGACTGACAAACCAGACAAAGAAAAGAGAAAAGACATTCAATGGCTGCTAGGTCTCTCCACTATATTCATTTCTGCCTGAAGAATCCTTCTCTCTTCCTTCCACCTGGGCAAGTCATACAACCTGTCTTAGCTTAGCCTCAGCCAGTCTGAAGCTCTGGAACATGCTACCTTCATTGACTTTCCACCTCTCTACAGCAGTCAGGCAAGGTATTATTATTATTTTTTAAAATGTCCAATGTTTGGTTGTTGTTATATGATACATCCTACTGTATATCAGGAATTTGACAGAGACCATCTCGAATCCCTACAGCAATCCTGCAAAGTCAGGACTGTCAAGCCCAGAAAGGCAGAGGCACTCACATGAGTAAGCATATTATGATAAATTATCTCTAATGAAGGATAGGGACAATGGCAATGGCAGCTATCACTAACTCTACATGAAATGAAAACCTGAACTAAGCACTTTATTAACTCTTCTTATCACACAAATCCACAAGGCAGGAGATGTTTATGAAAGTGAAGTTCAAAGAGGTTGACCAACTTGCCCTGAATCATACACAAGTATCATAAAGAGGACTTGAATGCAACCTGAACTTATTCCAAAGCCCTGCACCAGGCTAAAAAACGTGTCTATAAAGTCCTTATTCTGCTGAGGGTCCAAGAGGTTTATCCAGCCTCCAGGGTTAGCCTCAGGGGTTGTCCTGCCAAACATTACCCAAGGAGATCAGAATGTGAAGGTTAAGATGCAATTATTCAAACAAGTACAGAGAGCCTGGTGTGTGGGGGCGCTTTCTGAATAGGCTGGTTCCCTATGCACAAATCCTAGAAGAGTGAGTGTTCAGATTGCTCCCAGTCATCCCAAGTCCTTATTTGAATGTCTTATAGGTGGAGGTTTCACAGTTATTTTGTTCATGCATTCATACCTGCTTGGCCAGCCAAACATCCGTGCACTTATCCATAACTGAACACTTACTATTCTAGGCACCGATGAGTTTATTGTTTTCAAGTAGCTTAAAGACTGATCGGGATGACAATGAAAAAGTAGGCCCATAACTTAAGCACGAAAGATCTATGACTAAGGAACAAAGATCTGAAGAATGTGTTGGAGTAATCCTGGTAAGGGTGAGAGGGCTGGGGTTGAAGATGAGCAAAGCCCAGAGGAATCCTGGCACCTCATGTGAGACTTCTATCTTCCTCCCAAATCTTATCACAGTCTATTTTCCCTCTTACTCACTTTGATTCAGCCACACGCTAAGCTCATTCTTGCTTGAGGGCATTTGCACATGCCATTCCTTCTGCCAAGAATGCCTTTCCTCAAAGTTTTACAAATCTGACTTATATCAATCTGGCCTCACCTCCACATCATCCTCTTATAGAGGACTTCCCCTGACCACCAAACAGAATGGGCTACTCTCTTTCCCTGGTCCCACCCTCCCCTATCTCACGTTTTACTGTCTTCATGCATAGATCATGATAAAAATTGTCTTGTTAATTCATCACCTGTTTATGGCTTACTTCTCACTCCTCTCCAAAATATAAGTTGCATGGGACTTTGCTTCTCTCTTTGAACCCTGCCATGTTTATCAGTATTTAATCCACAGTATGCCCTCAATAAATATGTATAGATGAATCACTGGGTTTCACGTTGTTGAAATTCCAATATGGCTGAGACACGGAATGAGAATGGCAAGAGGTAAACCAAATGTGTTTGTAGGGACCAGGCCCATACAGCCCTGCCAAGGAAATTGGATTTTACTCCAAAGGTGACTAGATTTTAAATTTCTTTGGTCATGAAACAGGGTTACAGTAACACTAGAAAGGCTTGGAGACAGAAAAAAAGAGGAGTTGTTTTTTGCTATGCCCTTCTGTCTGAATCACTTGTCAGTTTTGAGAGCTGGGAAAGCGAATGGACCTCCTTATTTAGTACTTCAGTTTGGTAGAGAGGACAAAGCACCCTTAGATAAATTGGGGATACAGATTTCAAGGAGGCTCTAGGGAATCAAAAATCAGAATCCAGGGTCAGATGAGTGGCAGAATATGGAAATGAAAGAGAAGCAATTATGGAAAGAGAGAGGGGAGCAGACTCTGCTAGCAGAGCTCGGTGCGGTCCCCTTAAAAGCATGTGGTGTGGGGTGGGGGACTATCATGGGACTTAGAAGCCAGTGCAGAAAACGAGAAGACAAGGGTAGGAGGTGCAGCAAGGGACCCTCAGCTCTGCTCCTGAGCCACATAATTTCAACAGGAAGAGGCTGGAGGAGGCAGGAGCTGATGAGCAGGCTCGGGGTGATGTTGCAGGGAGCCTGGACTGCCAAGCCACAACTCACATGGCAAGAGGAGGGGGACATCCTGTCAAGGGAGAGTATGTGATTTGCTCACAGGACACTCATGATCAACATGATCTAGAGGATTAATGATGAAAACTAGAAGAGTGTTTGGTGGGGGGGGGGATATCACCAAGCCAAACATCATAAAAGCCAGCATATCTGCTATGGAGCACCTACTATGTCTCTCAGGCCTCTGCTAAGTAAGCAGCTTATATTTTAATTCATTTAATCCTTGTAAAGAGCCTATGAACTCAGGAAAACTGATATTTTTAAAACACACATAACTTGTATAAGAGTTTATAGCTAGAAAGCAGGAGAGTTAGGATTTGAACCCAAGTCTATCTGAAATCAGAGACTAAGCTCTAGGAGGAGACAAAAGAAACAGAAGAAATCGGAAGTGAGGGTGAATCAGCCAACCTAGACAATGGTTGCTGGTGCTCCCTTTACTTCATTTAATTCATTCTAACAAGCCATTCTGGGTCCTCTGTCCATAGCCCTGACCTTTCCTTGGAAACCCATCCCCACCTCTCAATCCCCTATAGCCTGAGTCTTTGTCCCCAGAAGCGAGACGTGCTAATCAGCCTGTGCCAATCATGTGCTGTCTTCATGCATAGATCATGATAAAAATTGTCTTGTTAATTCATCACCTGTTTATGGCTTACTTCTCACTCCTCTCCAAAATATAAATTGCATGGGACTTTGCATCCCTGGCCACAGTGGATGGTTTACAACATATATGTGCTCTCAGCCTGTCTACTCTGGATGAATCTCAGCACTCTGGACAAGACTCTGGTTCTTTCCTGCTGACTTTAACCTTGATGGCCAAGTCTGGGGTTACTGCAGTTATCTTACCCCCATATCCTGGATGTGCTAGGGACCTTCCCGTGGAGCTCGAGACTAAATCCAACCCAGAGGTGGGCAGAGCCCAGGGCCTGAGAGAATGATTTATAATGACATTGTCTGAGCTCTGAACCCAGCTGTTCTGAAGCTGGATCTATCTTGAGCTTTTCAGTGACATGAGCCAATGATTTTCCCTCTTTAAAGGTAGATTGTTCTACGCTTTCATTCACCTGCAATCATGAGTGCTATTAATACACCATCATTCACCAAGAAAGCAAATACCTATATGAATGAGGACAGAAGGATCTGGGTGAGAATCACAGAGGGAGAGAACAAAAGCTACCCCTGGGGCCACCCACTTACAGAGAGTGGTTCTGCAATGCACAAGACCAGACTAGATTAGAGGCAAGATTCAGTCTGCCTGACAGATAATTTTAACTAACCAAATGTCTGAACATCTTATTCTGGAAAAACAGAACATTTAATAAGTCTTTATTGCTTGGCTGACAATTTCTCAAGAACTTAAGGGAAAATGTTATTATGTCTTTATTATTCTGGCTTGGAAGATAGAACAAGTTTTTTTTTTTTTTTTTTTTAAAGTCCTCCTTGTTATTCTGCATTCAAGTTTTTATTTTTTAAATATCCACTGGTGTTCTTTTTTTATTTTTTAGGCAGACACAACATCTTTGTTTGTATGTGGTGCTGAGGATCGAACCTGGGCCGCATGCATGCCAGGCTAGCGCGCTACCGCTTGAGCCACATCCCCAGCCCCTAGAACAAGTTTTTTAGTTTTGTTTTTTATCCTTTTTCTTTTTTAAGAGGGAAGGAATCTTGAACAAACATGATCATGGAGTTTTAAGAGTTTATTAAAAGCAAAACAGGAATAAATTTCAAAAAGTTTAGAGAAAAGTTAGAGACAATACAATGGCCTGAGACCATAAAAGGAAAGGATCCATTCTAAAACCAAAAGATGACAGCTAATTACATATTCTTCAGGTAAGAAGAGTAAAAAATATCCAAATCATGGCTAGCAAATTAATCCTCGAGAGGCAAATGTCATTTGTCAATCACAGCACCTTTTCCTGTTAAGGCCCATGTTATTCTCAAATTTTCTTTTATCCAGTACTCTAGTTACTAGTCGGCCACAATGCATTGAACAAAGCTGGAACATAAGAAGAAACCCTCTGACTTTACATAAAGTGTAAGGGCTGGGGTTGTGGCTCAGCGGTGGAACGCTTGCCTGGCATGTGTGAGGCCCTAGGTTTTATCCTCAGCACCACATAAAAATAAATAAGTAAAATAAAGGCATTGTGTCCAACTATAATTAAAAAGTAAATATTAAAAAAATTTTTTAAAAAAGAATAATGTGTATGGTGGTGGGGGGGGGCATTAGGGACCAGCATGTGTACCAAAATAAGTTGTGTCAAACCTATTCAGTTTCTTTCTCCTAGGGAATGCTAATGACATTGTGAACAGACACCTGCAGGCTACTTGGAGAAGCTTTCATGTCATCATAAGCACCACAGAATAATTCTGGCTGGATGACAATGCTAGAAGGTAGAGTCAAAACTGACTGAATACCTGTAGTAAAGAGCTACTGGTTCAGGGCCCATGGGGAAACTGCTCAGTCTTTGGTTCTGTCCTGCTCAGCATATTCATTCATTCATTCTTTCAACCTGTTACTCAATAGTCATTTGAGAGCTTGTGTCAGATGTTGTGCAGAAGACACAAAGATAATTCCCGTGTGGAGCCTAGGATACCGAAAAGACGACAGAAGGGGAGATAAAACCCAGTGTGATAAATGCTTGGACTGAGGTATTATATAGGAAGCTCTGGAGAATAGGGCCTGACCCCAACCTGCCCTGTTGAAGGAGATAACCATATATCAATGGTTTATCTGCCTCGAGAAAGAGAGCACAATGCTGGGAAATAACATGAATGCCCAAAATTACACAATCGGAAGTTAGAAAAGGTTGAAAAGTTAAAATTCACCTTGTGAAATTCATTTCTAGTCACTCAAACATTGCACTTTTAGGTTGCTGGAGAATGCCCACTTCAAGCCTCACTGAAAGAACACTGTCCAAGGAGCCTGTACACCCACCAAGGTGTCTCTGTAGTCAAATGGGACCCATATCCAATGAGGACTAGCTAAATATATACTAAACTTCTTTGGGGCTTTTCTGTTCTCTCTCTGGGTCTCCAACTCTGCTCTTACTCCTCCTTAGCATTTTCTCAGGGTGTCATCTATAACTAATAGACTCAGGAATTTCAAGATCCCCCACTATATCCTTGGTTGGGCCACTTAAGCAAAGAAGCACTGAACATGGTAGGCAGCTGTAGCACACTTTCAGTTGGTAAGACCTTTCTTGCCAGCCATGTTCCCTTCCCCAATCTGGTGCCCCAAGGTTGTACCTTCTACCACACAGAAAAGAATAAAAATAGAGAATCACAAATATGCCAGTTCCCATGGCTGTATATCCCAGGCAGTTGGAACACCCCTCCAGGCCTTAGTGTTTCTATCTAGTAAAGAAAGGGGAACTTCCACCTGGGGTGGGCAACTTGTGTTAGTTGTTTATGGATTCTTCTAGAAGCACTCATTGTTAAAAAGAATTTCAAAGAGAGGAATGATTAGTACCAGGGAGTAAACAGTGGAATTTCAGGAATCAGAGGATTTATTTGGGTTCCCATCCCAGAGTAGGAAGCTCTGGCAGGGACACTCCATCAGAACTGACCTCTTCAGTGACGATCGAGATAGCACCTGTGCAGCCTGGTTCATGGCTCTGATCCAGGCGTTCATGTCCTCCTGGGTATCAGCACTGAAGTAGTAGGTCCTCATGCCTGACTGCTCAGCCTGAGAGCCCACCGTAGAGCTGTTGTAGATGAGTGCTCGCATCCCTGTGTGCACAGCCTGTAAGCATGGAGATGGAAATCCAGGACAAAGAGAGTTTAGTACACATTTCCCATCTAGGAGCAAGAAGAAGGAAACAGCTGGCCATGTTCTTCCCCTTCCAGACTAAAAACTACAGCACCAACCAGTTTCGTTCCACACCTGGAAAATGTCAGGGGCTAGATTCTGCTTCCTTAGTGCTGTAAAGCCCAGTAAGAGCTATGTCTGTTGTCCATAAGAAAAGCCCTGCTGCTATTTTCTATTTATCCAATTTCTGCTTACCAAGGAGCACAGAGGCTATGCTTATTTAAGAACACTGTGTGTGTGTGTGTGTGTGTGTGTTGCTATAGACCAAACCCAGGGCCTCAAGCATGCTAGGCAAGTACTCTACCCTTTGCCACATCCCTAGCCCCAGAAACAGACTTTTTTAAAAAAATCCCTATTCAGTAAAAGTAGACTCTTAGGATTCCCTGTTTTTGTTTGTCTGAAGCACATAATTCCAGGTTTGGCTAAAATCAGACAAGAACTGAGTCAAAATCAGCTGCAGCAACATGTGGCTTGGTGCTGACTTTCACCAAGAGAATGCCCCCTTCATATCTCACTGAAAGAACATTGTCCAAGGGGCCTTTATACACAGCAAGGTGTCTCTATAGAGACAAATGGGCCCATGCTCACTGTGCTTCAACTGCATGGCACAAAATGTGATGCATTTCCACCACAGAAGCTGGTATTCTGTCTCTTCGAATAGTCACTACTGAGTTGGAGAGCTAACCAACATTTGATTAAAAACTCTCGTGCATCTATTAAGTGCTTCTGTCTCAAGGTGCTTTCTGGGAAGAGGTGCTGGGCATGACGCCTGAAAAGCAACTGGGATGGTTTGCAAATCAGAGGCTACACTAGTTTCTCTCCCTGTGCTCTGATAAGTGGAGACCAATTTTTTTTTTTAATTTGCAAGTAAAATCTCATCCAATATACATAGGAAGATGGTATAGAAATAAGATTTACTGAGTGCCTACTTCGTGTCTCCTAAGTATTTCAATGATTTCAGTCTCATTTTAATCCCAATAGCCTTGAGAATACAGACAGAATCTCTGTTTTACAGATGCATCAAATGAAGCTCTGAGATGTTAGGTAAATTTCCCAGATAGCAGGTTCTTCATAACACTTATCATTAGCTGGTACTATTAATTTTACACACTTGTTTGTCACCGGGTTATCATCTGTCTCTTCCTCTGGATTATAAATTCCACAAGAGCAGGAACCTTTTCTATCTTGTGTACTACTGTATCCCCAGGAAGAGTGTTTGGCACATAGTAGATATTAAATAAATATGTGTTAAATGAAGGAAGGGAGAGTTGGAGCCCAGGTCTGACTTCACATCCGGGCTTCTCTGTACAATGCTTGCAGGTCCTCTCCAGAAATGAAGGTGATTATACAGATCACTGGTCCTATAATCTGTTTCCAGAATGAAAGGCAGACTCCACTAAGGACCAAAAAAGAATTAAAAATTAAAATTAAAAGCAAGAAGATTGCATGCTTCCAAAATGGGTGAATGAAAACTTCTCAGATGAACCTTCAGAATTTATTTCTCCTTACATTTAACATGAGTCTAAAATACATATTAAATGTGGACCTCTTCTGACATTCACATGTCCGAGTTCACCTAGCCCAGTGTCAAAGGAGTCTAGGCAAACTTGGCCTTCATTCAAAGCCCCTACAGTGACTGAAGAAACCTTGCATTCTTCCTTTGTATATCTTAGGGGTATCTCTGGTCTGAGGATGGATTCCTCCATATTAGCAAGGTGGAAATGCAGCAATAAGAAAGAGAAGGAACTTATTCATGTCTTATTGAGAATCAGCAGTGTGTCTCCTGAGTATTCTTAGCGTTTTCTGCCTAGTCACAGAGGGTTCTGGGACAGGTGTTCACCCCACCAGACACAACTAAGGCATACTAGAAATGGTAGGTCTCTGCTGTACAAGAATTCATGTAGCCAGCCTTGTCCAGGAATCAACCCAGGACATGTCTCAAGCATGCAGACATGAGTTTGCACGTCTGTCAACAAATGGGCCTTGAGAGTTGCACCTAGCATCACAGAGGAGTCATGCAAGATCACAAATATAAACTCATTCACTAATCAAACTGTAGCAGGTGTGTGCCTGCTGCTCTTGGCTCTGAAGAACAGGTTCCCAAATGCATGCTGCCTGTGCTGGTGCATATTAGATATATTAACTGTGAGGGCAAGAAGGACTGGAGCTCCCATTTCATCTGGCCAAATGACCCAAGCCCAAGATTTCCTGAGCCCGAGGAAGATGCCAGGGCCCAGATGACCTCAAGTCTCCTCATTCCTCCCTAGTCTCATCTAGGAAATGACCTCTTCCTCTCTCTTCTCTGCTTCTCGGTTAACAAAATCCTACTTGGCAACTTTATATGACTGAACAGAAACCAGGCTATACCTTTAAAAAAAAAAAAAAATGAGGCTGTGAGCAAGGAAGCATTTCCCTCAAAAACATAATGTACCTAGGATGTGACTGCTCTGCTGGCTCTTAAACCTCAGGTCTTGATACAGCATTGGTGAAGGGAGCCAGAATCCTTCTACTTCAAGCCCCTCAGGACAGCCTTTAGAACAGGAAAAAAAAAAAAAAAAAAACTTATGTGGGAAATAAAGGAACACCCAGAAGGCCAGGGCCCACCAACTGGTTGATCCTCCTTGAGCTTATTCATGCAACAATAATTCATCATTTATTGTTTACTAGATAGAAAAGTGTGTCCTAAAAGTTGGAGGGGCAGCCTGAAAAAAGGCCATGACAGTTTACAGACAAGTAGGAGAAGCCCTAGGACAAGGATCTACAACCACAGTAAATGTTATCAAAAGGTTCAGGATGCTGTGAGAGGGCAATGGGAACATGGCCTGACCCAGAGAAGGACTTAGAGGAACTGACGTTCACGCTGTCTTCCACATGATAAGCAGCTACTTAGTAGGAGTAGCAGGGCAGAGAGGCCACAACCCCAAGAAGGATGAGAGCACAGAGTATTCATCTTCAGGATGAAGCCAGCATGACTAGCATAAAGAAGTGGAGGGAAGAGCACCACTGGGAGAGCCTCAGCTCTGCACAGAGAAGAACCCAAGTTGTGAGGCCCAGGACATAGAACACTGCATTTCTTGGAATGTCTAAGAACACAGATTCTGAACTGCCCCACAGCCCACTCACTAGCACCCCAAAGAACAATGCTGAAACCCAAAGGGAAATCTTTCTGTCTCAGGAAAACAATGCCTTTTCTGCAGAACCTGCTGACCATGACCAGATCTGCAGAAGCTTTCTCTGCTCTTTTAGACCCTGATGACCCCAAATACCCCTAAACACATGATGCCTTCTGTCTCCCAGATTTGGGAGATTTGGAGATTTGGAGAACATTCTTGGTGAAATCTGTTTTTTTTTCCTTTTCCTTTCTTTTTTGGGATGTTGGGGGTTGAACCCAGGACCTCGTGTACACTAGGCAAGTGCTTTACCACTGAACTACATCCCCATCACTTGGTGAAGTCCTCCTAAGGAGGGAATAGGGAGAAAGAGGAGGGAGAGGGAGAGAGAAAGGGAGAAGAAGAAGTTTAACACACATATGTTTTCTTAGAATCTATTTTTATACTTCCCAATGAAGTGTTAAGATGAAATATGTATAGTCACAATAAGTCACTCTAAGGACATTCCAAATGCTGCTCCATCCCAAACCATGTGTGGCATGTTTGCCCAGAAGTGATGCTCAACCCAGAAAGGAGGGTTTTCTAAGGAAGACTTTTAGGCTGCAAAAGGCAAGTTCAAAAGCCATTGAACAATATGATTTCAGAACAGCTCCTGAGTTACAAAGGAGAGTTTCTAAACAATACAATAAATGATCATTCAAACCTTCTTTTACCTCCTGCAATGTGCAGGAAGTGACTGAGAGAAGACATGAAAGGAAAAACAGAGAAGAAGAGTGAGAAACTGTCCCTCCTCCCTGTAATTCAAATGAAAGAGAATAGAATTCAGGGTAGAGTGTGGCCTCCATCATCTTCCAACTTTGTGACTTCGGGCAAAGTTTCTAAAGCTCTCTGACCCCCACTTCCTTTATATATAAAATAGCCAAAAATACTGACCTCTCAAGTTCTCCAGGAGCATTAAATGAGTTAACATGCATGAACGCACTTGGTTTTACAGATAGAAGGCAATACTATTCCATGCCTCAGAAGTGAAGGAAGATGCCAGAATCACAGATCTGTAGCAATTCTGGAGTAACACTTGACATGAGGGAGGACAGCTCCAACCTGCTGATAAATGAAGCTGAAGTATCAGCTTATTCTGTGCTCCCTTGGAAAGGGAAGGTAGCAGGAAAGTAGGTGTTATGGTTTAGATGTGAAGTAGCCCCCAAAGGCTCAAGTATGAGACAATGCAAGAAAGCTTAGAGAGGTGAAATGATTGGTTTATAAGAGTGTGAACACAATCAGTGCATTTATCCATGGATAGGAATTAACTGAAAGGTAACTGTAGGCAGTCAGGGTGTGACTAGAGGAGGTGGTCCCTGGAGGCATGCCTTTGGGGCATATATTTTGCCCTTGTTGAAAGGAGCTCTCTGTCTGCTTCCTGGTGAGATGTCCTAAGCCACTTTTCTCCACCATACTCTTCCGACATGGTGTCCTGCCTCACCTCAAGCTCTGAGAAATGGAGCCAGCTATCTATGGACTGAGACCTCTGAAATCATGAGCCCCCAAATAAACTTTTCTTCTTCTAATTATTCTTGTCAGGTCTTTTGATCACAGCAGTGAAAAAGATGACTAAAACAGTAGGTGACACCATAGATTCAGTAAGCACCACCATAGATTCCAGTTCAAGATGCTGGTGCAGAAGATCACTTGCAAAAGCCTCTCACAGACTAAGGACCAAATGATAACACCCCAGCCACTACATGTTAACACTGGCCAGCCCTTCCCAAGAATGGCGGGTGTCCTGACTGGGCCTTTTCCATGGTCTTTCAACTATCTATGCCTGGAAAAGGTGACTCTGCTATAATGCCTGCTGCCTAATACTCACCTTGTACCCCCAATACAGGAGAGCCAAGTGAGAGGAATAGTAGGGTCAGGAGACCCTACCCAGCTTGAAGTGGATGGCATTCTCTTTACCCTAAGCAGCTGTGAGAGGGCAGGGATTCTCTTCTACTGTCATCAGGGCTATTGCCGCAATGTTCTCTGGGACTTCTGCTCCAAATGCTGTAAACTGAATTGCCACTTAGTACAACTGATGATCTCCTCACCATTCTTGAGGGACCCAAGAAGTACTGCAGTGAAGGAATCTGTGGAGGCCACCAATGGAGAAGGCCTCAGGACTCCCAAGTTTGGGATTAACCACCACCTTCCTACAACCTCCACACAAGTGTCAGAGTGCACCAAAGGACTGTCACCAATGATCTCAGCCCCACACACTCCAAATGGCATGACACAAAGGAAGCAGAAAAGGGGTTCTGCTGGTGGAAACATCTGCCTAGGGATTTGATCAATTTCATTCTAATGACTTTACCACAAGATAAATAAAGTGAACAAACCTGACAGTTTCTTCAACATGCAGGCTCCCATCCCTCAATGTGAGGACTCATAATTTAATTGACATAAATCCATTGTGGGGATCATCAATTACACTAAATGGGTGGATACTGGGTACACTGGCTGATTAAGTTGATAAGAAGGCAATATATAGTAGCCGTGGGGGAGGAAAGGGTTTAATACTTGAACAAAACTGGAGGACTCCAAAGTTCAGATCCACATGAAATTACTATTGACATATTATTCTAGTTTAAATAATTTATATATTTGTTAATCTGAGTCTGAAACTCTCTAGCTTCCTAACCAACTTCCCTCCTCCCAAAAGCAACTGTGTGTATAAAGGCATTTTTCAGAACAGCTTAACATGGAATTGATGCAGAAGAGAGAGAAGGGGCACTACCTTAAAGGAGTACTTGCGACTTATGCGATCCTCAGGGGCCACAGGTGAGATCACGTAGCTGGGTAGAGGAATGCTCCCGAGGACCACTTCTTCTCGGCTGTCTTTGAATGGAAAAACACATTAGAACAACCTTCTGGGTACTCTGTTCAGGGCTTCTTCTCTCTCCCGGGGACTATGGCCATCTCCTCTTCATGAATCATTTAGACACTCCCTGGGCACTTTTGTGCAATGCTGGAACTATTAAGGTGAACCACACAGGGCACTCCCCCCAAGAGCAGAGAGAATCACATGAGCACACTCAAATCAACCTGGAAAAGGGCAGTATGGCCCGGGCTGTGAGGAAGTTGAGAAGGCTTTAGAAAGTGTTTGAAGTCTTTTCAAGGACAGGGAGGCACATTCTGGATGGGGCAAACCTCATTGGCAAAGTTACAAGACTGTGTGAAAAATCCTACCTTCTAGTTCTATTCTCTCTTCCTCCAAACCATCTTCTTAACCAGTGGTGTCTTACTGCCTATGGAGAGGGTGCTATCGCTCTGACTTAAAGGCACTCTCTGATTCCTCATTGGACACAAAGTCAAATTCGCCCTGTCTACGGGTGACAGCCCTTTCATTTTGGCCCTTATTCACCTCTGGGCTTTATCTTCTAGTATATTCTCCATGCAAGACTCACTTGGCCAGAAGGTCTCTTATACTTTGTTCTGCTCCTAGAACTTTACTCAAAGTTGTATCCTCTCTTCATGATGCCCGTTTCCTCCCACATAGGCAAAGCTCTACCCATCCTTAAAAGTCCAACTCAAATCCTATCTTTTCTAAAAAACCCTTCTCAGATTCTCCAACATAATTCACTTGTTGCTCCCCCTGAACCACCTAAGGACTTCAGATGTCTTTTAAAGCATCAATCATAGTCTAGTCTTGTCTGGTAAATGTCTTTCTCTCCTCCATATTTGAGACTTCCTTCTCAACACTGCCCAGTCCCAAACTTAATGTAGTCCTCCATAAATACTCAGATGGTCAATTCAATTCACCAACTGCCCATCCAACATCAAAGAGGATAAATCTAGATGATGGGTTACAAAATATAATTTATCTATACTTCTCACCTCACCAGATTGCCTCCAAGGTGTAACTATATTTCAAGTAGGGCAGAACCTGATTTTCTGAATTTTGAGACCCTAAGTAGTAAACAAACTGGATTCTATTTCCTTGAAATCAATAGCCTCACTTTCCAGTGCTAAGACTGGTAAAAGTGAAGTCACCAATAATAAACATTAATAAAAACATGGCCAGGCACGGTAGCGCACACTTATAATCCCAGCAGCTCAGGAGGCTGAGGCAGGAGGATTGCAAGTTCAAAGCCAGCCCCAGCAAAAGTGAGTCACTAAGCAACTCAGTGATACCCTGTCTCTAAATAAAATACAAAATAGGGTTGGGGATGTGGCTCAGTGGTTGAGTGCCCCTGAGTTCAATCCCCAGTATCAAAAAAAAAAACCACACTTTGACAGGGTAATAGGCTACTAATTAGCTCAGACTATTAGTCTGTCTACTGGATTTAAGAAAACCACCAATTGTGTGCCCTTACCACCATTCTCTAACACAAACAGTTCTTGGTTGGCTGAGCCTTAAACTCACCTTTATAGTAAAACAAGCAGTAATCAGCAAGCACAAACCACCTCCTTTTCCACAGTCTCATCCCAGAACTGTCCTGCAAAGCAAAGAAAAGCAGTCAGGACACTATCTGAGCATACTGTTCCCCTCCAATCATGTACAACCTAATAACCTAATTCTGGATCCAAGACTTGCCCATATTCACTCTTTTAATAAATTAATAAATATTTTATTGAATAGCTATTCTTTGAATGGGGCATTAAATTAGATTCAATGTTGGTTTATCACAGGAGGGTTTTTTCTTTTTTTTTTTTTTTGGTCTCCAGGAAACAAATTATTATAATCCACCTTATTCTAGAAAGGAAAATGTGAATTCAAAAGTACAGGTCTCCTATTAATAAAGGGATCAGCTCTTAACAAAAGGAAGTTTTTTATTTTGTTTTGTGCTGTAAAATATCTTCATTTGGGCTGATTAGAAAACTGAATTTGCATAGTATTGAATATAGTTTAAGTTAGCTAATTAATTAACTGAAGTAATGTTCCCTTTTAACTAAGCTCAGTTCTCTATGATAAGGAACTGATTTTGTTGTTGTTTTACTTCCATTCAATGTGGAGATTGGATTTTCTTTGCTATAAAATTTCCTTATAAAAAGAGTCTGGCTTTACTCATCTGAAATGTAAAACTTTACATTTATTAAGAACATTTTAGTGCAGCTGGCTGGGGTTGTGGCTCAGCAGTAGACTGCTGGCCTACCAAATGTGAGGCCCTGGGTTTGATTGATCCTCAGCACCACATAAAAATAAATAAAGAAAATAAAGGTATTGTGTCCACTACAACAATAACTATATATATATATATATATATATATATATATATATATATATATATATATATATATATATAAAAAGAACATTTTAGTGGGGAATGAGATTGATCAAATTATGTGTATGTACGAATATAGCATAATAAATCCCACTTATGTATAATTATAATGCACCAATTAAAAAAAGAACATTTAAAAAATAAAAATAAAGTAATGTGTTCAACTACAACTATGAAAAAAAAAGAACATTTTAAATAACTATGAAAATTCAAAAAATATGGCCAAGGGAGGAAATTAGCAATGTTTCTAGGGTCAGTTCTCTTCAAAACCTAAGAAAATCTCAGAGCTGTTTTTAGTTAAAGTTGTTAAAATTCATCTTCCTTATGCAGAAGTTGTTTGACAGGCTTGAATTAAAACAAAAACAAAATAAAACCTGACAATTTCTAAACCTAAACATGAGGTTTGTTCATCCTTCTATCAAACTGCTAAAACCAAATTTAACTTGATGATGTCATCAATTTATCAATTTTACCTCCTCCGAATTGACCAGATTATTTCTGAGGTCTTGGCACACAATACCTGCTTCCTTTTTAATGGGATTACCCATCCTGCCATACCTAGTGCCAACATCACTTATCTTGGGAAGCCTTTCAGAACTCCCCAGGCACAGCTACACTCTGCTGTGTCCAGAGTGTTCTACACAGACCTGTTATGGGTACAGCACAGTCACTGGGTCAGCAAGGGCATGGAAAGAGGGGAGAAGAATTATTTAGGATCCCTTCCCTCTCCTTCCATGTTTCCAAGGAGCATCCTTTGTTCAACAGGGACAGTCATACACACGGAAAAAAAAAATCAGAGATTAAATTACTCAAATAGAAAAGAGATGTAGCTAAAAGAGAGGAGAACAGAAGCTGTGAGGAGTGGGGATGGGAGCAATAGTTTGGGGCCAGAGGCAGATCTGACAGAAGAGACTAAGCACTGTGAAAACTATACCAAGAAACAGAACTGGGGAAACACACATCAAATGAACTTTTTGGGAATGCTCCCATGTAGTGTGCAACACAATGCCCTTCTCTCACTTCCCACAAAGGATTTTTCTAAAATGGATATCATTGCTCTTGGAATTTGATTGGTGGCTTTTGGGGATGCTGACAGGAAGCACAGCATAGGTAGACAGGATGCTATGACAGGATGGATAACAATGTGACACAAGAGATGTGCTGTTTCCCTTGGCAGATGATGAGCTCCTTGAAGACAGGAACCACATGTCACTTATCTCTTTATAGGCTCTGTGAGAGCATTCAGAACATGGCAAACACTTGGGAAGCAAATGAATGAATGGCAAGGAGAGAAGAAAGGGGACAAAAGAGACACCGTCCTGGGAGCTCATAGCCCAGCACGGCCATAGGACTAGAAGTGGATAAACTTGGGGTTGGAGATGAAACATGGCCTAGGGGAGACAGAGATATCACTTCCTCACTGAATGGAAGTGGGAGAAGGAGGAGCAGGTGATGGTTCTGAGGTCTCTAACCTGTGTGCCCAGGAGAGTAGGTATAGTACCCACATTATTAAGATCCAGAAAAAACAGGCTAGGGGAAAGAGAAGTAAGGGGTGTGGAAACAATGAGCTGAGTCTGGCTGATTTGGAATCTGGGGTGCTAAGGAGCTAGATATGTGTGCTAGAAAAGAGAGAGGAAAAGATGGGACTTTTTCAGTCAAATGATAATAAAGACTTTAACATCAGGAAGGCAGGTTCTAGTAGAAATTGGTGGTAAGGCTGAATTCAGGCTGACCCTTTCACTCTATGGCCTGGGTCCCAGGTCAGCCGACAGTACCAGTGGTCAGAGGCTGAGTGGGTTTTGGGAGAGAAGCTGTAACCCTTCAGCAGCCAGTCCACTCATAAAAATGAACAGCAAATCACTCAGCATGGTGGGCAGAATGCACCTGTCCCCACACAAACTTGGGAGCAAAAACTTTTGTGCCTCTTCCTGTGTCCTGGGGCTAGGAAAAAGAAGGAATGCAGCAAGGGCCATCCCGCCACCTCCCACTCCTCGGCTCCTCACCTGCTTGTGCAGCCAGCCCCTCACCACCACTGGAACATTGAGGTTTCTCCGAATGGCCTGTTCCCTCTTCCCAAAACTGTGGACTTTATTGCTGGACTTAATGATCTAGGAAAAAGCAGAGTTAAACTCTAGCAGCAGGGAATTTAGGGAGGTGCAAGAAAGCACTTGTGGTAGGAAGGCTGTTGGCTCTCGCTGCTTTACTCTAAGTGGCAGCACCCTTTGATCAAAACAGCAACGAGACAGAGAATAGGCATGCACATGGCCATAGCATTCTAATTAAAAAGCAAGCTCAAGACCTGGCAAGCCTCCCAGCTGGGTCACAAAGAAAAAAATTTAAAGGGATTTTTCAACCAACTCACCAGCAGCTGTTGTCTCTAATATGTCTATGGCTCTCTGGTGTAAAGCTATTTTTTGGTCATAGATTTCTTGCCTATGTCCTGATCTTTACCCTCCTGTCTGGGTTTGCCCTTCAATACTCTCCCCCATTGTGCAATGCTGACTCTTCTCCCTGATCTTTAGTCAGTGTTCCCACACACTGAGCACAGGAACTTTGGTGCTCTTTCCAAGGACACCCTTCCTCAGGTCCATCTGTCACAGAATCTCATCAGGCTTTAACACACAGCCCATAGGAACAACAGTGTGGCCTTCTCAACACATGACAGGAAAGTAGAGAATGTGTTCAAGGACCCAGATATCAGTCCTGGTCTTTCAGCAATCACCCATTTTCTTGGACAAGGGACATAATGCCTCCTGACCTCAATATCCTGGGCTGGGATTGTGGCTCAGTGTTAGCATTTGCCTAGCATGTGTGAGGCACTGGGTTCGATTCTCAGCACCACATATAAATAAATAAAACAAAGGTCCATTGACAACTAAAAAAATATTTTAAAAAATATCCTGACCTATCACTTAGGGAGGATACTTCTTAGGGATCTCCCTCACAAAACTATGGTGACCATCGAATGGGCCTCTGATTATAAGGGGGCTTGGCAAAATACAAAAGGGAGAGATGGAACCAGTGGCCAGGAACTCACCTTGGGTCCAGGCTTGGCCTCCAGGGTAGATGTCGTACCAGCTGTGGATGTTTCACTGACCATGCTGGATGGTCTTTGGTTTCTCTCTTGCTTTGACATATGTGGGTTTGGCCTGTGGGGAGACATGGGGAATCCAATGTGTTAGTGCCAAGCTAAGGAGTGGGAACTGGTAGCAGAGATTTGTTCCATGTTGGAATTGGTTGCTTGGCCTTAGAACGATTCTGGCCAGATTTTTTAGAGACTACCTGACTCCAAACTACAGCCGAAGGGCCTGCCCTAGTGCTTCAGAGAACCAAGAGAAAGACAGATGGGCACATTTCCACAGCCAGACAGCCACAAAGGCGCCCAGACTGTCATCCCTGCCTGTTGTCCTAAGGTCCTCATACTGCTGTCCTACTTGGGTGTCTGTGACAACTGCCCCATCAGATGGGCACACACTATTATTCTTCACAGGAGGCAAGAGCAATTCATACCCTTACACACACACACAAACACACACACCTCTAATTCCCTGACTCCCAAAAGAAACTGTTTATAATTAGTAACAAGAAATCACTTGCGCACACATGCACACCCCCATATACACAGAGAATGCTTACATAAATGCCGATGGGGCTTGTCTCCCAAAATAGACTACTCAACAAAGAGTACTATTCTGGGAACACTCCATTTGCCCCAAAATAGAGCCATAAAAGATATTAACCCCTTGTACTATGCCTGGAGAGGCAGAAGAGATGAAGCCTTCCGTCCACCCCAATGAGGATCCCTGGTGCTTCCCTATCAGCATCCCAGAGATGCAGTACATTCCACTGAGAAGTCAGGCCCTGAGAGGGCCAGCACACTGGGAACATCTTGGCTCGACACTAAAGAGACACTTGAGAGCATTCTCCTCACCTGCCTCCACAAAGCCCTTGCATCTGCCAGTCTTTCAAAGCAGTGGTGACAAATACCTCCACACAAATTCAATACCTCTCTTGAACAGTTCAATACCAGATTCCAAGATCTTGCCAACTCCAGGACCAGTAAGCTTCCTTTTAAGAAGAAGTCTTAGTGTTTGGTGGCTGGGTTTTGTCCACTGTTCTGACGGGCAACAGGATCCAGGCAGTTTGATGCCAGTCAGACTATAATAAATTGAGACTCGCTGCCTGAAGAATAGAAAAAAAATCTGCTTTGGAGGACTGTACCAGGACCCTGAAGTGATGGAGCTGGAGAATCCAGCCAGTCACAGCCAAATAAAAAGCACTTGAGATGTCCTTCAAGAGGCTCACTTTTCGAGAGGTGTGATGGAGAAATTCCAGTTTCCACTGTAGAGATTTGATGCTCTCTTCAAAGAACAGTGCTGCTTCTGTACCAGGAGGGAAATTCTCCACACAAGTCTCCGTGACTACTGTGCCCCCAGAGCAGTTCCAGCAGCAGGACCACTGTAGCAAGCTTTCCAAGGGGCCAGGCCCTGTGGGATGCTTGGCAGCTGGAGGTGCACATCCCACCAGCAGAAAGATCACTGGCTCCTTATCAGCTCAGGCACTTACTTCAGATTCCCCGCCCCCGGCCTCCATCCCAGCCAGACTTTTGTTACTGCTCCCCACTCAGAAGGAGAATGTCACCATGCTCAGCCGCTCCCCTGTTGGCAGACACTGTGTGCAGTGAGAGATAATCACCATTTGGGATGGGAAGGGGCTCTGAGAGGCTGCCTTTTTCATCCCCTGCTTCCAGGCAGAACTATGTCTGAAACATGGTTTTCAGCTGGTTTTACCTAACTTTAGATTTCCAGAGGGGGAAATAAGGAAGAAGAGCTCTCAAGTTAAGGCAGTTGACTGAATCTCTAGTCAAAATTCAGGACACACAGTCCAATGACAGAAAAGATTTGTCTGGGATTTTATCAAATTTAATTTGCTTTCACTTAAGCTACTAATAGAGTCTTATTATATATGGAATATTTGAGAAATATAAGAAAAAGCTAAAAGCAGAGTAAATAAAATCACCCAGAGTCCTGCTATCCAAATGACTGATATATTTATATCCACTCTTTTTTTTAATGCCTGTTTTGGGCTTTAGGGGGTGGGCACTTTTTGGTTTTTACATAATTGTGATCGTGAACTTACGTCTTCATTTTTTAAACCATTGTAAAATCATCAACATGATTTTAAATGACTATCTCATTTTCCATCAATGGAAAATGAGACACCCAATATCTTCTCTGTAGGACAAAGATTTGTGATTGATCCTGAAAATCCAGAACAAATGGATACTGTTGCCATTTCTGTACCTTACAATTTTGAGTTCTAACTGCCTCCCCACATGTTCTAACCCCCAGCACTCCCCAGCCACTCCCTAGTGGAAGAAAGATGGCAGCCTTGGGTAAGCCAGGAAAGAGGGTATGACAGCCATGTGGGGAGCCATCTATGAACAGATTTTAGCTATAGAAGGACTGACTGTGGCTATAACTCTGGACATCAGTGAATGACAGCAGTAGATGGGGAAGGAAAAGAAAGGAACATACAATGACAATTCTAGTTCTCATGCACTGTGCTGCTCAGCCACACCCAAGGGAAGCTTATGAGAAGACATGATGAAAGTCCAAATTCAATTTGCCCCAGGGAAGAGACTGAGTTGTCTATATGAACACAGAGCATGTCCTCCCCAGGGCCTCTCACAGGCAGGGACAGCTCCCAACTCAAGCCACAGACTCAGCCAAGACCTGGTTCTTTGAAAGATCAAGGGACAACACAGCTACCCACCCTGTCCAAGTAATAAGATCTGTCTTCAGAGGATGTTCCTCTGAATCTCCTCAACATGGATCATGGTCTTTCAGATCCTTCACGGGGGATAAGTCTTTAGAAATAACTACAAGTTATCCAGAATTATAAAGTAGAAAAAATAATGGTGGTCATGCTTGGGGAAACCACTTGGCATTAAATAGGAATATGAAAAAAGTTTCCAAATAATTTTTTTACTCGGCTGAAAAACTGGCTCTGATAGAAACTACTAGTAGTGGTTCACCTCAAAAGCTTAGCAATGGGAACATCCTTGTGTGACACATTCGGAACAGACAACACTCCAAGGGATATCTCTCACTTGGATATGGGAATGCCAGTACATTTGTTCCAGCCAATTTCATCTTACAGGGGTGTTCCCCACTTAAAAGCCTGGGAAGACACTGATTTGTCCTCAAGTCCTCAAACTGGGTATACTGTACTGGTAAGTCTCAACCAAGAAATGTTCCCATCCCAGAGAAAAGCCTGCGTCCCTGAACAAAGCAACTGTGAAAAACACATGCCCCTGGCATGCCCTCAGGCACACTGAGTCATGCAGATCCCTGGGACAGGAGACCAAACAACCTGCACATGCAGACTCTTGGTGTCATTAAACAAAATCTATTAACTTAAAAGCCTGCTTGCTGGGTTTCTGTGCTATCTGGATTCCCAGTACAGTGGGATGGTTTGAACAAAGACCTCACTTTCCTTGGTTTAAGCTACATGAATGCCAATTATTTTGCTGGAGGGCTGTGGGCTGAAGTTCAAAACAGAGAGCTAGAGTTTTTGCTCAACTGCCTCCCATGGGAAATGCACAAGAGAAGCAAGGACTAGATAAAGTCAATCTGGGGAAAAAAAAAAAAAAACAGTTGAAGAATGACTGATTCTACTCTGAACTTTGTCAAGGATGTTTCAGGGGAGCCTAGGCAGGAAATGGCTTTCTCTATGCTTCGATTTCCCCATCTGTATAAGGAGCTGCCTTCTGCTTCCTGCATGTCCAGAACCAAATGCACGTAACATTGACAGATTTAGCCAGAAAGGAAGGTTATGAGTACAGAAGTCTTTTTTTTTTCCAGTAGGTCTGCATTTGGAGAAATTTGTTTAAGGAGCCTTAGCTGCCACTCAATTAATGGCAAGAACTGAAGCACTAAAGAGGGATCACAGCAAGACCATTCCCTACTCTATATGTCACAAGAGGTAGGACAAGGATAACCAACCCTGAAGGATAGGTACAAAAGGTCAAGCAAAGGGACTAGGTGGCACTTGTCAAGCACCTACTATGGCCCTTTCCCTATATTACTTCAGTTTTACCATCTCCATTTTGTAGATAAGGAAATTGAGTCTCAGAGAGATTAATGACTTGCTTAAGACAATAGCTGAACCCTGAAGCCTGAGCTTTTGCCACAAAGACTGTTCCATGACAAATCCTGAGGTCTGAGAGAAGTAGGCTTTGGTTCTTAACCCCAAGGCCGTGCCCAAACCAGTGGGATCCTGGGGTATTGGAAAGAGCAAGAGCCCAGGTAACTGGGTCTCAGCCAAGCTCTGAAGCTTACTGACTCCCCCACAAATCACATCCAGATCCCTGAGCCTCCGTTTCCATTTTGTAAAATGGAGTGAAAATTGCCTTTCATCTCACAAGGCAATTATATGTATTGAAATGACACTTTGAAAACCATGAAGCACTGCATGAAATGAAATGCATTACTCGTGACTGTTACTAGTGGAGACCCCAGAATTTAAATCCCACCTACAGTTTATTTTTATTTTGAAGGCACTTTTCTCCAGAAAACTCAAGGTGCCAAACAATTAGTTTATAAACAATGATCACTTCCTATAAAAACAGAGTGCTTTATCTGTGAATTTTTAAAAAATATTTTTTATTAGGGGCTGGGGTTATGGCTCAGTGGTAGAGTGCTTGCCTAGCATGCATGGGGCACTGGGTTCAATCCTCAGCACCGCATAAAAATAAAATAAAGATATTGCGTCCACCTAAAACTAAAAAATAAATTAAAAATTATTTTTTAAAAAGTATTTTTTATTAGTTATAGATGGACATAATACCTTTATTTATTTTTTATGTGTTGCTGAGAATCGAACCCAGTGCCTTACACATGCAAGACAAGCACTCTGCTACTGAGCCACAACCCCAGCCCTTTATCTGGGAATTTTTTGTTGTCATTGTTGTTAAAGTTTATAAACTCTGTGGAATAACCCATTCTGAAATAGTGTCAAGAGTCATTAAGACTACAGCAGGAAGTTAGAAAGCTATGGGGAAATAAGGATCTCTTACTGAAAAGACCTCATTAAAGGACAAGTGTATGCTACTGATAGGCCAAAAAAAATGGGATCCTAGATTCATATCTGTCCTCAAGAATTCTACACAGGGAGCTTAGCTAAAATTTGTAATATGAAAGGAGGAGTATATGAGAAGAGGGCACAATTACAGACACCAGCACATTTTTTAAGGAGCTTACGCCCACCAACTAAGAGGTTTGGAAAAAGCAATACACAATCAAAATCAGGAAAAAAAAGAAAGTTCTTGTCCCAAATAGGCATAGATACCTCCACACCCCCTCTTCCCAGAGAAAGAGACGCAGACAGACCGCCAACGCTCACTGTAAACTCCCAACACCCTGGGGGAGGCTGTCTGACATGGGTTTTCATTCAGTAACTGTGGCCTCATTACTCAACTATGGCTTTCTGTGTTCCTTCTTCCCCCTCAACTCCTCTTAAACACAGGCTACAATTCCTCATCCCACCCCAGGAGCTGGAGGCCAGCCCAAACAGCACCCCCTCACCTGGCATGAAAATAACCCTGTAAGACTTGCCCCTCAACTCAAATCAGAGAACTAACTGCCTTAGTCTTGGCATAAGTTCCTGCTCTGTGCATGACCTTGGACCAGTCTCTTCCACTGTCCAGGTTCAATGTGTATCTATGCAGGAGGAGAACTGGCCCTGAACCTCTACTGCTACCTCCACCTCTGCTCTGCTCTGCTCTGCTCTGTCTCAGAGATGCTCCAGTTCTAATCTGTGTCTTTGGCAAGCCCTCTTATAACCTATCTGAACCTCCCAGACTAACAAGCAGCCACTTTTTCATTAGACAATGACATTTTCTAATGCAGATCTGAGCATTTCCCAGACTTGTGGGGGAAGTAAAGCAAAAGCACAAGAAGGAAAAAACAAAATTCATAGGAAGAAACAAAATTACTGTTTGCAAGAAGCAGCTTCCATTCTACACACGGCAAAGCCACCACTGCAGCATTTTCACCCTAGAGTCAGAGCTGAAGACATGGTTGCTGTGTGGCTGTGACTGCATCCCCAACGCCAGTGCCGATGCCCTTCAAATCATCCACTGCAAACATCAACACCTAGGTGTCTGAATGAACTAAGGTCCCCCTCCCCATCCCTTCCCCTACCTGTGACTGTCACAAATGCTGTTTCTGAATCCAGGTAAGAAAACTGAACAGTCAAGTTTCTGCATGTGTTTGCCAGGTGTTTCCATTTTTCCCCATTTTTTCTGCTGCCATGGCAACCAAATGCAACAGGCAAAGCTAGTCTAAGACTGTCAGCATCTAGAGATAAGGTGCTGGCTCTAACAACCACAGATGGAAACACATCAGCCTCACTGCCCAGAGCCCAACAGATGAGCAGAAGGATGGACTCCTTTGGATGCTCTGGAGTACCCTCTCTACTGCTCCCATGCTGATAATCTCTTATTACCAGCTTTTACCAACTTGTAGCTACAGAAGGAGCAGGAGGAAGAGGAGACAGCCATCCCATAGCAGCAGGAGATACCTAGCCCCTAGGCCTAGAATCTGCACAAGCCTTAGGAGAGTCTTGCCCTGCAACCTGTACAATGAATCCCCCTCAGCAGAACTCAAAGATCAGGAAGATGACTCTTACCTTCAGCAAGATTGCACCTTTTTAAATGTTATCCTCCAAATACCACTCAACATTTCATGCAATTTCACTTGTGTTTCTTTTACAAATAATCCAATGATAAAAATAGAGAAGGGACAAACTAAACTCACCAGGACATCAGGGTGGGCAGGCCAGATAGGGCACTTTCCTGGTTAGGAGCCTCCATGGAGATCCCACATGCTTTCCAGCTGACTGCTCAGACTGACAGCGGGCTTCTGAAGTTCCAGAGCAATCGCATAGTCTCTCACAACCCCAGGCCCCACCTCAACGTGAAATGCTTGACAGAGCCTGGGGATCAGTGCACACAGCCTGCTGTCAGTCAGCTGCTGGCGTCACCACTAAGGAATGCTTCTCTCCCCTTCCTGAGAGCTGTAGAGGTGTTTGTCAGCAGGTTCCTGGGCTGCCCAGAGCCAAGGAGAAATTGCTCCTGTGCAAGAGCACCCAACACTGAAACCAAAGCCCTGGGCGTCCAATGTTAAGGATGTGTGTGGCACTTTTAGCAAAAAAAGGGCTGGCTCCAAGCTCACAATTCAAAAACGTCACTAAGAATCAGGAAAGAGGCTTAAGAAGAGCACAAATGATCCAGTCTCTGAAAATGAGGTCCTATAAGAAAAGGTTTGAGAACATTTTCTGCAGAAGAGATGGTTGAGAAGGCTTGGCATCTTTCAAGCAAGAGTGAAGTGACTATGGATTTTCATTACCACAAATACGATTACAATTAAAAAGTCTATGCAGCAGTAGCATACTCAGCTGGCAAGCTGTTTGAGTATGGCCAACAACAAAGATTGTCCCCTGAAGAACACTCAAGTATGCAATATAGCATGTTGTTTAGAAGCACAACATCTGGGGCCAGAATTCCTGGATTTAAATCTTGACTCCACCACTTACTAGCTTGTACAAATCTATTGAGTCTAATGACTGATGCCCACCCCCCATTGGAAACAAAGAACTGAGAACTAAATAGCATAATAGAAAGGGTGAAATGAAAAAACACGTACTCTAGTCATACAGCAAACATAGCTTGTTGGCAACAGGCCCAAAAGGGCTACTTCCCTTATTAGTCTGAACTGTGAGTTATTAAGGGTAATCATTAATGCTATCCAATAAAAATGTGTGATTTTTTTTTCCCCAGGTACATGGTGGATAAGCACTTCCCTACTTCTCTTGAAGTTGGGAGTGGTTCTGGGACTTGCTTTGACCAATAAAACATCAGTGGAACAGCTAGTGTATAATCCATTCAGGTCCCTTTTTCTTGCCTTTGGCAATTGTGAAAACATAGAAATGAAGCCTCCCTAAGTAAAGATGACAGAACATAGTCCCTCAGGTGACCTACAATGGACACAGAACAAAAATGAAAAATATTTTATTTTAAATCATTAAAATCTTGTTTCTTGTTATCACAGCAGACCCTAGCCTATCCTGAATGATTCTGTATGATTGACACAGAAACTAGAACACTTAGGGCTCTTGTCTTCTGTATCCATCACATCATAGCTTTCTCTGTACCTCTCATCTGTAAGATAGAAACCGTCTTTGGGTGGACATGCACTGATTATTCCAAGCGGCTCAGATGAGTCCTACCTGCCAACAGGTGAGGAAGATTTACCTGTTTATACCCACAATGGCCTAAGAGAAGTCCCCATGGAGATGGGCCTTATAAATTTTTTTCTTCTCACAGAAAGAACCCAAGATTATTTGACTAAAATCTAAGCTTGCCACCACAGCCCAAAGAATTTTGGGTATCTGGAGAATACTTATGGGTGAACAGAAGAACTTGGGAATAACTAATGAAGAATGAGAAGTTTAGTAAGTTGTCTAAATCAGTTGTTTTCAAGCTTTTGCCTGTATCAGAATCACCCAGGAAGCTTGTTAAAAACCCAGACTACTGGGCCCTGCCTCTGAATCAGCAGGTCTGGATAGGCCCAAGAACCTGTATCTTTATCAAGTAACCAAGAGACACCGTTTTAGAGACCACACTTTGAGAATCACTGCTCCAGAAGGATTAGCTTTAAGAAACCGGAGGCGGTGGCTTTGGTGAGGGGAATAAGTGGGGTTATAACTCTCCAGGAGTTGGACTTACCAGATACTCTTTGGAGAAATAAAGGAAAGGCCCAGTTTTACCTTTTCCACCCAAGATACTCATCTGACAGTGCATGTACAAGAACACCAATGGTCATCACAGTCATTTATCCTCATCACATAACACCCTTTACAACAAAATTGAGTTTCTTTAAGGGAACAAAAGAGGAATGTCATTTATTTGCATATTTTTTTACCTTTATTTATTTTTATTTGGTGCTGAGGATGGAACCTACGGTCTCTCACGTGCAAGGCGAGCGCTCTACTGCTGAGTCACAACCCCAGCCCCAATTTGAATATTTTCAAAACAGTTCCTGCAAGGGGAAATTATGCCTTAGCCTCCAGAGTTTCTCCAGGAGATATATCTGGATGTGTTTCAGGAAGGAGCAATTTAGGTAATTGGCTACAGCCTTCCTCTTCATCTCTATCTTCACACTCTCCTTCATAAACCTCCACTACAAGTCATTCTTCTTGACTTCTGACTCCACCAAGGCTGGTCACACCTTGCATGGGTTGTTCAGGACCCACACACGTGTGCACACACACTAATCTTCCCACATCTAAACTGTCCCCTTCCTTCAGTTTAGGGCCAGACTTCTTTCATCTTTACCAAGGTCAATCAATCACCAAGTTCTGTCAATTTCAGCTCCCAAGTATCTCCAGAATCTACCCAGTGCTCTTAATTTCTCACTCTAGCTCAATTGGTGTAGACGTTCCACGCAGTACCCTATTTCTCTGTGGGTCTTTGCCCAAGTTGTTCATCTTGACAAAACAGGTTTCAATTTAAACTAGACAAAACAGGTTTCAATTTAAACTATAGCCCTTCCCAGGACTGAGGGGCTTTCCACAGACCCTACAGCAGGTTAGAGTCTCCTTTGATCAATTCCCACAAAGCCCTATGTTTCCTCTATCACAAATAATTCATAACATTTTTGATCTTGTCATTATCTGTCTTCGTAAGCTCCTTGCCAACAGGACCACATTTGTCTTGCTCCAGAGTCCAACACAGCCCCAACACAATTTAAGTTTATGAATAAGTGTGGAAATCTTCACATTTTTTTTCCTAACCCTTTGTCTCAACGCCTTTTACAAGGAATATCCGACTACCCAGTGCCACCCAACCCCTGAGATAATCAGATATACCCATGACATCCAGGAAATGGCCTCAGAAAGAAGGAACACCTTTTCCTTGGAAACTGGATGGAATTGAGATTAATTAGAGATATTCTGGCAGGAGAAAAAAGCCTACCTATTCAGAAGTAGTGAAGGGATAGTTTTCTGTTAAGAATGAAGGGAAGGGGGCTGGGATGTGGCTCAAGCGGTAGCGCGCTCGCCTGGCATGCGTGCGGCCCGGGTTCGATCCTCAGCACCACATACAAAACAAAGATGTTAACATGAGACAGGGAAAATACCTGGGATGCCAGATGACCAGTTTATGGTGGTTGATAACATGTTGGGAAACCGTGTAGTTTAGCACCTACACCCCTCGTGGCCTAAACCAATCAGTTCAAAGGAATTCCCCTCTTGCACTAACCAATTACCCCTACCCAACTTGTTCCCACCAGTGAATGTGCAAATCAATGTTAAGAGTTGTTGTTTGATTTTCCCGCGGTATGGAATGATTTGCTGTATGATGCTGTGATGCATAGAGTATCTCCCCCAAACCTATAAAATTTCACTGGACAAAGGACTGGGACTCACTTCCTGGGACCACTGCATTGGAAACAGTTGTGAGTCCAGGCTCGAGCTTGCAATAAAGACTCTTGTGTGATTGCAAAAAAAAAAAAAAAAAAACAAAACAAAACAAAACAAAGATGTTGTGTCTGCCGATAACTAAAAAATAAATATTAAAATTCTCTCTCTCCCTCTCTCTCTTTCTCTCTTTAAAAAAAAAAAAGAATGAAGGGAAGAAGAAATGTTTGTGACAGAATTGTTTAGTGATGGAAGCCTATGCATCTCTAGCAGCTCTTACTGAAGTTGGTAACTTCCTGCACCAAGAGTTCTGATGGATTCTCCATTCAAACCTTATAAAGATGGGTGACTGTCTCACAAAGGGGACTGAATTCAAGGACCTCTTCTCTTCAGAATTCTATACACAAACTCATTTGGGGCTGGAATTTGAGGAATTCACTCTCTCATACAGAAGTTCTTTCTCCATGTAGGAGACAAGACAAACTTTACCTTCTACTACTCTCTCAACTACAGGATGAGCATCCCTTATCCAAAATGCTTAGAATTCAAAGTGTTTCAGATTTCAGAGTGTTTCAGATTTAGGAATATCTACATGGACTTCACCAGTTGAGCATACCTAATTCAAAAATCCTAAAATCTGAAAAACCTTTTTTTAATGTATTTCTTTTTAGTTACAGATTGATACAATACCTTTATTTTGTTTCTTTTTATGTGGTGCTAAGGATCGAACCCAGTGCGCCTCACACATGCTAGGCAAGTGCTCTACCACTGACCCATAACAACAGCTCCCTGAAAACCTTTTTGAGTGCCAATATAATTCTCAAATTTTTTGAGTTTGGAACATTTCAGATAAAGGATGCACAACCTGTAGTATTAAAGTCAGACCCTCCCCCACCCTGAGCCTGGCAGTCATGTCCCATGGACCACCATTACCAAAATAATTAACCAAGCAATCTCTGACAAAGTCAAAGGCTGGATTGCCTGAAGAGACCACATAAAGACAGCAGAGACCTTAAAATCTAGCCATCCTTGGGTGGCATCTGGCTCTCTACTTCTAGCCATCTGACTTTGTACAAGTGACTTTTATTTTTTTGATTCCCGGCATCTTCACCTCTAAAGAGTGATGATGGTCAACCTCTCAGGATTACTGTATTACACGAGATATGCATGTAAAGCCTCCAGCACAGAGTAAACATGCAAGAAAAGTCAGTGTCATCACAATTATAGATTTCTAATTTTAAAAGTTCTGTAGGATAATGAATCTAAACTGAAAATACTATAGAGATAAAATTACACGTTTTGAATTTACTTCAAAATAATCCAATGGGTGAAAGGGGGGGGTATGGATGAAATAAAATTATGAGCACATTGGAGTTACTGCCTTCTCTCAACTTTTATATGTTTAAATTTTTCCATAATTAAAAAATTCAAAAACAGTAAGTACTAACGCAGGAAAATACTACAAAAATATAAATACTGATGGTTTATTTTAAGATCACATTTTATTTAAGTTACAGAACATAGGGAAAATTTTATTTAAAACTTAAAGCTAATATCCCTTTGCTTCTCAAAAATAAATATTTTCTTCAGATAGACTTGCCCCAGATGAGAAGGGAGCAGAACAACTTATGCACTTTTCTTGCCTTCATTTTTTGGAAAAACAATATGTGCTGCTCGGGTTGTACATGTATTTTTATGTAGACAAACCCTGGTGACAGAATCCACCTCTGAGCAACTAGCCAGACATCAGCTGAAACTGAGCTGTGGAGCAGGAAAGTTCCCATGTTAGGAACAAAGCAGACAGGATTCAAAATGTTCAGGGATGGTGGTATCACCAGCCTCCTCACTTATAGACCCCAGCTTTGGACTCTCATGAGGCTTACCTGTGAGGCTGACTCTCAGTGTGAGGTTATATTTATTCTCATACCAGATGAGTGGTCTAGTCAGAGCACAGCTAATATGTTAGATGATGCTTCAGGGGAAAGGAAACTTTTAAGAGGCTCTGACTGTACCAACCTCAGCATATCCCTATATCATCTCTCCTTTACCATATCATCCTCTGATAGAATTCTGGAGATTGAAAA
Organism: Marmota monax; assembly: GCF_021218885.2. NCBI lineage: Eukaryota > Metazoa > Chordata > Mammalia > Rodentia > Sciuridae > Marmota > Marmota monax. Next base: position 9,475,569 of record NW_026695230.1, on the reverse strand, counting down.
ATAAAATTCTTCCCATATTTCACACTGAATCAACAAACCCACTCCAATAGTCCAATAAGCTTTGTTCTAAGCAAATAACTTTAAGCCCCCAAACTCTGCCTGGATAAGAAGAATATATAAAAATACTTACTTTTTTTTTTTTAATTTTTTATTGTGGGTTGTTCAAAACATTACAAATTTCTTGACATATCATATTCCACACTTTGATTCAAGTGGGTTATGAACTCCCACCTTCACCCCATACACAGATTGCAGAATCACATCAGTTACACATCCATTGATTTACAAATTGCCATACTAGTGTCTGTTGTGCTCCGCTGCCTTTCCCATCCTCCCCCCTCCCCCCTCCCCACCTCTCCCCTCCCCTCCCCTCCTCTCTCTCTACCTCCTCCACTGTATAACCCTGAGGGTCTCCTTCCATTACCATGCAATTTCCCTTCTCTCTCCCTTTCCCTCCCACCTCTCATCCCTGTTAAATGTTAATCTTCTTCTCCTGCTCTTCGTCCCTACTCTGTTCTTAGTTACTCTCCTTATATCAAAGAAGACATTTGGCATTTGTTTTTTAGGGATTGGCTAGCTTCACTTAGCATAATCTGCTCTAATGCCATCCATTTCCCTGTAAATTCTATGATTTTGTCATTTTTTAATGCAGAGTAATACTCCATTGTGTATAAATGCCACATTTTTTTTTATCCATTCGTCTATTGAAGGGCATCTAGGTTGGTTCCACAGTCTTGCTATTGTGAACTGTGCTGCTATGAACATCGATGTAGCAGTGTCCCTGTAGCATGCTCTTTTTAGGTCTTTAGGGAATAGACCAAGAAGGGGAATAGCTGGGTCAAAAGGTGGCTCCATTCCCAGCTTTCCAAGAAATCTTCATACTGCTTTCCAAATTGGCTGCACCAATCTGCAGTCCCACCAGCAATGTACAAGTGTACCCTTTTCCCCACATCCTCGCCAGCACTTGTTGTTGTTTGACTTCCTAATGGCTGCCAATCTTACTGGAGTGAGATGGTATCTTAGGGTGGTTTTGATTTGCATTTCTCTGACAGCTAGAGATGGTGAGCATTTTTTCATGTACTTGTTGATTGACTGTATGTCCTCCTCTGAGAAGTGTCTGTTCAGGTCCTTGGCCCATTTGTTGATTGGGTTGTTTGTTCTCTTATTGTCTAATTTTTTGAGTTCTTTGTATACTCTGGATATTAGGGCTCTATCTGAAGTGTGAGGAGTAAAGATTTGTTCCCAGGGTGTAGGCTCCCTATTTACCTATCTTATTGTTTCTTTTGCTGAGAAAAAACTTTTTAGTTTGAGTAAGTCCCATTTGTTGATTCTAGTTATTAACTTTTGTGCTATGGGTGTCCTATTGAGGAATTTGGAGCCCGACCCCACCGTATGTAGATCGTAGCCAACTTTTTCTTCTATCAGACGGTGTGTCTCTGATTTGATATCAAGCTCCTTGATCCATTTTGAATTCACTTTTGTGCATGGCGAGAGAAAGGGATTCAGTTTCATTTTGTTGCATATGGATTTCCAGTTTTCCCAGCACCATTTGTTGAAGATGCTATCCTTCCTCCATTGCATGCTTTTAGCCCCTTTATCAAATATAAGATAGTTGTAGTTTTGTGGATTGGTTTCTGTGTCCTCTATTCTGTACCATTGGTCCACCTGCCTGTTTTGGTACCAGTACCATGCTGTTTTTGTTACTATTGCTCTGTAGTATAGTTTGAAGTCTGGTATCGCTATACCGCCTGATTCACACTTCTTGCTTAGCATTGTTTTTGCTATTCTGGGTCTTTTATTTTTCCATATGAATTTCATGATTGCTTTCTCTATTTCTACAAGAAATGCCGTTGGGATTTTGATTGGCATTGCATTAAACCTATAGAGAACTTTTGGTAATATCGCCATTTTGATGATGTTAGTTCTGCCTATCCATGAACAGGGTATATTTTTCCATCTTCTAAGATCTTCTTCTTTTTCTCTCTTTAGGGTTCTGTAGTTTTCATTGTATAAGTCTTTCACCTCTTTTGTTAGGTTGATTCCCAAGTATTTTATTTTTTTTGAAGATATTTTGAATGGAGTGGTTGTCCTCATTTCCATTTCAGAGGATTTGTCACTGATATACAGGAATGCCTTTGATTTACGCGTGTTGATTTTATATCCTGCCACTTTGCTGAATTCATTTATTAGCTCTAATAGTTTCTTTGTAGAGCCTTTTGGGTCCGCTAGGTATAGAATCATGTCATCTGCAAATAGTGATAATTTAAGTTCTTCTTTTCCTATTTTTATGCTTTTAATTTCTTTCGTCTGTCTAATTGCTCTGGCCAGTGTTTCGAGAGCTATGTTGAAGAGAAGTGGAGAGAGAGGGCATCCCTGTCTTGTTCCAGATTTTAGAGGGAATGCCTTCAGTTTTTCTCCATTCAGAATGATGCTAGCCTGAGGCTTAGCATAGATTGCTTTTACAATATTGAGGTATGTTCCTGTTATCCCTAGTTTTTCTAGAGTTTTGAACATAAAGGGATGCTGTACTTTGTCGAATGCTTTTTCCGCATCTATCGAGATGATCATATGGTTCTTATTTTTAAGTCTATTGATGTGGTGAATAACATTTATTGATTTCCGTATATTGAACAAGCCTTGCATCCCAGGGATGAATCCTACTTGATCATGGTGTACAATTTTTTTGATATGTTTTTGTATCCGATTCGCCAGAATTTTATTGAGGATTTTTGCATCTAGGTTCATTAGAGATATTGGTCTGTAGTTTTCTTTCTTTGAAGTGTCTTTGTCTGGTTTAGGTATCAGGGTGATGTTGGCCTCATAGAATGAATTTGGAAGTTCTCCCTCCTTTTCTATTTCCTGAAGTAGCTTGAAAAGTATTGGTATTAGTTCTTCTTTAAAGGTTTTGTAAAATTCTGCTGTATACCCATCCAGTCCTGGGCTTTTCTTAGTTGGTAGTCTTTTGATGGTTTCTTCTATTTCCTCAATTGATATTGGTCTGTTTAGGTTTTCTATATCCTCCTGACTCAATCTGGGCAGATCATATGACTTAAGAAATTTATCTATGCCTTCACTATCTTCTAATTTATTGGAGTATAAGGATTCAAAATAGTTTTTGATTATCTTCTGTATTTCTGAAGTGTCTGTTGTGATATTGCCTTTTTCATCCCGTATGCTAGTAATTTGAGTTCTCTCTCTTCTTCTCTTCGCTAGCATCGCTAAGGGTCTGTCGATTTTGTTTATTTTTTCAAAGAACCAACTTTTAGTTTTGTCAATTTTTTCAATTGTTTCTTTTGTTTCGATTTCATTAATTTCAGCTCTGATTTTAATTATTTCTTGCCTTCTACTTCTTTTGCTGTTGTTTTTCTCTTCTTTTTCAAGGATTTTGAGATGAAGTATGAGATCATTTATTTGTTGTTTTTTTCTTTTTTTAAGGAATGAACTCCAAGCAATGAATTTTCCTCTTAGAACTGCTTTCAATGTGTCCCATAGATTCCGATATGTTGTGTCTGTGTTTTCATTTATCTCTAAGAATTTTTTAATTTCCTTCTTGATGTCTTCTATAACCCATTGATCATTCAGTAACCTATTGTTCATTCTCCAAGTGATGTATGCTTTTTCCTTCCTTCTTTTATCGTTGATTTTCAGTTTCATTGCATTATGATCAGATAAGATGCATGGTATTATCTCTACTCCTTTATATTGTCTAAGAGTTGCCCTGTGACATAATATATGATCTATTTTTGAGAAGGATCCATGTGCTGCTGAGAAAAAAGTGTAACTGCTTGATGTTGGGTGGTATACTCTATATATGTCAATTAGGTCTAGGTTATTAATAGTGTTATTGAGTTCTATAGTTTCCTTATTCAACTTTTGTTTGGAAGATCTGTCCAGTGGCGAGAGAGGTGTGTTGAAGTCTCCCATGATTATGGTGTGGTGGTCTATTAGACTCTTGAACTTGAGAAGAGTTTGTTTGACGAACATAGCTGCACCATTGTTTGGGGCATAAATATTTATGATTGTTATGTCTTGTTGGTGTATGGTTCCCTTAAGCAGTATGTAGTGTCCCTCTTTATCTCTTTTGATTAACTTTGGCTTGAAATCTATTTTATTTGATATGAGTATGGACACGCCTGCTTGTTTCCGAAGTCCATATGAGTGATATGATTTTTCCCAACCTTTCACCTTCAGCCTATGTATGTCTTTTCCTATCAAATGCGTCTCCTGTAGGCAGCATGTTGTTGGGTCTTGTTTTGTGATCCATTCTACTATCTGTGTCTCTTAATTGGTGAGTTTAAGCCATTAACATTTAGGGTTATTATTGAGATATGGGTTGTTCTTCCAGCCATATTTGTTTATTTCTGTTACTAAACATGGTTTGTTTTCCTCTTTGATTATTCCCCCCCCTTTACTGTCCTACCTCCCACTGTTGGTTTTCATTGTTATTTTCCATTTCCTCTTCCTGCAATGCTTTGGCGAGGATGTTTTGAAGAGATGGTTTTCTAGCTGCGAATTCTTTAAACTTTTGTTTATCGTGGAAGGTTTTAATTTCATCTTCCATCCTGAAGCTTAATTTCGCTGGATACACAATTCTTGGTTGGAACCCATTTTCTTTCAGTGTTTGAAATATGTTATTCCAGGATCTTCTAGCTTTCAGAGTCTGTGTTGAAAGATCAGCTGTTATCCTGATTGGCTTACCCCTAAATGTAATCTGCTTCCTTTCTCTTGTAGCTTTTAAAATTCTCTCCTTATTCTGTATGTTGGGCATCTTCATTATAATGTGTCTAGGTGTGGATCTCTTATGATTTTGCACATTCGGCGTCCTGTAGGCTTCTAGGATTTGGGATTCTGTCTCATTCTTCAAGTCTGGGAAGTTTTCTCGTATTAGTTCATTGAATAGACTGCTCATTCCTTTGGTTTGGAGCTCTGTACCTTCCTGTATCCCAATGACTCTTAAGTTTGGTCTCTTAATGTTATCCCATATTTCTTGGATGTTCTGCTCATGGTTTCTTAACAGTCTTGCTGAGCTGTCTATGTTCTTTTCCAGTTGAAATACTTTGTCTTCATTGTCTGATGTTCTATCTTCTAAGTGTTCTACTCTGCTGGTAGTATTCTCCATTGAGTTTTTAAGTTGGTTTATTGCTTCCTGCATTTCTAGGATTTCTGATTGCTTGTTTTTTATAACCTCTATCTCCCTGTATAGTTGATCCTTTGCTTCCTGGATTTGTTTGCGTAATTCGTTGTCGAAGTGATCTTTCATTGTCTGATTTTGCTGTTTAATGTCTTCCTTGATACTCCAGATCATCTGAAGCATGTATATCCTGAATTCTTTATCTGACATTCCATCTGCTGCAGCTGTTACCTCTTCTAAAGTTGCGTTGACCTGCATTGCTTGTGGTCCTTTCTTTCCTTGTCTTTTCATACTGCTTGCGTATCTTTCCTGCAGGTGCGGGCGGCCGCTCTGCTCTCTCCTTATTCCAATTGGGGTGTCGTGGCTACCACGCCGGCAGGTCACTGGGCCTGTTCTGGGAGCTGGCGGCGGCTCTGTTCTGCCCCTACTCCAATTGGGGTGACGAGTGTACCACGCCGGCAGGCCACCGGGCCTGATCCGCCGGTCTGTTGCAGGTTTGCCTACCCTGCAGGCGCGGGCGGCGGCTCTACTCTGCCCCTACTCCAAATGGGGTGACGTGTCTGTTGTACCGGCAGGCCACTGGGCCTGTCCCGCTGGTCGGTCGCAGATCTGCCCACATTTCGGGCACGGGTGGAGGCTCTGCTCTGCCCCTACTCCAATTGGGGTGTCGTGACTACCCTGCCTGCAGGACGCTGGGCCTGTTCCTGGCACGGGCGGCGACTCTGCTCTGTCACTACTCCAATTAGGGTGGTGTTTGTACCACGCCGGCAGGCTCCTGGACCTGATCCGCTGGTCTGTTGTAGGTCTGCCTACCTTGGAGGCGCGGGCGGCGGATCTGCCCTGCCCCTCCTACCACGCCTGCAGACCCCTGGGCCTGATCTGCAGGTTGATCACTGGTCTGCTCACCCTGCGGGCACGGGTGGCGGTTCTGCTCCGCCCCCACTCCAATTGGGGTCACGTGACCACCACACAGGCAGGGCCTGATCCGGGCGTGGGAGAAGGATCTGCTCTGCCCCTACTCCAGTTGGGGTGACGTGTGTACCACACTGGCAGGCCACTGGGCCTGACCCGCCAGGCTGTCACAGGTCTGTTTACCTTGCAAGTGCGAAGGGCGGCTCTGCCCTGCCCCTCCTACCACGCCCATGTACCACTGGGTCGCGGGTCTGCCCACCTTGCGGGTGTGGGTGGCGGCTCCACTCCGCCCCCTCTCCAATTGGGGTCACGCGGTCACCACGCTGGCGAGCCGCTGGGCCTGCTCCGGGCGCTGGCGGTGGCCCGGCTCCTCCCCTCTGGCTCGAGGACAAATTGAGGAGACTTGGGTGACTGTGCCTCACCCCCCCTACCAAGAGACCAACTGCTTATGTCACCGCTGGTATTGATGAAGTTCTCTCCTCCGCCGCTTTCTGATGACATCAGATCTCTGCCATGTTGGTATCCTATGCGAATGGCAGCATTTCGTTCCCCTTGCCGGGCAACCAAAGCAACGGGTGAGTCCTGACCGGCCCTCAGCAGGACCCGGACGGAGACGCAGTTTCCGTGGGCTCCTAGCCCTGGTCCAAAATACTTACTCTTCTTGAAGAATGAATTCACTATTTTCTGGAGAAAACTGCCCGGTCACAGGATGCCTGAATGCTGTGGTGTGCTGATTATGGCTAGAGAGAGAGAGAGAGAGAGAGAGATGATGAATAGAAGTCATGTTAATGAAAGGATTACAAACACAACCATCAGTAACATATGGGGGACCCTTGGTCACCATCACTCCTCACAGAAGTGGGCCTTTTCTCTGAGAGGCATTTAATCTCTCAAATCCAATTACATTGGAAAATCAAGAATTTCCAACTCAGGTGCCAAAGCCCATCTTAAAGACAAGGATTTTAATTCCAAGGAAGTCTTGACTTCAAGAGAAGATTGTGTATCTTGGAGACATTTCATGAAGTACTTACTCTAATACACTGAGGGGCTGAATAGCAAATTATTTTAAGATAGAATGAGCTAAAATAAGAATGAAGGGAAGTAGACGACACTTTCAACAGCTTATAACAACCATGAAGCAGGGAAAGAATTCTAAGAATTAACTTCCCGCCCAGAAAATTCTATCTCCTTAAAATTCTTCTCTCTACTACAAAATGTGTTCAGTTCAATGATGGGATAATAAACATTTGGGCATGTCTCTGCAACATGACCTGTGCAATTTCAACACTGGAGTTTCTATCACCCTTTGAAGTTAGCAGGGATCAGCTTCCAAGCCAAGCTGACAGACACAACCAAAGTCTGTAGGTGTTTTGTATGTTGACAAAGGCTGCCTGGTTCTTTTAGAATGGAGGAGTGAGCTCTAGAGGCTGCTAGTTTGTTCCATGAATAAACTAAACTAACATCCTCTTTTCTTTATTTAAATTTTTTTTAAATTTTCCAATCACAAAATCAGTTATTTTCAAAATTTTATAAAATATGAAAAGGAAAAAAATCATCCATGATGTCCAAATCTGGAGATATAGCTGAGTATCTTCTTATGAGTTGTTTTTCTTTTTCTTTCTATTTAAAAAAATAGTGATATATATTTTCTCCCTGCATCTTATTAATGTAGAAAATATCCTATTTCATTAAGGCTTCTTTATTTGAAATGATTAAATAATAGTCTTACCATATGGATACAATTTTTTTTTCATATAACTATTCAAAAAGTGTCACTGGGCACATGTATGCCAGGCAGTGCTATAGTTGGTACTAGAGACACAAAGGGAACAAAAAAGTCCCAACTCTATGGTGCTTATATTTTAGATCATAGTCTTCTAATGCTGGACATTTGGGGTGCCTTCCCCACTGCTACTATAATCCATGCATCTTTGAGCATAGGCTTTTTATGAAACTCTAATTATTTCCTTGTGTTAAACTCCCAGAGATGAAATTATTGAATCGAAAGGCATGGTCACTTTTTAAATCTCTTAATACAGACAACCAAAATGCTTCTGTTAGGATATTATTGCCATCTCCAAATTGAGCCCTGAGCCTCCCTGGAGATTAGTATGTCTAAATCAGCACAAAAGTTAAAAAAGAAAAGTTCTTGAAACCTATAAAGTTTTCCTTACTCTGCCCAGTGCCTAGGATAAGCTGGGCACTCAGGACTAGAGCAGCCTGGATCCTAATGAGCCAAATGTGAAGCAGGGCTGTTCCTGGCCCTCCCACCATGTGCCACCCCTACCACACCCTTACCCACCCATCCAACTACAGCTGGCCTCTCTTTCTGGGCTCCTACTCTCAAGTGAGCCCGTGGAATTCTATGACCTTATCTGGCGGGCAGCAGCCTGGTCTTTTCCTAAGAACAGCAGCTTTCAGGGGTGAGCATCTGAGGTAAAGGATGAGAAGTAGGCCCCCTTAACACCTGTTTCAGAAATCCCTGCATCATGTTCAAGGGGTAGGCTTTATTTGCATCCACTTTCTTCTAGAGTCATTTCTACTCACTGGGGAACTTGAAAATGCAAATTATAATCTAATCCTGCCTCATTTTGAGAGAGAGCGAGAGAGAGAGAGAGAGAGCGAGCGAGCGCAAGCCCACACCCTGGTTATAATGGGAATAACAATAAAGCAGTAACACCAAAATCCACTATTACCTCTAAAGGACTTTACAGTCTACAAAGCCTTCTCTTAACAGCTCAGTTGTTAACATCATGAACCCCCATCTTTATGAATGAGGAAACTGGGCTCAGAGAGGTTAAATGATTTGCACAAAAAGCTTTTGTTGGGCTGGGGGATGCAGTTCAGTTGTAGAACACTTGTCTAACATGCACAAAGTCCTAGGTTCAATCCCCAGTTTATAGCTAAATAATAAATAACTTTGTCAATAACTGATAAAACTGGGACATAAATGCAGGTCCTCTAGTTTTTAATATCTTTTTTGCATGATAACTGGACATTTCCTTCCCTTAGGGATCTGTGCGCCTGGCAGCCTCCTGGACATGATCAGAAAGTCCTAAAGACAAGACATGAGAAAAATAGCACCACTCACCACTATTCCCTGTTCCTATCTCCTGTTTTCCCCCTTGGACCCAGTGCCAAAGTTTTGAGTGAAGACACTTGTGCAGCCCTCAGTAGCTACAAGATCAGTTGGTAAATCTCTAATAGATGAGGACATGGAGCCAAGTTTTCTATGTGTCTGTAGCAGATCCATCCGCTGGTAACCACCTTGTCATACACACTATCTAACCTTCAAAGCAATTCCTGGGCTCCTTATCCCCAATCGGTATCTGCTTAAATAAGCTCAGAGCTTGGGTAAATGAATACCGAGCTGCAAGGTCTAGGCACTAAATTGAATTTTGCATGCTAACATTAGAAGGAAAATAATTTTTAAAAGTTGACCAAAAAAAAATAATATCTGCCATCTGATCAAATCTAGAGGCAGCTCCCCAAACTTTCTTCCCTAATATGGAAGCTGCCCTCTGTGCTAAAACATTCCTGGCCACGGTACCATCACCATCCTTCTGCGTTTACACCACGTTTTCAGCATGCTCACATTTGTCATCTTATTGGATCCTGGCAACTACTCACTAAAGTAGGCAGGACAGATATTTTTATTCCCATGATACACATAAGAAAAACAAGGCTCCAGGTTATGGGATGTTATTTGAACACTAAATTTTAAAAACGGGTGTGGGAGGAGGGGGCGAAGTAATGACATAATGAGAAAATACGTGAGCCGACATAATGCTTCCTGAACACTGAGGTTTTAAAATTTGGTTGTTTTTGATCAAGTACACCCAGCTTGCTAATGGAAGAGTTCCTGGATCAGCACTCTTTGAGCAACAGAACAGGAGTCAGGTCCCTGGGTTATTCCACTCAATCTTCCCAAATACCTGGTAGGGCAGGTTATGTTTCATCACCAGGCCACAGGTGAGGAAGGTGAGACCCACAATGGGTAGGCAGCTTGCCCACAGCCACAGTCAACTTCTGGGTTCTTTCCACATCACCCACTTCTGAACTCTTTCCACTCCTCCACGCTCACCCTTTCCAAACGAAGTTTGCCCATTAAACTCATTTAGATTCTGCAAGTCCTCTAGCTTTACTTGCTTTCTCTGACCCATTGGTCCTAAAGCCCCCAGTCTGCTCCATTTTCTGATTCTAAAATCCATGAAGAGTCTCATATCCTATCACCCTGTCTTAAGCACTTAGCAGGCACAGACACATCCCCTGAAATACCCGTTCTTAAACCTGAATTGCCACCTTGCTCCCTGGTAATACAGAGATGACCAAGATGGGAGCCAGATGACTGGTTTCAAAGGAGCACAGAAACTCTTTCTCTTCTATACAAGCGCTTCTGTTTCTCTTCAGGCTACTGAGAAAGCAATTTGGAAAATGAGGTAAAACACAATGTAGTCTTCAATTTCAATTCTTCCTCTTCCAGAAATGGCCCCTCAAAGAAGCATGGCAGGCAATCCCATTGGAGAAGAACCAGGGAATACACATGAAGGTGGCGAGGAAGGATGGTCTCCATGAAGGCGGGCCATGGGTAACCATCCAGGTAAATAAGCATGCCTTCACAGGCCCAAGGGTGGAGAAGGACTGGGTTAGGGCCTACAGAAGCCTGGCAGCAACATAAGAGACGTGGTAACAAAATAAAGTGAGGACTAGGGAGAACTGGAATTTGAGCAACGTAAGAACTCATCTACAACCACAAACAAGGCTAGTCAGAAGGTAAAGTCCCACAATTTCTTGCAATGTTTTTTCAAGACCAATTTTGTATTCACATAGATTTTGAGTCTAATGTGAACAGTGAGTCTGTTTGGTTAAATATAAAGGTTCCAATTACTTATTAAGATGTGTTTTTGGCGTGGAAGGAATTTCTGGAGTTGTGTGAATGATGTCCAACAGTGGCAGTCAGAGAACCCTGATAAGTCTGATTTTCTGACAGTAGTGGTATTCGCATGCTAGTGGGATGAGTCTGCTCTGTCAATACTAGCTCTTCTCTGGCCCAGACTCTAAAGGGAAAAAAACAGCTTAAAATATAAGAGAAGGACTCTATTCAGGATCTTCTCATTAACATGCTCAGCAGAACTTACCTCTTGAACCTTCTCCTCAATGTGGCTCCCTGAACACTTAAAAAGAGTCACCTCACAGGTTAAAGCCACATCCAGCACTGCCTCTTGGTGTGTAAGGCAAAGATTTACAATCTTTGTTCTAAATCCAAGTGTCTCGATAAAACTGAGAATTCTGCATAACCTAATAATATTCCGAGTTTGGGCTGAAAACTGGAAATTGAAACTTCAAGAACACAAGAAACTGTCTCTTCCTCTTCTTCAGCTAATTTAGGCCCCTCAATAATGACATAGCACCAGATGCGGTGGTGCACACCTGTAACCTCAGCAACTTGAGAGACTGAAGCAGGAGGACCACAAGTTTAAGGCCAGCCTTGCTAAGTGGGACCTGTCTCAAAAAATAAAAACAGCTGGAGATGTAACTCAGTGGTAAAGTCGCCTAGGTTCAATGTCCAGTATAAAAAAGATTAAAAAAAAAAAAAAGTAGCAATCAACAGTTGAAATGGCATTGCCACACTCACTCAACATTTCTTAAGCTCCTTTTGGTTTATTTTATTTAACGCTTTTACAAAATAGCTTGTTTAGTACAGTGTCACCATGGTTAATGTGGCATTGCTAAGGAAGCTGAGACTCTTACTAAAATGGTCTTTCAAATTAGCACTATTTTTTAGAAGTGTTAAGATTTTATAACAGCTGGCTGCATATGGGCATTCCTCTGGCAGGCCTTTCTTCCAGAAGCATGGGAATCAGGCCTTACGACCCAATGCATGGTCCCCATGCTCTCTCCAAGTAGAAGTTATCAATTCAGCACTAATTGACTTTCTTCAACATCTGCCCCTACCAACAAATCAGCCCAGAGCTCTGAGGCAGAAAATGTGGGTTCCAATAAGAGCAAACCACCCCCTCTCTGAGCCTCAGTCTTGCATTGGCAAACAGGGGACACAAATATTCCAAAGATTGTTGGAAGGTTACAATTACAGACATATATGAAAAAGTCTTGTACAACATTTGACATATAGAAGACACTCAATGTTTGCTGAACCTGACTGTGCCTTGATTATGGCAATGACTGATAGACATCTAATTTTTTTTTTAAGAGAGAGAGAGAAAGAGAGAATTTTTTAATATTTATTTTTTAGTTTTTTGGTGGATACAACGTCTTTATTTTATTTTTATGTGGTGCTGAGGATCGAACCCAGCGCCCCGCGCATGCCAGGCGAGCGCTTTACCGCTTAAGCCACATCCCCATCCCAACATCTAAATTTTAACAAGGAAAAATAGAATGATCCTTCTTCCCCACAAACCCAAGATTCATCCAGGCTTCCCAATTTCCAGTAACAGTCCAGTAATAGTCACTATCCAAAACCCTGGAGTCATCCTCTGTTCCTTTCTTTACTTTAACCTCCCTGTATAAGATGTATGCACGTCCTATTGCCTTACTAACAAAACGTGCTCTGCATTCATCCACTTCTTTCCATCTCCACAGCTAGCACCCTGCTCATCTCTTGATTAGACGCGGCAACAGCTCCTAATTGTTCCTTCTGTTTCTACCTTGGCCTCTGTACCTTCACCAGAAGCCTGTTGGATCTTTACAAATACAAGTTAGATCATGTTGTTTTTCCTACATTAAACCTTACAACAGTGACACATGACACAGAGTAAAAATAAGCTTCTTACCTTGGCTTACAAAACATGAGATGACTTGCATCCTGCCTAGTCTCAGCATCATCGTGTAACATCTTCCCCTGGCCCATCCTACCCCAGCCACAGTGTCCTCCTTTCTGCTCCTTGAATACCAAGCTCTTTGCTACCTAACATCCTTTATACCCAATGTCCTTTTAGCCTGGATGTTCTTCCCCCTCCCCTACTCTCATAGCTCGTTCCTTGTCATTCAGACCTCAGCAAAATTATCACCATCAGCAAGCCCTTCCCAGCAGTGTCCCTTCATATTACATCACCCTTTTTTAGTTATTACTAGGTGTTATTTTTCTCACTGAGGTACGTGTGTGATTACTGTTGGTCTCCCTGACTAGCACATGAATTCCATGAGAGCAAGACCCTTGATGTCTTTCCACTACTGTATCAGCCATAACAGTGCCTGGTACACAGAAGGGGCCCAAAAATGTCTGCCAAAAGAATGAATGAGAAAAAATTATGAAGACTCTTACCTTAAATTTGAGGTTATACCTAGAAGTGAGCCAGGAATCCTACAGAAATCTGAACTTAGGTAAAAGAGAGATGAGCCATTAGCCATCAGAATGCCAGAGGAAGGAAGAGTGAGACACCAACACACCACAAACACTTGATCCTTGGCGCTCCTGAACTGTGTTACAAAATAATTTGTAGAAATTAGCCCTCCCCTGCAACTCCCCCTCACCCTTGCAAATGAATGTTAATACACTCAACAGAATTAAAGAATGGAATACAAACACCCTAGAGGAAATTACTGAGTGATTAAAAACACAGAAGGACAACACAAACATCACCTCTCTCTCCCTTTTGTGAACCAGAGAGTTTAGGGTGTGAAGCCTACAATTTGGTGACTGATTATACACTCTAGTATTGCTCTCTACTTACTTTACAGGCATTTTTTCTCCTCCCCTCTTCCCAACCTTCTACTCCTCAGCTCCTGAAGGGTTGGGAGCAGCCACTCCTATCACTGCAGCACAGGAATGGGAATGCCCATGCTGCAGCACCTGAACTCCTGCATTTCAAGAACCTAGGCACAAGGCCATGACACCTCCAGGGAGAGGCTGTGTAGAACCCAGCTTATTCGCTGATAGCAGCTACCCAATGCATCACAGAGCCTTAGAGAGTAGGGGAGAGAGGGGCCCGTAGGCTCTAATGAAGGATCCTACCTTGGGCTGGGAGCCTCTACCAGCCCCCAGGGAGCATGGAGCAGACCACAACAGAGCCTGCCTGCTTCCACACTATCCAGATCTGACTTATACCCCACACCAAACTATGCAGCACTCAAACTATGCAGCAGCCAACTAGGCCCAGTTAGGCAAAGTAGGTCCAGCCAAACCCAGGCCCATCACCTGAAGGGCAGTCATCAACTGTCCTCCTTATTCAAAGGTGCCAAAAGGGGCAAAGCCAGGCATAAAGGAGTCACAAACTAACTGAATACCTCACAAAAAGGGAAGTGTGTACTTTCCAAATCCTGGACTTAACATACTGAAGTGTTCCAGCTGGGAATACTGGTGAATACCTGTAGTCCCAGTGGCTTCGGAGAGTAAGGCAGAAGGGCTTGGAAGTACAAGGCCAACCTGGGCAATTTAGCAAGACCCTCAGCAACTCAGTAGGATTTTGTCTCAAAATAAAAAGGGCTGGAAATGTAGCTCAATGGTGAATCACCCTTGGGATTCTATTCTCAATACCAAAACAAAAACAGATTGAAGTTTTCCAGCATAATTTGAAAAACTTTGTTTCATAGGTTTCTCCAGAGATTTTCAGATCCTCTCAGTGGCTAACTCATTTTGTGAAGGAGCTCCTCTGCCCCAGTAACCTGGGCTGCAAACTGCTTCCTGAGGTCTCACAGGTTCTCAATACCCAGGAAAAGATTAGAGTCAAACTCTTCATAGAATGAGGAATCAACCCAGAGAGCCATTCCCCTAGCTTTTTCAAAAGGAAGTTGGCAGAGAAACAATGTAATAAGAACCAAGTATCAGTTTTGTTCTGACCAACCAGTTCCATGGCCTGAACAAATCACTCAATGTCTCTGGGCCCTCATTTCCTCATCTATAAATTGAAGGCATTAGACACCCGACTGGAAGGGCCACATGAGGTTTCCACAAACCTTAAAAAGATCAGAGTTGCGCAGAATGGAGTTCAAATCCCAGCACTGCCACATACTGGCAGTGCATGACCTCCACTGATGAGTTTGTGTGTGTGTGTGTGTGTGTGTGTGTGTGTGTGTGAGAGAGAGAGAGAGAGAGAGAGAGAGAGAGAATGAATGTGTGTGTGTGTGTGTGTGTGTGTGTGTGGCGGGAGAGATAATTCTAACACTGCAAAGGTGTTGTAAAGAGTAATGATAATGTGCCCAGGCCACAGGAGACACTTCAATGCCTTCTATATTTTTCTTCTGCTAACTCTAAAATGGCACTCAGAGTTGTCTTTTCCCATGTTGCAAATTCCAGCAGTATTAGCCTATGACAGGACAGAGGCTCAAGAATACGTTTTCTTCCATTTGCATTAAGACATAACACCCAGCACCCTGTTTAATTTCTATTTAAAGAATTTGCCTGCCAGGCAAAGTGACGTAAGGTCAACAGGCACCTGCCGTCAGTCCCACTTCTGTCCCTCATAGAGTTGAGTCCTATGGTTCAGAAAGTGCAGCCTAAAATAAACTGCCTCCCCAGTAGGCCCATCTGAGCCAGGGACACACATTCTACAGAAGTTGTAAAACTTCAGGGGAAACACTTTCAACCTCAGAATACTCAGTTTTATGCTTCTGTTTAGCTCTTAAATAAGTCAGGTTCCTCAAGTGTAAAATGAGAAGGCTGAACCAAGTGCTGTAAAGATCTTCCATTTGGCTGTAACATTTTAAGACACCAAGGATCATCTCAAACTACTGCCATCCAAGGAGCCACAGATTGAAATTTAATGACACTATCTGTAACTGAAAACACAAAGAGATGGAAGCACAACCGTGGTCCTCCCCACTCTCACCAGCCAAGAGAATGTTTTCTGTACTAATATCAGGGAGGAGTAGTTAAAGCTACTTTTATCCTATTTATTCTTAATTAAATTGCACTGTTTTTTATTTAACTGCAGACACTCCCAACCATCAAAAACTCTCTTTCTTTATCATTACTTGGCTTTCACAAATAAAAATATATTGCAGCAAACTGAACCCCTATGAAACCAGTTCAGGAGTAACCTGCTCTCTCGTTCTTTCTGGGAAATGGAGCAAACAGGCTCACTCTCTCTTTGAGCTCCATGTTCAGAATCATGTCTTTTCCGGCCACAGCCTTATGAAATCCAGATTCAAGTCACACAGGGAGGGAGACTCCCAGTCACCCAGTTCTCTCTCAATTTCACTTCATGAGCAGCTGCCTCCCAAGGTGTTACAAATCCAGCAGCCACTTCCTCCTGCTCATTCATTCTCCCTCCTCTCCATCCCTTACACAAAATCTGGCAACCAGAAAGGAACACAGTTCTAGCTCTGAGTCACTGCCTCACTGTGGCCACAGGGAGCATTGGCTAGTGGTAAAGCAAGGCAGGCACTTTGGTCTGTAGGGCCCAATGCTTCTGTTCTTAAGAGACTGGTGGGGATAGGCTGCTTCTCTAGAATCAAAAGTTAAGCAACAACC
The DNA here is from genome assembly GCF_021218885.2 of Marmota monax. NCBI lineage: Eukaryota > Metazoa > Chordata > Mammalia > Rodentia > Sciuridae > Marmota > Marmota monax. The sequence continues at coordinate 9,459,097 of NW_026695230.1, read as the reverse complement.
CAACTTCTAGCTCTGGGTTGAAATAAGCCCCCAAACAGAGCCTATCTTTGATGAAGAAACAATGACTCTTTCATCAATATTTCACACGAGTCAGGACAGGGAAGGAGTTGAGCAGTTTACAAGCCACCATACCCACACACCCTGGTAACAATCTATAATTCTTTCATCACTGCTTGGGATGGCTACGGCTCTCTCAGCACCAATTTCATTATCTGGCTGTCATTCTCAAAAACAGGCATGGAAAGGAAAAGGGCAGAGGGGCCAGAAAGAGAAACTAAGGCACCAAACCCACAAATCTACATGGAGGCTTTTTTCATTGCAACCTACATAGATCTGTGAGTTACATGTAGGTGATCAACAGAATATAATCTCCATAGGGCAAAGACTAATGCTTTTGCAGCTATGTCCCAATGCTCAGTAGTACCCAATAAATCCTCACTTAACGAGAATGGGGGGAAAATTTTTGTTTTGAGTCTACTTAGGATGACAGTTTTACTAAAACTTGTTTCCATTATCACCATTACTTTTTTCCTTTTAGAAATCTCTATATCCTTCATAATTCTAATACTGCCTATAGTGCAATATTAGGAATATCTCTATATAGAGAGATGATTAACTATAACACTAATGAAGCTGAAGTTTTAGAGCCCCCTCCAAGGTCCCAGGAAGGGCTCTATCAACACACTTTTCTGCAATTTTATGTACTTTTAAAGAAGGCCTTCAAAATTGTATAAACCTCAAGTCCCACAAAATATTAATCTGCCACAGCAAAATAGACAAATCAATGACTTGCAAGCCTTCTTAACATATATTCTAAGGGAATTTGTTTTGACAAAACTTGTTTAAGCCATGGAAGAAATATGTCATGGCCAATAGATACATCCTAATCAATCAAAAATCAATTGCTATAAAGACTGGATTAGGTATAAGAGCACAAAATCCTTATGTGTTTAGCACTCTGAGTGCTTTAGGGGTAAACAATGATTAATCACCCCACTGAATAGAGGTTTATAATCCAATGGATAGACTGATATGAACATCAACAGATACATATTTCATATGTATCACACATGCACAATTGAAGTAGGTGTCAACAGAATTGCAAAGCCCATCCACTAGCTAGGCATCAATCAACCTTGTTAGCTCAATAACCCTAGAGGGTGTGCTATTTGCTCTATTTTGCAAATGAGAAAATCAAGGCCTAAATTAGTCAAGAGCCTTTCCAAGACCACATAACCAAATCTACCCAACTCCAAATGGGGATGTTTTCTTAGTGCTGATACATGAGTCAATGACCACATGCTTTACAGATTCTCCAAAATGTCTGGGAGTCATGTAGGCTTCAGAGGTAGAGGAGCCACATCAGGTACCAGCAGAGGCTGGCAGGCTTCCAAGGCTCACACTCTAGGGAGTGGAAGAACAGGAAGTGCCAAGAGCTTATTCATCAGATACCTAGGTATTAACCCTCATTCACCAGGCAACACCTTAGCAGGAATCAGTAACAGCTACTTGGGGGTAAGAAGGGGCCACATGAGAGCAGTGACCCTGAAGTGCTTCCTCCAAACTCCCTGGTCCTGCTTTCCTTGTTGCCAGATGAATTGTGCTATAGCACAGTTCTGGTTCCATTATCTCCTACCCACACACCCTCCATGGCCACCCATTGCTGAAGCCTCCTTATCTCTTACCACTTCTCTATACCCCTGGGTCCTGCCAAATTTATCTGTCCACCAGTCACCTGCCTTTTCTACCCCTGAGCTTTGACTCCTGTTGTCCTCCTCCCTCATGAATTCTGCCCAACCTTCCAGGCCCCTTCTCTTCCAAGTGGCCCTTCCTGATCACTCCAGGCCACTCTAATTTTTTCCCTCTTCAACATTCTCAGCACCAAAGGCTTATATTCCTCATAAGCCAAATATACTTCCAACTCTTTGCATGTTATTTTCTGAAAATTATTTACATGTTACAGAAGGGTATAGACTAAAAAGCATTTCCCTTCTCTGCCTCTAATTAAGTATCAATCCCAGAGTCAGCTTCCTTTACCAGATGCTTGTGTTGTTTTTTGGGTTCTACATTTATGAGATTTCTATGCATTTAAAATTCTATACACACATAAATGAAATACCTACAGAAGTAGAATAAAACTGTACATGTTCTACAATTTGCTTTTGATTTTACTTATCATGGGCTCCTTCTCCAAATCTATATGCAAAGGTGAACATAGCAGCTCCCCTAGTGCCCCCCACACCTCCCAGAGCAGCCCTTCAAGAGAGATGAACCAGGAGCTCATCCCATATGCCAGCCTACCCCCATTTGTATCAGATATCTCAAATGATAATTTATAAATTGTCCCCCAAATGAATTTTATTTGTGCTATATAGATGTTTAAAATTCAGCCAAAGTTTGAAAGTAGAAATTTTTCATATAAAAATCCAGCTCATTTTGGAAAAACAAAAACTGTAGAAACACTGGGCCCAATGAGAAGTAGAATGAACCTTTTGGTTCACTGAAGTCTCCACTACTTTCTACTGATTCCAAATGTTGAGATGAACACCTAGTGCTACTTATCATCACTCCCACATTTCTAATTTTCTTACAGTAATTTCTTCATACCCACATATCAGTCATACTGGGAAAAAATATAAATGGGGTGTTATAAGTATTTAAAAAGCAAATTAGAGCACATAAATGCAGGCTACTAAGCCTCTATACACATTTGAGTTTTGCAACCCCCATCTTGTACCCACACCACTCATTTTAGAGAATACATTCCTTTTAGGAAGAAGATTGTTTCAAGAGCAAAGATTTTAGGCTGGAGATGTAGCCTAGAGACAGAGTGCTTGCCTTGCATGCATGAGGCCCTGGTTTCAATCCTAGCATCACAAAAAAGTAAAGGTTTCTTGAATTAGAGTAAGAACTAAAGGGAGATGGCACAAAATTGGTCAAGAGTTTTCCTTCTCACAAAAAATCTTAGAAAAATCTTCCCAACAACTAAGCAAGTACACCTACCCTTTGGCTTCCCTGCCTGGGCTCCTAAAGAGGCAAAACTCACATCACAACTCTTCGTTCCAGACACTGAAAAATCCTGAAAGGCACTATAAGTAGTGCCATCCCTAAAGAATCCAAAGGTGCCAGTGCATGCAGCCTTGACAGACACCCAAAAGGGCTCTGACAGTAGGTATGAGCTCCAGAAAAGCATTTGACCCAGTACTGCCTAGGACCAGATCACAGACCTCCCTAAACATCCCCCAAAATGCAAAGCCTACTGTGGTCTTTAGAGCCCAAGCCCTGGGATCCAGGCCTCAACAGCCCCTCACATCACATATAAGGAAACTGCTCTGGAAAATAATCATAAAAAGGTGCCTCTGTCTTTTTAAAATAATTTTTCTAACTGGGTGTTCAGGAGAAATCCTACGTGACTCAGCACAGTGGCACACACCTGTAATCTCAGCAAATCAGGAGGCTCAAGCAGGAGGAGCAAAAGTTCAAGACCAGCTTGGTCAACTTAGTGAAACCCTGTCTCAAAAAAAAAAAAAAAAAGAAAGAAAGGGTTGGGGAGGTAGCTCAGTGGTCAAGTACCCATGGGTTCAATCCCCACTACTGCCAAAACAAAAAGGCTCATAATTACTCTATGATCAGACCTGAAGCCTATTGCTTTACTCGCCCCGCCCCCAACAATAATGAGTAACATCAGTGTATCTGTACATTCATTTAACAAATATTTGAGAGCAGACTAGAGTCCATTCCCACAATGTCTTACACCTGAAAGGTGAGTAACTGAGAAGAGGGAAGGGGGTATGGAGAAATTCAGTCTCTATATCCTGCTAGAGGTGAACAAAAGGACAGAGTTATTCAGATTTTCAAATTCATGAGTGATAATCTGTCTTCTTAGTCAAGAGCTATAAATTCTTAGTCGGTTTATGAAGCCAACTTGAGACCTCTTTTCTCACAGAGGGTAATCCTTGCTTTCTCCAAATCATAATATTGAGAGTTTTAGAGCTGAAAATGACTCAGAGCTGGCCTCATCCAATCTCTGTTTTGTAGATGAGGAAACTAGGGCTTGGAAAGATTAAGAGAATTGCTGGAGGTCATGGGTATTACCGAACCATAAATTAAAACTAGGTTCCTGTAAACAAGGGTCAAGGGGGGGAAAAATCATACATTGTTTTAAAGTTAATTTCCTTCCTTAAATAAAATCCATCTTCCAGTAAAGAATTTCCACTAGCAAACATTAAAAAAAAAAAAAAAAAAATTTAGAGCTGGGAATCCCTGAGTCCAGCCAAAGGACCTTGCACAGAAATTCAGGATCCTTGGTCTGGATTTGAGTGGCCTATAAAATCCCCTAGGGGAGAAGCCGTATGAAGACAGAGGCAGATACTGGAGGAACACATACATAGCCAAGGTATGCCAAGAAATGCCAGCAGTCACCAGAAGCACAGAGACACACTGGGATAGAACCAACCCACTTGACACTTTGATTTGGGATTTCTGGCCTCCAGAACTGGAAGAGAATGAATTTCTGTTGTTTTAAGTCACCCAGTTTATGACAATTTGTTATGTCATCCCTAGGAAACTAACACAGAATCTGTATTAGTTTAGTGGCCTTAATTTACTACAAACCCAATTAGTTAACAATGTGGAAAAACTGTCCCAAGGGCCACTAGGACCTTAGGGCTCAGTTAATACTAGAGTCGAAAACAAGGGACATAAAATGTTTTTCAATTCTGAACTGATCAGACACCAACCAAATATTGTTTCCATTTCTGGGAACCACATCTACAGATCAGAGTAGAAAGCTGGAGTAAGCCCAGGGGAGATGGGCCAGGCCTGGAGAGGCTCAAATACGTCAAAGCCACAATCACTGAAGGAACTGGAGTTTGATGGCCTCAGTAGGCTCAGGGCACACAACTGCTACCTTCATCTCAGAAGCACTATCAAGAAGCAGAGCTATCTTATTTGTTTCCTGAGGTCTAAGAGTTGAACTAGGATCTGTGGATGGAGCCATTGGGAAGCATATTTTTCAAGAATTAAGTGTCAACAACCATCACATTAGCTGGATGCATTCTATTGGTGGAAGTTTCTAAGTCCAAGCCAAAAAAAAAACACCTGGCCAGGATGTTGGTAATAAAAGAACACAGCCCCCAGGCCTCTAATCTGTGGAGATGGTCATATGTTCCGCTCCAGCTCTGAGTATCTATGAATCCATGAAATACACCTATGCAGCAATTACATGAGTCCAGAGAAGTCTGAAATACATGGGTAAGATGTAAAGACCCTGAGCATGAAGAGAAACCTGTTGTGGGAAAGTAAAAGCAAAGCTCTGTCCAGAGCAATGGCTGAGAATCTATAGCCAGGCAGGTCCCAGGGACCTGGCAGCAAGAGCAGATGGTCACTGCCTACCACAGAGGCTATTTAAGGTTCTTCAAGCCTTTTCTCACAGGAGACTTAGACTACAATTGACAATTTCTATGTCAAGCTTTTCTCATTATTATTATGTATTTCTCACAGTCCTGGAGGCTGGGAAGTCCAATATCAAGGTGCCCGCAGATTCAGTGTCTGGTGAGAACCCGTTCCTCATAGTACCTCTTGCTGCTTTCCTGACATGGTGGAAGGGGCAAACAACTCCCTAAAGCCCCTTTTATAAGGGCACCAATCCCATTCATTTTTCAAGTTTTCTCTTCCAGGCACACAGCTTTAATATTCCAGTTAATGACCAGGACCCATTAACAGACCTCTGGAACTATAACAAAAGTAATAGTCACCATTTCCTGAATACCTACTGTTACAACTATTCAAGATGTTTGATGTGTTATGTGTTTGCCTCTGATGTATTGTCTCTAATGGTCACTTCAACACCATAAAGTATTATCATCTTAGGAAACTGAAGCATAAGAGAAGTTAAATCATCTGTCCAAGGCTACACAGCTGGAAAGATTTAGAATTCCCACTAGAATCCAAGTCCAGAAAGCCAAATTCTTCTGCATCACGATGTTTCCTCTGTGTCTTACTGGGAGCATTTCAATTGTTTAAGGTAAGTAATACCAGACAGGTAGAAAGGAGACAAGTGGTGTTCCCTCTTAGACTTATCACCTCATCTATAAAGTAGGAAAAGGTTGGAGATGATGAACTCAGGGAGCTCTTCCAGTCCTGAGAAGTTGTGACATTGAGGCAGGACCACTCTAGAACCCACTACAAGGAGGACACAGACAGTAATATTTCCCATGCTGCTTCAAAGTCAGAGCAGTAACAGAAGGGGGAAATCAAGACCAGGCACAAAGTCAGCTGCATGACCTCAAAGGCAGGTGTGCAGTGCACAGTGACCCACATAAATCCTGACCTTTAAGCACTTTACTCGATAAACTGGGGCGTGCTGTTAAGTATCAGCACACAGATCTGAGGGCTCACTGCTCCCAGAGCCCAGGAGACATCCGTGAGGAATTAAAGCATAGGGTCTTTGTTTGGAAAAGATAGTTACCCAGGGTGTAAGAGGTAAAGCAGCCTAGCCACATTCCAGTGGGAGGAGCTTCCTGCAGCTGTTTTCCCCACAGTATTCAACACACCCTGCTCCAGACCTCCCGCTACCACAAAGCCTCCTATTTCCCAACTGCCTCTTCCAAGAGTCTCCTAGCAGTGCTATAGACAGAGCTTAGGGACTCCAGAGACCCAAGAGATGGGGAGGGGGAGACTGCTAAGGGTCTGAGGTACTCCATACCCCGCTGAGGGGAAGGACTCCGGACATCAAGTCAGGGAGGGGCTCCCTCTGCCTATCTCACTTCTAGAAAATGGCAAAATGGGATGATTCTGGAAACCCGCCCAGCCAAACTAGTTTCCTCTTCAATTTCCTAGTGATGCCCATTCAGGAAGGGAGTCCCAGATTGAAGAACAGGGCAGGAAGAAGGTGCCTGACCCACAGAACCCCAAGTACCAGGAGTTTCCAGTAAGAGCACGCCACTGAGTCTACGGAAAATATCCTGATATACCTTTCTGGTTTTATACTAGTATTTCTTTCTTTTCTTTTTCTTTTAGGTCTTTCACAGAGACAGGGGTAAAACAGGAGAGAGGAAGGGGTAGGAGAGAAGCACCAAGCTCAGTTAAAAGAGTCTGGAGTCAGAACTGGGTTCCAATAACAACTGTATTCCAACAGTATACGTTCGTAGATACTTTCTAAATCATGCCTGACATCAGGAGGTGAACCCCAGGATAGATACTCTTTTTTTTTTTAATTTTTTAATATTTATTTTTTTAGTTTTCGGCGGACACAACATCTTTGTTTGTATGTGGTGCTGAGGATCGAACCCGGGCCACACACATGCCAGGCAAGCGCGCTACCGCTTGAGCCACATCCCCAGCCCAGGATAGATACTCTTGATGGGGTCTCTTCTCCCTAAAGAAAATCTATCAGCTCCCCATAGCCCTAACAGAGGACCCACCATGCCAGTGTGCTGGACTCTCCTGCAGATACCAAAAACTGGGAGCATGGGTAATGGATATGGAATCAAGTAAGATAAATGAGAGGTATCCATAACAGTGACATCAGTGAGCTTGTCATATGACATATTCTAGGCACTCTGCAGGCATTATCTCAGGAAGTAGGTATTATTATCTCCATTTTATAGATGGGGAAATTGAGGAATCAGAACCATTAAGGGGTTTGTGTTAGATAGGGTCAGAGCCAGGATTCAAACCCAGGCCTTTAGATTGCAGAGTTGTGGTCAAAGGTTGGACTACTCCCAGTGAAGACAACATCACAAAATCAGTTCCTTTACATTTCCAAGGTAAGAAGAAAGCTCTATTACGGAGGATTTAATAGACATTACTAGGTTCTCCACCTTCTGAAAATAAACCCCCAGGCCCCCACATCCCTATCTGGAAGTCCCAGTACTCTGGCATGGGTACTGACTAGAAACCTGCAGATTAGATACCAGAACTTGCCGATGATCTTTAATCTTTGAAGGCCATGTAAAGAAACTGGGAGTGCAAAGCATCCTTGCCTCTGCACCATCCACCTGTCCTGTGCACTTCTTACTTTGGAGAGAGTTGCACATCACTGATTCTGAATCACATATTTAAACTGTGTTTTTCCAAATCCAGACCCAATTCCCCAGCGTCAAATTGTGTCAGTGGGGAGGGATGCAGACTGCAGTGTGAGAGTGCTCACTGAATCGCATTCTCTGCTAGTGATGGTATCTGATGCATGTTAAACACCTCCCTGCAATTCCTCAAGTGTCTATTAATCAGTGAACCAAGAATACAGAGGGCACCAAGGAAAATCTGCCATTGCAGGGAAAAAGGCAGATTGTTAGAGGCCTCCTTACTGATGCACAAAGCCAAGGTGGTGATAATATCAGCCCAATCATTGAGACACTTTGATCCGCTGGCCACAAAGCAAGATAATAAAAGAGTTCCCAATTCAAAAGGGATACTGGCTGAACCAAGGAGAGAATTGACCAAAATTGTTTAAAAGAGAAACTTGGGCCAAGTGCAGTAGTACAAACCTATTGTCCCAGCTTCTCAGGACAGAGGCTGAGGCAGGAGAATTGCTTGAACCAAGGATCTTGAGACTAGCATGGGCAACATAGTGAGATCCTGTTATGGTTTGGATAGATGTCACCCGAACGCTCATGTGTAATACAAAGCAAGAAGGTTTAGTGATAAAATGATTGAGTTATGACAGCCTTAACCCAATCAGTGAATTAATCCCCTAACAGGGATAAACTAATTAGTAACTATAGGCAAGGTAGGGTGTGTGGAGGAAGGCATGCCTTTGGGGTATATATTTTGTCTTTTGTTGAGCAGAGATCTCTCTCTGCTTCAGGGAGACCAAGTGAGAAACCACTTTCCTTTGCCTCCCCTTTTCACCCCTATGTTCTACCTCAGGCCCCAAGGAATGGAGTCAGCAGTCTAAGGACTAAGACCTCTGAAACCATGAGCCCCCAAATAAACTTTTCTTCCTTTAACCATTCTTGTCAGGTCTTTTGGTCATAGTGGTGAAAAAAACAGACTAAAACAGACCCAATTATTCATTCATTCATAAATTAATTAATAGCAAATAAGTAAATAAGATGAAAGAGTAAGATGGAAAAATCATTTGCTCTTACAGAACTTTAATTTTTCCCTTATTGTAAAATAGCCCTAGAATACTATCAGATCTCTGGTTCACAAGAATAGCAAGATCCATAATGATTCCCAAGGTTCTGCCTACCTGCTTTTTTATGCTATTCTCCTCCCTGGGAAAAGCTCACGCCCCTAAATCTGTCTCTGAGTGTTGCCTACTCTTCAGTCCCAGATCCTTAAATCCAATTGTCTACAGGACACTTCTATCACAATGTCCTCTAGGCACAATTACATCACATATCCAAACTACCACCCATCTTTTATTTCCCATCTTGGTGAATGTTACCACCATTTAATGATTTTCTACCAGGGGTATTTGGAAGAATGGCATTGACATTTTTCTTATCACAACAACCGGGGGTGAGGGACATTTAGTGAGCAGGAGGCCCAGGATGCTGAACAATACCATCCCGCACAATGAAAAGCTGTCCCTCCAAAATATCAACAGTAACACCAACTAGGACTTGGAAGTTAACCTACAACTTTCCCTCACTCCTCATCCATCTTCAAGACTAGTCAACTCTACTTCCTACATCCCCAGTCTGGCCCATCCTCTCCCTCCCTACAACCACATGGGGATGACCACACTGGTCTTAAAGTCACCCTCCTATACCCGTACCCACTCACCCATTCCCAACTCACTTTCTTTTTTAAAATTCTTTTTTTTTTAAACTATGGATTGAACCCATAGTTCAATCCACTGAGCCACATCTCCAGTCATTTTTCATTTTTATTTTAAGACAATGTCTCACTAAGTTGCTGAAAGTCTTGCCAAGGCTGGCCTCAAACTTGATCCTCCTGCCTCAGCTTCCACAGTCAAGTTGTGGAGATTATAGACACACACTACCACATCTGGCCCTAATTCACTTTCTGTGATTCTCCCACAGCTATCTGTAAGACTTCTAAACTTGGAAGTTGTGCCACTCCTTGGATTAAAATCCAATCAGCTCCCTCCCCTACTGCATTACAGCTTAAACCCAACCTAACAAACAATGCCCTTTGTCTCTTCCCTGCCTCAGGGTTCAGCACTCTTACAGGGATACCCAGGTTGTGGGTGCCTCAGTATCTTTGCACACACAATTCTCTTTTACTGAAGGCTGGGTCCCTATTTCTTTAGCTATCTTCTATTTGTCCTTCAAGACAAATGCAAGGGTCACCTTGTTCTAGAAGCCTTCCCTGACACCATCCTGAGTTAAGGGCCTGCTTGTGCACAGTGGGATCACATTTACTGCCCATTTTGATAATTGCTGCCATGCTTATTCTGCCTCTGTTGGCTCAGAGCATCACATACAATGTAAGCTAAATGAATAGCCAATGAATTAGAATTAACAGCTTATAAAGCACTGACAGCTGACAACAACCTGAAAAGGTAGTTACTGTCATTATTACCATTTTATGGAGGAAATAAAATCTCTTACTCTAGGTTTAATATGACTGACTAAGGGAGGGAACTAAGACTTGAATCTGGTTCTCTGATGGCAAATTCTTTGCTGTTTGTCACAACACCATCCTACATGAAAGGTTACAGAACAGACATCCAGGTGGGTGCGGGAGACATCATCATCCTGTGTTCCTTAGACCTCACTGCAGACAGCTCTGGAAAACCCATCACATTACCCAGCTGCACCCCACTATACTATACCCCAATCATACTGTGCAGAAACCTCAAAGCCTACCAAAGAGCCTGGTTTTACTGTCAGAAAGCCACACTCTACCAGCATGCAGCATGATGGCTCAGTATGCTGGCTGGGTGCAGGGAGAGATGGGATTGTGGAGGACTAGTGATAAGTGGCAGCATTCAAAGTTGCCATGCATTAAGTTCCCACTGCGTTAAAGGGGCTACCCCACAGAGAAGGTGTATCCTGCAAGACTTCTGAATGCCTGTGAGGGGAGGGGCGGGGGGGAGGCAGAAAGCAATCTGTCCCGCTGTGCCATGTGAAAGGCTGATAGTTCCTAATTACTTTCTGAGGGTTTTCATGAGCACCTCACATATGCCATTTTGCTTCAGGAACACAAAGCAATTAGAAATGGGGCTTCAGACTTTATGGCTGTAATGGTGACTGCAGTGGTGAGCATTCCCTTGTACACACACACATTTGGCTCAAATGTGAATTTAAAAGGCGATTAAGGAAATATGCAGTTTGGTAAGGCAAGCCTCTCTGGGAGTAAGTAAAATGACAAATGCTCATTTCAGGGCTCTGGGTGGCAATCACTACCCACTTCCATGATGTATTCAGACATCACCATGACAACCAAGGAAAGGCTTCCTTCCTCTGTGGCAAAGACAATAGAAATTTTAATTAAGGCCATTCATTTTTTTTCCTGACTGATAGAAGAAAACATCCACAAAATATTACCCAGAAATACATGACCAGGAACACTTTGAGAATTCAAAAATATTTTTGCTGCTTTCCGTGGAGTCACATGTCTCGCCCTACATTCCCACAGCGCACTCTCCTACCCTCTCCACAGCTCGAATTTTATAGATCTCATAAATTCAGACTTGTCTGGATCTTTTATCAAACATTATAAAACTACGTAAACATTCCAATTTAATTTTCTGACTATGATTGAGAACAGGAATTTTAGTCATTTTTATTTCAGTCATAAAATTCAAAATGTCTGGTACATTTTCATAAGTACTTTCACAAATTCTCACATAGCTCACGATTAGACCTTAGTGTTCAGTGACCTTTGGACAGGAGCAAATTTAGATTTGAATACCAGCACTGTACCCTGTGTGACCTTGGGTGAGTTACTTAACCTTTCTGAGATTTTGTTTACTTGTCTGGAGGACAGAAGTAGTAACTCCTACTTTGGCGCATTACAAGGAAAAGCCATGATGACCATAACATACCAATACTTTGCCAGTTCAATAGAAAGTTATCAATAATAGCAGCAAGTTATTATTATTACTCTGCTTTATTTTTTCCTGAAAGAATAAAAAAAGGCCCGTCTACTCTTCCTAGGAAATGTCTCTAGCATGGGTTGGTTCCTGTTCCTTCTCACAGTCTTAAACTCAGGCTCCTGACCTCTCTTACCTGGACTACACCCAACAGCCTCCTAAATGGCCTCCCTGATTCTAGACTCTGCTCTCTCTAGTTCACAGTGCTCATAGCCACCCAGACCAACATCCAGACCTACAGTGGTCACTCTGCTCCGTATAAACCTTCAATAGGACTTTCATAGGGAAAAACATGGATTTACTGAAAAATATTTTCAAAAGCTAAATGAACAGAGAGCTGGGAAATGCCAATGTGGTAAAAAATGGTGATTCTTCCCTAAATTCATCTATAAGTTCAATGTGAAACCAATCGCAATCTCTTAGTGTTTCATGGATCATTGTAAAATGATCTTCAACTCTAAATGAAAGAGCAAAAGGACAAGAAGAATCAAAAACATCTCCATTACTGCAAAAATTTCTACTGAACACTGTTATTCCAGAATTAACTTTTTTTTTGCTCCAGTGGGTTTTACTTTAGGGAAATGTGGTAAATAAAAAGTAAAATTTAACATAAAAATAGTAGTAGGAGACAAAATATTTTCATAAAATAACAATAGGTAACCTCTGATTGGAGTGAAGAAAACTGGGTAATTTTCTCTGCTAACCTAGTGCAGACATGAGGTCAGGGAATAAGAAGGTGAAGAAGAAAAGCAGATTGGAAGAAAGATAATAATCCTTACTAAAGGCTGCTGTTTCAAGTGCTGTGCTATGTACCTTCCATATGATTTGCGACTTCTGAATGTAAAGTATGTAAAGCAGGTAGGACCATTTCTAGGAAAGATTAGGAAAACCTTAAGAAGTGGGAGTGATTCGCCTAAAGGCAAAGATCTCTCATAAGCGGTAAGCTGGGAACTGAACCTTGATCTCTGGGGTTTCTACCATACTTGTGAGCTTCTCCAGGCTGTTCTTGGTGGTCCCAGGTAGCAGCAGGGAGGTAGGGAGCCCTGGTGGAGCTGCTCCTCCCCTAACTCCCTACTCCCCACATTACCTTTGAAGGCCCTGGGCTTTGCTTTTGAACACTCTTGAAACAGTAAATAGGAAGGCCTGAAAGCCCTAATGTGCGCCACATTCAAGCCCAAGAAATCCAGGTCATGCTCCAAGTTGCCAACTTAATGCATAATGGGAAAAGAACTCTCTACATGTAAGTCTCTTACAGGTTGTAAATCTTCAGCTTTGTTCTCTTTACATGACAGCATAATCTGCCTTCAAAGATACAGTTGAATCTCGATAAATTTTACTTTCTTTATCCATAAACACTGTTAAAAAAAAAATGCATGGTACAGTTAGCCCTCAGTGGAGTGCAAAGGAGAGGACTGGAGTGAATTCTCATTCTGTTAAGGCCTTGTAACTTTCATTAGGTATTTTACTAGGTTGCAAGTAGACTATGAAGTCTGGCATAAGCAATTACGTCTGTTCAACAAACTGAAACAAATTACCTAAGCCCATAGACACTCTATCACATTTCTTCCTTTACTCCTATTCAACTTCACCTAATTATACAACTCCTCCCACCACCAGATTGTCTTTTCCTTCTAAACAAAGTTGCACACAAAATTGTATAAAAACCTCAGATCATTACCAACTTGGTGGTCCTTGGGCAGACTTGAAGGACAGGGAAAAAATGAGAAGATGGAGAGCAGGAGGTTCCCGGGTATGACTTTATAATGACACCAATCCAGCTCATGGATAAACTCTTATGTAAACACTTATTTTTGACCCCCCCCCAAAATCTATTTTCCTAGAACATAAATTCTGCAACTAGTGGTACAACCTGCAGAAGCTACATATGATGTTCTTTTTGCATAACCCAATGGAATACGTACTGCATGAAAAAATTTATTTTTGATTCCATATGGAGAAAAATGAGGGAGGGGACATAGAATAGCTGATAGCTGAAGGGTGGGGGGGGGAACCCAAATAACAACAAGAAAACACCTCTAGGTCTACCAACCAGACAACTGGGAACTAAATATTTAATTTATGCTAAATTTAAAATATTAACTAAATTTATGCTCAATTAACTATTTTTTTCCAGGGGATTTTAGTGAGAACAAAGCAACGTAAGCCAAAAAATTTAAGAAAACTGTGTGGAGTTTATTCACACTCCTCTAAATCCCCTTTATTAGCTAGCTATTTATTTATTTATTTATTTATTTATTGTGTCAAGGATTGAATTCAGGGACACTTGACCACTGAGCCACATCCCCAGCCCTATTTTATTTAGAGACAGGGTCTCACTGAGTTCTTTAGCACCCCACCATTGCTGAGGCTGGCTTTGAACTCGCGATTCTCCTGTCTCAGCCTTTGGAGCTGTTGGGATCACAGGCATGCGCCACGGCACCTGGCAGCAATTTATTTATTTGAATTTTTAGTTGTAGATGGACACCATATCTTTTTTTTTTTTAGAGAGAGAGAGAGAATTTTTTAATATTTATTTTTTTAGTTTTCGGCGGACAACATCTTTGTTTGTATGTGGTGCTGAGGATCGTGCTGAGGATCAAACCCGGGCCACACGCATGCCAGGCGAGCACGCTACCGCTTGAGCCACATCCCCAGCCCTGGACACCATATCTTCATTTTATTTATATATGTGGTGCTGAGGATTGAACCCAGTGCTCCACGCACGCGAGGCAAGGCGCTCTACCACTGAGCCACAATCCCACCTAGCAATTTATTTGTAAGTATGGTCTTTCCCGACAGAAAGTTGGGAGTGGTGGGGAATTTGGCAAACAGCTTTTCTGAGCTATAGTATACGTATCAAAGAATTCACCCATCTAAAATGTACAATGCAAAGGTTTTTAGTATATTGAGTTTTACAATCACCACTTAATTTTAGAACATTCTATTACCCTAAAAAGCCCCTAGCTGGGTTAGTTATATACACTTGTAATCCCAGCTACACAGGAGGCTGAGGCAGGAGGACTGAAAGTAAGGCCAGCCTGGACAACTTAGTAAGACTCTGTCTTAAAATTTTAAAAGGGCTGGGAATGTAGCTCAGTGGTGGAATGCTTGCCTAACACGTGCAGGGGCCTGGGTTCAATCCTCAGCAACACAAACAACAACAATAAAAACTATCTCTAGTCATCACCCCCTCACTCCACTCCTAGGCAACCACAAATCTACTTTCTATCTCCACTGATTTCTCTATTCTGGACATGTCTGTCTTATAATAGGATCACAAACTATGTCATTTTTTTATGACTGTCTTTCTTTCCCTTGCCATAATTTTTTTCAAGGTACATCCTTCTTGTAGCATTATATTCATTTCTTTTTATTGCTAGATAATTCTTCATTTTATGGATACACCACATGATATTTATTCATATCAGTTGATGGACATCTGGTTCACATCCACTTTTAGGATATTATAAATAACGCTGCTACAAACATTTGTTTTCAAGTTTTTGTGTGAACATATGCTTTCATTTTTCTTGGATGTATTTCTAGGAGTGGAATTGATGAGTCATATGGCAACTCCACATTTAAACTTTTGAAAACTTGCTAACTAGTGTCCAAAGTTGCTCCACCATTTTACCAATAGCATATTGTTAACAGTGTTCCAATTTCTCCACATATGCACCAGGACTGTTGATTATCTGTTTTGTTTTTTTTAAATATGATAGCCACCCTACTTCATCTAAGGTTTTACTTCCCGCAATTTCAGTTACCCACTCTCAACAGTGGTCCAAAAATATTAACTGGAAAATTCCCAAAATAAAAAATTCTTAAGTTTTAACTTGCTTGATGTTCTGAGTAGCATGATGAAATCTCTGTGGTGTTTCCTCATCCCATCCAGGATGTGAATCACACCTTTGTCCAACACATCTGTGCTGATACACTAGCTGCCCATTAGTAACCATCATGGTTATCAGATCATCATGGTACCACAATGCTTGTGTTCAAGTAACCCATATTTTACTTAATAATAGCCCTAAAGAGTAAAAGTAGTCATGCAAAGGACACCCCTGGGCATAAAACATGAGCAGATAAACTCTGGCAACACTATTGGGCATATAGGAAAAAACACAATATATTTAGAGTTCAGTACCACCTGCAGTTTTGAATATCACTGGCAGGTTGGAACACATATCTACAGTACTGACATCCTGTGTGTGAACTGGTATCTAGTTATGATTTTGATTTGCATTTTCTTGATGATTGATGATGAGGTTGAGTATCTTTCCATGTGCTTATCAGACATCTGTGTATCTTGTTTGGTCCAGCTTTTCCTTTAAGCTGCAAGCACCACCACATAGGAACATTACCTGAATTCAAATGTTATTTATAAACTGAATTGTCCTGGACAAGTTAACTTTTATTAGCTTCAGGTTCCTTGCCTGTAATGTGCAAATAATAATACTAACTATTAGAAGGTGTGAGGATTGAGATTAGGCATGTAAAGGGCTTAACACACAGCTGAGCACAAAGTAACTGGTTAGCAAGTAACCATTATTAATAACAGACTTGATTAACATTTTATAACCCAAGATTAACACTTCATAATCCATGACTTCCTTGAACAGTTCTTGTCATATATGGACAGTCCAAGATTTGTGACAGAGAAGTTGGAGGCAGGATACAAGGATAGTTCAAAAAGGAGAAAACTGGGAAAGTAAACCTTTTAATCAGTGGATCACTTTCATAGTCTTGTTTTGGTTGTCATTGTCAAAAGTTAGCCTACAGCCTGCTCCACTACCCATCCAGTAATGATATAAGCACCTAATTCACTGTATCTCACCCATTTCTGTCTAGAATAGCTACAGTAGCTCTCATTTTGCCAGTGAACCTGAATGAAACAGGAAGGAGACAGGCCTTAGTTGAGGCTCTATTCTACCGCCTATACACTGCATGACATACAGCATTAGGTGATCAATAGCTGCACTGAACCAAGTGGAATGAGTAAATAAACAACACGTTTGGGATGTATGCTCAGGTAAGTGAATGGGGAACCTCTTCCTCAGAGGGTCCCAGAAAAGGGCAAGAAACTGCTGAGGACTGGCAGCTGAGTTTCTTCCTGACCCTCCATCATGCATCACCATCACACAGTCATCTGCATTAAAATATTTTTCATTTCTTTGTTGCCAATTCTCAGGGATCACGGATCCTAAAGAATGCTGCTTTCCTTTCTTAATTTCTTTTAATCATGAGTGAAGAGGTAAAAAGGCCTCCACTTATGTTTCTTGGCCTATAAATAGCTCACAGCAGGAAAAAAAAGGGGCGTCAATGGCTCCAAATTCAAAATAAAGGCAGGCTGCTCTGAAAAGGTCCAAATTATAGAGCACTCCAAGTAGAAATAAGGAGAGACAGTTTTCAGAGAAATTCTATTTTCCCATTAAATTCTGAAAGAGAGTCAAATCAAGAAAACACTCTAGCCTCTCAAAAACAGTTTCAGTTTCAGCATCCATATATTTGAGCAGCACACAGTCAGACAGCAAACAGCCCTCTAGTCTATTGTTCTCACCATGTTCCCTTTCTTCTGGGACCACAAAAGTATTGCTACCACTTGATTCTTTCGACAAGGTATAAAGACAAAGCAAGCTCTACATTCCTACTGTCTAATTTTGCAGATGACTATCTATCCCTGATATTTTTCATAGCTGAAATTACAGAACCTTCTCAAAAACCTTGAAGCTATCAGAGTATGACAGGTTTGGATTTTGCGATTCATTTTGGAGTGCCTGTTGACAGGCCTTCGTTGCCTTTAAACATTCTTTATTCTTCCACATTAGCGTTTGTTGAAATCACTTACAGAACATTCTTTCACTCCTGTCTCTTCATTCATTAGGCAAAAGCAAATGCTGAGTACCTGCTGTGTACTCATCCACCAAGAATACAGTGCTTCTAAGCTCCACCATGATTTTTTTCCCCAAGGGTGACACTTCTAAATGCTGTTTCCTAATTTTTTCATAATAGTATTATATTTATAGTAAAAAAAAATGTAAATGACTATCAGGGAAGGGTTAACCAAAATAATGGTGTTTCAACTGGACAGAACATTGTATAGGAATTAAGAACAAAGTCTAACCTGATAGTAGTGGTGAGTACTGTAGGTCAGCTACTCAGGAGGCCCAGGTGGGAGGATCACTTACAACCAGAAGTTCCAATACAGTCTGAGACACTTAAAACAAAACAAAACAAAAACTGATAGCACACACCTGCAATCCCAGCTTCCCAGCTACTGAGAAGGCTAAGGCAGGAGGATCACAAGTTTGCGTGGAGTAAACCTGGGCCATTTAGTGACCCTGTATGGGGATATAGCTCAGTAGTAGAGCACCCCTGGGTTCTGTACCAGTACCACAAAGAGAGAACAAAGTCTTTTTAAAAATCTAAGTTAAATAAATGCTTATGTAATGAAGATCAGGCAAGACACATATTATATATAAAATATAATCCTAACTGTTTATAAAATGCAAGAAATGAAGACTGGATAAAAATAGTTCAAAAGGTTAACTCTAAAATTATAGAAACATCTCTTCTACATATTTCTCTGAATATTCCTGCTCATTTGTGGAAATTTTAGAAAATAAAAGCTTAAACAAAAACCACCTGTAATATGCCACCATTTTTAGTAATTTGGTATTTTGTTGTCCATTATTTATACAAGAATGAAATTTCATAAATATATCTTACATCCATTGCTTTTTTTTAAAAGTTAAAAAAAAATCTTTAAAATGGAGAATATAGAATGTTGTTTGGACAGATGATGAAATGCTAACTGAAAAAGTCAAAACCATCTGTACAACATGACTAAAAGCCCTTGTACAGAAAGACTGCTTTGCCTCACTGCTTTGTATCCTGTCAAATTTGTGTCGTGTTATGCATACCTATTTAAAAGAAATAAAAATTATTTCTCTACCTCCTCCAAAAAGCCATAAGATGCATAAAGTGAAATGGACATGGGTGCTTTTTTCTTTATTATCCAACTTTCAACGTAATGTAGTTATATTATCTTCACAGCAGAAAAAGAAAAAAAAATTTTTTTAATTCTGTCCTCTGCCCAAAATATCTATTAGGCAAGTTTCCTTTAAGCAACCTGAGTCTCCATCCTCTACCTCCAACTGCCTTCTTTGTGGCAGAGTCCAAGGCAACAGCAGAATGGGGCTCTCTGGGGCTGGGACCTGCAGGAACCCTCACTCCCCATCAGTACCTGTGAGCATTTCCTCCAGAAGGGACAGGGAAGTAGAAACACACCCACACACAGGGCCTATGCACTGCAGGTGAAAGGTTAGGTGAGAAAGCCTTCAAAAAGCTGGAGCAAGCTGGGCACATTGGCACATGCCTGAAATCCCAGTGACTCTGGGAGTTGAGGCAGAAGGATCACAAGTTGGAGGTCAGCCTGGGCAACTTGGCAAGACCCTGTCTCACAATAAAAAAGAGCTGGGAATGTAGCTCAGTAGTAGAACACCCCTGGGTTCCAACCCTAGTACCACTAAGAAAAGAAAGGAGCGGGGGGAGTTGAGGGAAGGGAGACTCACTCAGTGATGTGTTTTCCACCTGTCTATACTATATCCCTTTAAAGGTTCTTTCCCAAGCTCCTACTCTATCCTTTCCAGAATCATGAGGATTTTGGATTAGGCACTGAGTAAACCCAAATTCAGAACATTTATAAACATTTTCAGTATGAAGGGTTTCATTTACCTGAGACAGAAATCTTCTAGAGATGAGGCTCTAGGTTAGATCTGTCTCATCAAATCCAGACCCTAGATCCTAAAGGTTGGGAGGCCTGGCAGCAGGCTTCTTTCTTCCAGCATAAGAGGCAGCTCTTCCTCTTCCTCTTCCTCTTCCTCTTCTTCTTCTTCTTTTTAAGCAGATACCACATTTTTTATACCTTTATTTTATTTATCCATATCTATATGGTGCTGAGGATCAAACCCAGTGCCTCACACATGCTAGACAAGTGCTCTACCACTGAGCCACAATCCCAGACCAAGGCAGCTCTTCTTTAAGGGTCCCTGCCAGGGGCAGGGAGGCAGCTTAGAGCTGGGTGTCACCCAGTCGAGAAAGCCTTAGCAGTTCAAACTGGCCACCTAACAAACGGGCCTGTTATGTGTTGAATTCTATCCCCCGAGAAAACTCAAATTGGAAGTCCTAACACCCCAGAACTTCAGAATGTAACCATATTTGGAAATAAGATCTTCATACCTGCAGTCCCACTTACTGAGGAGGCTGAGGCAGAAGACTACTTGAGCCCAGGAGTTCAACACCAGCCTGGGCAATGTAGTGAGACCGACCCCCTCCCCGATCTGGAAAACAAAAACAAAATGAAGGCCCTAATCCACTATGACTAGGGTTCTTATAAGAGCAAAATTTGGACACTCCAAAGAGGCCATGTGAAAACACAGTGAGAAGGCACAATTGCAGGACACGAAGAAAGGTCTCTGAAGAAACCAAACCTAGGAAAGCATGGTGGCACATGTCTGTAATCCCAGCCTCAGGATCACAAGGTTGAGGCAAGAATGAGCAACTGAGCAAAACCCTGTCTTAAAAATAAAATGAGAAAGGTCTGGGGATGTAGCTCAGTATACCCTTAGATTCAATCCCCAGTACCATTAAAAAGGAAGCAAGGCACACAGGCAGGTAGGCAGGCCAACACTCTAATCTTAGATTTCCAGCCTCCAGGCTGAGAAAATAAATGTGTGCTGTTTAAACCTTCCCTGTGGTGGTACACAGATGGGCGTACTGTAATCACCCCTATAGAAATCAGGAGTTTAAGGGAAGGAGTAGGTCAATTTTGGCTTCATAAATCAAAGGGATTTGATTCTCATTCTATTGTGACCTTGAGTATGTTATTTAACCTGTTCCCTCACTCACAAAATGGAGACAGCTATAGGGTCTTCTGTGTGAGTGGATTTAATGAGATGCATATTGTGCTAAACATTTCACATGTATCAAGATGTAGCATGTACTCAATAGAAGCAAGTATCAATAATACTAATAATATTAGTGATGAATATGGGAGCACATCAGAGAGGGAGAAACCGTGAGGATGGGGAATAGTGTTTCAAGTTACTGAAGGAAGAAAGCTAGCTTTGGCTTCTCAGGCTGTTTTCTTCTGTGATACATTCACACAGAAGCTGGAACCTTTATGTTCACTGCCTTCCCCCTCAAGATGGTCTGTTGTAAGAATCAGTGATAATCATGCATGTGCAATGTGTATTCTGGGGAAATTCCATCCATAAATTACTGAGCAGAAAGAGATCATTTCACAAGAAAATGAAGTGAAAGAAAGCACCCACGGCACCCTGAAGAGACAGGGGCCTCACCCCCACCTCACCATCTGAGGCAGCAGCATCCTATGCCCAGTGCCTGGAACCTGGAGAGCCTAGGTTCTTCTCTTATTCTCTTATTGCCATTGGGACACCTCACACAAGCTCATTCTCTGACTCAGTTTCTTTATCTACAAAATAGAGCACTATCTGAGCTATTCTCCAAGTTCAGCTGCATGAGTCTCTTTGTAGACTGAGTCTTGCTTCACTACCTGAATTCAGGCCTCATGCACCAATGACCTTGCATCTCCCTGGGTGCCAGCAATGA
Organism: Marmota monax; assembly: GCF_021218885.2. NCBI lineage: Eukaryota > Metazoa > Chordata > Mammalia > Rodentia > Sciuridae > Marmota > Marmota monax. Next base: position 9,437,451 of record NW_026695230.1, on the reverse strand, counting down.
GGGAAGAGAAAGTGTCACGCATTTTGCTTTGCATAAAATATTTGACAGCTCTTCAGAAATCTCACCATAAAAAGAAACTAGCTCTTGCCAGTGAAAGGTAATAACCTAATGACCAATCTTGCAGAGACAATGACCCAGAAGAGATACTGCAATGGTCACCAAGAAGTGGAAGATTAATTCTAAATTGAGAAAAGGGAAGATTAACTTTATGGGCAGAAAGATGACGAGGGTAATATACTTGGCCAAATACAAGTCTAGAATTGCTGTGCTGAGTTCTACACTTCTTAAATTTGAGAAAATCTCAAGTGCTGGTAATTAGACCTGAATCTTATCATTGCCACTTAATAGATGAGTAATGTTTTATAAACATTTCCACATCCAAGGTATCACTTAATTCTCATTCACAACAAACATTTCTTTCTATCATAATCAGATAAGGGAAGGTGATGGAGAAAGCTAAGCAACTTGCCCAAGATCACACAACTAGAAAGCACAAGGCTGACAGGCAAACCGTGGATTGGAGTCCAAAGCCAGTGGTCTTTCCAGGTTGATTTATGCCTTTCCTCTGCAGGCCAAAACACAGATGAGAAGAGAGCTTATATTTTACGTGGCTTCATTTATGTGTATAATCTGGCACATTACCTAAGTCAGAAAGAAGCCAACTATGCAAATTTTAGAAGTCAAGTCCCCAAACATAAAAATGTTGTAGGATGCCAATAGGGTACATCCCTGAAAGACAGTTTCTCCCATGAAAGCAGTGGTCTCAACTGGGACAATTTTGTCCCCCAGAGGACATTTGGCAATGCCGGGAGACTTTTTTTTTTTTTTTTTTTTTTTTGTGGTCACTGGCATCCAAGGGTTAGAAGGCAGGGATGCTGTTAAACATCCTATAATGTTCAAGATAGCTCCCCAAAGCAAGCAATAATTTGGTTTAAAACATAATAGTACTCTTCCATCTTAGCAAAGTACAGAGGCAGAAGATGGGCTATGCCTTGCAAAGAACAAAGCTCGATGCAAATATGAGAGAGTGTTAACATTCTGGACTTGCCTTCAAGTTCTCCAGGTTTGACTCCAGCTCAGATTCACTGTGCGATCCTGGACAAGTCACTCTGTCACATGTCCCTACTATAAAACAGTGTGTCCGTGTTGTGTTTGGTTTGGTTTTTTTGTTTTGTTTTGTTTTTTGTTTTTTGTGGTTTGTTTTGTTTTGTTTTTTACTGGAGTGATTCTCAAACACAGGTATACCTGATTATAGCCTGAAATTCTTGCTAAAATACAAATTTCTAGGTTCCATTTCCAGGGAGTATGCATTTTTAACAAGCACCCCAGGGAATTTCTATAGGTGATTGCCAAATTGCAGTCTGAAATGTCACAAGAAAACTCAAAACAATGTAGGTAGCGTTTCCTAAGCAGGATCTGCAAGTTTGGGGAATGGTGCCATCGCACCCCAGGTATTAACCTAGAGGCCTCCTCACAATGAGAAAGTGACAAGGATTCTCTTAAGGAACTCCAAGGCAGAAAGGGCTGGGGAGGAAGCCCATCCATGAGACAGAAGAAGTAAAGAAGCAGATATAAACTGAAAAGTAGCCCATCAACCTGAGAGGCCACTCACAGAGCAAAGTGCCAAATACCCCAAATAATTGAGAGAAGGTGCTAGGACCTAGAACATCTAGTCAAATATATTAGCCAACAAGGATCATAAACATATTCATGTCATGAAAAGGAAACCACAGGCAAACCCAAACATGTAGCAAAGGGACTCTATCCAATAACTTGGTCCCTTGTTAACTCCTTTGGGGAAAGGTGGCTTTAACATCCAAAAAGAAACTGGCAGAAACGAGATCTCAGGGATTCCAGTCTGGAAGGGATTTCAGGGAGCCAAATAAGTTTGAACATTTACTGCAGGCACCCAATCCTTTGACCTGTCTATTCTCTACAGTGCAAACAGAAGTCACCCTCTGCCATTGAAGCCCTGTCCCCACCTCTCCCACTATGCTCTAAATGTTCAAGAAAAAAGTGCATCTAGGCCCTGGCTGATGAACCAAATATAAGTAGACTCTTATCCTACTTCTTCCCTTTTTCATCTTTAACCCTAACTAAAACACATTCATCCTGTCCACATCACTTGCTTAATTACCAGGCAGAGTGACACAGCCAGAGCATACCCCTCAAGGAGCCTCTGTAGAGGTTTCTCATCTCTCATGAATGGCCTGGTTCAGTGCTCTCATCTGTCATTTTATTCTTCCTTCTTCCCAAAAGGATGAGGAGCAAACTTCTGTGGCAGCTATCACACAGGCTTCTCCTACTATCTTCCCGTGAAGGAAATTGCTGACAGGCTTTGAGAGACACACCTTACTCCATGTCCTTGGAGAATCAGTGACCATTAGAATCACCTGTGATATGTTTTTAAAATGAGGCCAGAGCCCCAATTCAAACCAAAGAAATTAATCGCCCAGCATCGGGTCCCAAATGTCAATACTCTTAGAAACTCCCCCAGGGATTCTAAGTGAAACCAGGGATAATATTCACTGGGCTAAGGCTGTGCAGTGGGGACCTTGGGCTCCAACTCCAACTGGGTAAACTGAAAGTACCAGTGACATTCAGCACCAAAGAGAATCTGGGATAACAATAAAGAGAGTCAAGAAAAGGTTCTCCCTTTTCAAAAGGAGGAATAACAATCTGACGTGGATATTTTTAAATGGGAGCTGAATCTCAGAGAAAAACCTCTTTATTAAGTGCATAGACCCCTGGGTTTTGTCTCTTAAATGCTAGTTTCATTTCAATCCAGCACTACCCTGTGCCAGGCACTAAAGGAGGAACAGCAGAGTATAAAACAAAGCACCTCTTCTTAAGAGCGTAAATCTTCTGGAAGTCAAACTGGGAGCATCAAGAGTTAACATTCAGGTGGGATCAGGATCTGGAGGAGGTCAGTCAACCTGCACCACATGCTGGGGGGCTTCAGCTCCATCTCCTATGGGCTTCCCACGGGGTGCAGATACTCCCACGGGTGCTGCAAGGGCTCAATTCCCAGTCTCTCTTCTGTGAGACTCGCATCACCCTGCTGGGCTACTGCCAGCTAGCTCTAAAATGCCTAAGTAAGGGACGCAAGGGGACTCTTGCTGTCCATAAAGTTGCAACTATATTCATTTCATTTCCTTTTCAAATTAACATCCTATTGCCCAGTAATAAAGCTGTCAGCTCCCAACAAAGGACACTAGCAAAGAAAGGTGGCCCAGGCTATTCCAGCAAAAGGCACAGCTGTTGCTTGATGCTAAAGGTGGGCAGCCTAGGGTGGGATCCTACTGGGACCCTACCCTCCTACAGTAACCACTGTCTGTCCTATTTCCAGCATGCCCTGAAATTCCCCTCCCTGCCTGCCCATCCTCCGTCACCACACATTTACCACTTGGCCAATGTTCTTGGGAATGAAACACAATTAATCCCTGCTCAGCCACATTTTTTCCCCCAGAAAATGAATCTGATAGACCCGCAGTGTCAATAGGAAAGCACCACTCTGAATACTAATTGCCCCTGCAGAAAGCACTAGAGAGGCCGGCATGCAGGCCTCCATAGCATGAGCACTCCAGGATTCAGAAACCCTACCTGGCGTTATCAGTGGCAACTTGATGCGGGGACCGCCCTCCCCTTCGTGACAGCAGTAGCCAGAGACCCTCGAGTTTCCTCCAGGGTAACATAAGGCTGGTGGCCAGAGTTGAGCAGGGCTGCCTCAAGATGGTAAACAGCAATGCTCTGCTCCACTCCACTGAGGGGAACTGGCAGCAGGTGAAGATTTAAAATGCAGCAGATGAGATTTAGGTTAGATTCACAGACAAACTTCCTGACAGAGGGAAGCACTGCAAAGGCTGACCCATTACTTAAATTTCACTGGGGAGCCACAAGGGGTTGATTGTACGGTCTGCCAGGAAGCAAGTGAGCAGTGAGGAGGCAGCCTTCCCTACACAATGGCCAGGAGCACAGACCTCACCCAGGCTGCCCACAAGCACAGACCTCACCCAGGCTACCCACAGCTGCCTGAGGCACCACAGCTTATTTTTTTTAAGGAAGGTAAATTGAACCATCCACTAATAGTACTTTTAAATGTGCTTGTTCTTTGACCCAGGAATTTGAGTTCTAAGAATCTAATAGTAAAAAGTATAGTCAAATATTTTTTGTGTGTCTTTGGAGAAAAGAGGAAGGAACCTAAATGTCTAACTACTGAACAGACAGTGATGAAAAAAATTATGACACATGTATGCCACAGACTATTATGTAGCAAATAGAAATGCTTTTAAGGAATATGTAATGATCTAGGAAGTATGCTACAATAAATGAATAGGCAGATTAAATTGTGTGTTCTGTAAAAAAGAAAAAGAAAGAAAGAAAGTATGTGTTTATTTCAAAGAAGAATGGAAGGCAATACATCAAAATGTTAGTAGAATTCATCTCTGGGTAGGAAGGCAGATGTTTTTATTTTCTCCTTTTTTGGAATTTCCCAAAAATTCTAAAGTAAGAATAATCAGAAAACTTTCACAAGGAAAAATAAAAGAGCAGGGGGGGAAAAAAAAGAAAGAAAATCTGTTCTTTGACATACCTTGCCATAAATCTATTTATCTGTCTAGCCATTATTCCCAGAAAGCAAAACGGTGACACTCAATCTTACACTTGGCAAGACAAACATATTCTCCCTTCCAAAATGGCCCAGCACACTCACTACAGCCACCCAAAAACCACTCTTCAGAGGATTGGAATATATTGTGTTAACCCTGAGAGGTACGAAACTATCAGATTTAATGTCAACCACTATTTACCAAAAGTCCACTATATGACAGGACCTGGATAGGTTACATTCACATGGCCCTTTTTCATATATAAAGAAACGGAGGCCCCAAAATTCAAAACCACTTGTCTCAAATCACACAGATAATAAATGTCACGGCTGGGAGTAAATGTTGGTCACCTTACCCTCAGCCAGGCAAGGTTTTCATCATAGCCACCTCTAGGATTAGCATCTCCACAAAGACACAATGCAGACCATACCCCTCCTTTCTAGACTTAAACCCCTCACTCCCAATACCCCAAGACAGGCTACCTCACTGTTCCTTGCCACTACCCAAGGATGCAAATACACTAGCTTCATGGTCACCTAGTGATCCACTGTGGCCAAATTCCTCAGCTCTCCTCAATGACCTTTAAGGATAACTTAGCACCATGAGGTAAGCTGCCTATCAAGGGCCTCTCTGAAGGTGTCAGACTCTGGTGAGAAGAGGAGCCCTATAGTTCAAAAAAAAAAAAAAAAAAAAAGGCAGATGCCTTCAGGATCTCCTCCATACTTACAACATATGTGAAGGAGTCAGGCCTCTTACCCCCTTTTACAGATGGAGAAACAGAGGTCCCCAACACATGAACCTTATGGTATACAACAGCTCTAAGTCTAATAAGAAGCAGCCCTGGGACTCAACCTCAGGTCTTGTGATCTTTCCACCAGAAAAGCATACTGAGAACTCAGATTCTGAGGCCTGGGTATATTGAGTTTCCTATTGTGTTATACCAAATTATCACAAATGTAGAGACTTAAAACAACACAATTTAATCAATCAATCTATTAAGGAGGTAGCCATTTAAAAAAGCAAACAATAAGTAAAATAAAACATAAATTTGGTTATAAAATGTGTTAAATGTCATGGGAGGATAAACAAAAGTCTGTAATGTAGTAGTAAAGGGTACCCATTCAGAACACTTAAGGTGAAAATAAAAGGGGTTTATCACAAGAATGTGGTCTGTCTGAAATTAGTAATAAATAAATAAATAAACAAAAGGAAACAACTTGACTGATCCTGAATAGGGGAACTGGTAAATAAAATTTCATGTATTTAGATAATGACTAATTAAGTTGAATAAATTAGATGTATATACATCAACATGAAAGATCCAAAAGAAATGTTAAATTAAAAATAGATAATACATAATTTTCTCACAAACAAGTCAGTATATTGTCTATGGATAAAAATATAAATAAAAGTATGTAAAAGGGACTGGAACAAAAACATGTGCAAAGAAACATATCATCTCATGGTTCTAGATGTCAGCAGGTCTAAAAGCGTCAGCAGGGTACATTCCTTCTGTAGTCCTTAGAGAAAAATCCTTTCCTTGCCTTTTCCAGCTTCTAGAAGCTACCAACATTCCTTGACTCATGGCCTCACATCCCTTCACCTTCTGCTACCCTTGGTATATTTCCTTCTCTTCACTCTAATAAAGATCCTTCTGATGACCTTGCAGTCACCTAGATGATCAAGGATAATTTCCCCATCCCCAAATCTTTCATCACATCTGAAAGTCTCTTTTATTATTTAAGGTAACAAATTGACAAGTTTTCAGAATTAGAACCCAGACACCTTTGGAGGTCATCGTTTGGCTTACCTCACTGTCCCAGCACCTAGTGCACACCAGAAACACAGTGACTCATTCATGAAAGAGTCTATGCTCCAAATGGTCTTAAACTTTCTTGGCTGGTTTAGGAGAGACTCAAAGCTTGGACCCCAGGTTTCAGTCAGAATCTCTCAAAGGGGGCCCTGAAAGTCATGTCTATAATCAAGGCTCTGGATTTCTTCAGTTAACTTGGAAACAGCCTTCATCTTCACTTTCATACTGTTGCTCCAGGTAAATACCTACCAGTTGAATCTCTGAACTCTGACAGTACAGACAGATGACTCAACTCAAAAAATCATCCAGTAATTGCCCTTTAGAGAGATTGATAGGCACAGTCTACATCTTCCCTAGAGCTCTAAAGCCACATGGTATCATTACAGTGCGAACAGAAGCCAAATGGCAGCAGGATAAGGGTTCTATCACTTAACAGCATGAGTCAGATTTGATAAATATCACACATTCTTTGAAATTCTATCAAAATCAAACCTTAAATTAGCAGACTATGGTGGCAACCTAGCAACCCAGCCACATTCATTTCCACTTAAGCCTGATACCTGAACAAGATGTCACATCCCAATAGGAGCCACACCCCAGAGGTGGGAGGCATGCTGGGTCCCCAACACATGAACCTTATGGTATACAACAGGTGTCTCTAAGGGGCAATGGAGGAAACCAAGTTGGGACCCAAACTCTGACTTGCCAATATCTTTTTGGGTTTAATTGACCTTTCGGAGCTTTCCCAATATAAGCACAATGAGCCCACTGACACTGACTCACAGGCCAGATGCCTAGCAAGTAGTATAGTTCCTTTCTTCCTGCCCCTGAAATGAGAAAGCTGGCTGGGCAAGTAAAAGCTTTTAGGGAGAGTGCAAATTGTTGTAAATGCCCTGTTTGTGTTAAATACACATCACCTACACACTGTTTCCAAAATTTCTGCCACATCCCTGTCTAACCTGTACTTCTGCTTTTTTCTTTAATCAGACCATACAGATTCTAGCCACATCCTGAGCAATAACAGCTGCTGAATAAGTAATAGTCTAGCTGTATTTTATTTCAAAAACACATGAAAAAGCCCACTAATGTACAAAACTATTAAACTAAAAAACATTCTCCTTTGTATAATGCCATATCATTTCACACCTCAGGAAACTGGTGCTGACTCAACTCAAAACTATTCTCTATGCCTAGGTCACTTCCCTTCTGAAACTTAGTTTCCCTCAATAAGAAAATAAAGACAAAGGTCCAAACAAAACTTTTCATTCTCTTCCAGTTTCAATATTCTGAGACTATCAATCCCCCCCCCCCCGCAAAAAAAAAAGAATCGAAGCAGGAAAGTTTTTTTTAAATGTCAATAAATACCACTCAGTACAGTACAGTTGTCTCTCAGTATCTTTGGAGACTTAGTTCCAGGACTCCCTCAAGTATCAAAATCTATAGATGATCATGTCCCTTATATGAAATGGCATAGTGTCTGCATATAACCTATGGACAGGCTCCATCTCCAGATTACTTAAAATGCCTAATCAATGTAAATGCTCTGTAAATAGCTGTTATACTGTATTGTTTAGGGAATGACGACAAGGAAAAAAAAAAGTCTATACATGTTTGGTACAGATGAAATTTCCCCAAAAAATATTTTATATGTGTAGTTGGTAGAATCCATGGATGTGAAACCCATGGCTACAGAAGGTCAACTGTAATTAGATTTAATACCAGAGACAGGAAAAAGGATAAGAGAGAATGACAGAGAGGAGTGCCATATCTTCGTTTTAAAAGACTGACTGTGCTTCCCTTTCCTGGGATGTTATATCTGCAGCTTTTCATAAGAGATGGCACTTGGTTTTGTAATAAGACAAGTTAGATTTGAACCTCAGCTTGGGTGGTTGTTAGTTTTATTCCCTTATCCGAGACTTTTTAAAATTCTTTTAAGATGTTGATGGACCTTTATTTTATTCATTTATTTATATGTGGTGCTGAGAATCAAACACAGTGCCTCACACATGCTAGGCAAGTGCTCTTCCACTGAGCCACAACCCCAGCCCTAGGCAAAATATTTAAACTTTTAGTTTCCACAGTTTTAAAATGGGCAATACCTCCTTCGCAAGGTTGACTAGGAATTAAGTGTGAGTAATTTATATGAAGCCATTTGGGAACAGAGCTGGATACAGTAGATGTTTCCTATCACTATGAATGCCTACACTAATTAGTTGAATGCACTCTGAAAACAGGAAAGTCTTGCCCATCTTTCTCTCACAGTGCTTAGTATGGTGCTTCACACAAAATAAAGAATTTGATCTGAATCTGTTGGGAAACAAATCTTACAGAACAAGTATCTGCTCCGAGGCACGAAACTAGATATGCCCCAAGATGTACAGATAACAAGCAAATCTCCCCTGGCAAAAACAAATGTCCCCACTTCCTTGAAATTAAAAAAAAAAAAATCAGAAATCCACCCAAATGCAAACAATGGAACAATGGTTGTCTTTGGGGCTTGATCCACAATTCTCCCCTTCTATATTCCTTTTCTGATATTTAAAAATCTCAACAATGTATATCTAATAGGAAAAATTGTTAGAACTATTACAAGAATAAACAAGACTGCCTGAGTCTAAGTCAGAAAGTCAGAGACCTGGTGTCCAGTCTCCGCCATTAGTATCTGGCTACCTGACCTGAGGCAAGTCACTTTACTTTCTCATAAACTGACAGAAACTATACCCTCTCTGATGACATCATCGGGTGACTGTGGGAGCAGGGGACCCAGGACCATTCTGTAGAAACTCTTTCTGTGATAAGCAGAGTTCTGGAATCTCATGAGCATGCCTGGAGCCCTACCAGTTGCTTTTACTTTTTATTCCAAACCAGACATTTATTTCTTTGTGTCACACCTTCATAAATGTTGCTCTCGTTATTAATAGAGGGATAACCCACAAGGCTGCAGCCTTTTTTTTTTTTTCATCTTAAAAGCATGCTATAAAAGTAATGAGAATGAATTTGGGGCTGCAATCATAACTCTTACATAATGAGCACCATCCAAGTTCGAACCACCACCAGCTGTGAGCCCTTTTCCTCATAGGGCATTTCGTTTCCTTCTTCCTTTAATTTTTTTTTTCCCCTAACACATGGGAAACTTCAGACCTCAGCACACACAAGAAGATCATTTGGAGCAGTGGGAAGGAGGCAACACAGCTAAGCAGAGTATCAGAGAGAAAGATGGGACCTTGAAAACTCTGAGCATAATGGTCTGATTGCTCTAGACAAAACATCTCCCCTGCCAAATGTCAAATCAAACTAGCAACCACGTTCTCAAAAGCAACCACTAGGCAGGGTGAGCGTAGGCCCCACAGGGCCTATGGATGAGTGGGGCACAGAGGGACACCAAAGAACAAGCTGACCAATAAAGACCTCTATTACCCATTTTACAAAATCATATCCAAATTTAGCCTGGGGCATCAGAATAGGTCAACAGAAAAAAAAAATGGGAGGGTGAATAGGTCACACTCCCAATGGAAGAAAAGGAGGTTTCTATTTGTAGCAACTTCAGTTCATTTCTACTACAGGAGACAAAGGCCTTCAGATGCATGATTTCCAACAGAGGGTCAGCTACCCAAAAACAACAATGATAATTCCTAACAGCTCAACTTCCTTATAAATAAACTGCGGATAGTAATTACTTGTATCATAAGTTGTTGTGAGAATTCAATGAGATAACACAAAAAGGCACTTAGCTTACCATGTACCAGACACTGTTCTATCAATAATACATAATGCCACATTCAGTTTTGCATGTATTATCCCATTTGACCAAAGGAATATCTGTGTGAAGCAGGTTTTATGATTCTCACAGGACATTAGCTCAAAGAGATAAAAAGACTTATCCAGAGTCACACAACTAAAAAGCAGTGTGTACCCAGTTGCTTTTAGGACTGACACTGCACAATCCTGGTATACCAGGAGTTTGGACATGCCACCTTTCCTAGGAGCCTGGCTGTAGTCTCTAATGGCAACACAAAAGGACATTTCTGACATTCTTATTTTCTATATAACAAACCAATTCCCTCAATTGATGAGCCAGTGATTGTCTAGCTACCATCATTAAAACAAAACAAAACCAGCTGTGAATTCAGCAAGCACTGAGTTGAAGCCTTTACAAACATTTCATATGACCCTCATGATTACACTGGGAGGAAGTGTCCTTATCCCATTGAACAGGCAAAGAAACTGACTGAGGGATGGTCACAGACACAAAGCTTATAAGCAGCACAGACTGTGTTTGAACTCAAGTCCTCAGAAAAAAATGCCATATATTGTTGCCTCAATTAACTCCTCATTCTCTCTGCCCTCATCCCTACATAACCATAGGACAGAGGCCTGGAAAAATAATCTCTCTTTCCCTTCACAAGAAAGTACAAATCCCAGGGAGGAACTTTTTGGTTTTGCAAACCAAGAGAGCAAAGGCTGCCAGAGTCTTTACTCTACTTCTCCTCCCCATCTTGTCTGACTCAGAACAAACTTTCAGAGCACTCTTCTCTTACCCTAGAAAAAGGCTTCCTGCCACAGCTGCTGCTGAGGAACACACTAAGCACCACCATCAACCCAGTGCCTCCTTAAAGAGGAAGAGAAAAGGATAAGCTGAGGAGTGGTACAAACAGGTTGTCCCTTTCTTCAGGTCTGGGCCCCAGAACAGAGGCCTCAGCTGATGCCGAATTCAACCCAGCTTGCTCCCTGTGGGGTAGGCATTAGAAGCAAGGCACATGGGGGAAATCTCCAATCGTCCTTATTGCTGACCCCAAAACCCCTAGTGACACCAACCCTCTCACCCCACAACCTAACTGCCTCACACTTTCCTCACAACCCCACAATCACAGGTGCCTGTTCAACTCACAGTGCACAAGAGACACTACTATTCACCTACTCCTTACAAAATCACCTTCAGTAGCTTCCCCAGGCAGTGGCTGGGCCATAATCAATGCATATTCAGCCATGACCAACAGGCCAAAAGGTAAGCAGACATCAGATGGCAGGCTTGGACAGACTTCCCATAATAGAAATAAAACTTATTCTACCTCCAACCCATACAAGTTGCCAGCAGATCAAGCCACTGTGGGAGAAGGCAGCACTCTTATCAGAGCCCTGTGTGCTGAGGGAGGGTGCCCTAAGTGTATATATCACAAACCCAGGTGGAGTAGCAGGTGGCATGGATTCCCCAAATTGTCCAGGTATCCAGGTCAACAGCCTCTCTGAAGGCAAGCCCTTCTTCACTCATTTCCTCTCTAGAAGGCTGGGGTGAGATGGGAGACTCTGTGTTTTTGGATAGCAATCAGAGCAGCCCAGCCCATGGACACTACAGCAGGGAGGCAGATGAACACACAAGTCAAGTCACAAGTGGGCAAAAAAAAAAAAAAAAAAAGAACCGGAGAGAGGGCAGTGGGAGAGCAGAGCAGTCTCTCAGATCACTGCCCAGTCTCCCTCAGGGTACTCCACCTCCCATAAGCCCACCACTCCCCACACTCCACCCTCCTTCCTTCCTATAAAGTCCAGCCTCCTCCTTTTTCCTTCCCAAGAGCACCAGCTTCCACGATGCTCTTTCTTCTCATCACACTTACTCTACAAATCCTTGAGCCCTTCAGTTAACAGAACTGAGTATTCTATCCTAAACTGAGAAGAATTTAATAGCTTCCCAGGTCTTCAAGACAAAATGCTGTGAGGAAGGCTGAGTTTGGCAACTCTCCTCAGGTCTGCTTCCCATCAGCCGAGCCCAACCTCATTCATATCCTCCATTTAAGACCTGGGCCCTTCCACTTCCATTCCTTTGGTCCTACCCAGAAAATCCCCCAGCACAACAGCTCACTTTAAGCTTTAAGGTAAATTCACCCTCTCCCTGCCAAGAAGGGGCGGGAAACTGAAACTGCCTGAAGGAGGAGCTTCCCTCCTCCGCCCTCGCAATTCCGAACCTGGATTTCTACTTCCTTTCCACTGAGGGCCCTGGGAAAGTCAGGTCAGGTGACCACCTGCCAGAGCTTTGCCTGGGCCCTTATTAGTGCTACAGATCTGGGGCCTGAAAATACTCCCCAGGCACTTGTGGAGTGCGTGCGGATGTGTTCAGGCTCTGGGGCCAGGACAGGGTAGCAGTTTTCAGAATGCTTCAAACTACCTGCACAGAGGACTTAGGTCTTACACATCTGGACTGGAAGTTCACTGGGAAGCTCAGGCAAGGGATGGGAGTGAGGATGGTTTCTGAAGGCAAAGGAGAACGGGTACAGACTGTTCCAAAGAAGATAAAAACTGAGGGATGCTTCCTTTCTGCCTTTCATGGAGAACAGGGGCCATCCCTTCCCTGAGCGCGGGTTGGGGGCAATGCCCACTTCCTACTCAGGAAACACACTGCTTAAACCTTAAACCAAAAAGAGAACCTGCAACCCACCAATCTCATTTTCAGATTCCCTCTCCCCAGCGTAGACACATTAATAATTAACTTGCCTACCCAGGAGCTCCTGGCATTGCCATAAAAGATGAGTAATGGAACCAGAGCTCCGGCCCTATGCCCGCGGGCTTCAAGGATCAGGGCTGGTACAAGCTCCTGGAACAAAGCCTCTGCATTCCTCCAGAAAGGTGTGTCTGAAACCAGAGCTGTCACAAGCTAGCTGACCCCTTACCTCCTCTTTAGCCGGCTCCTCGCAAGTGTGAGTGGAGAGGCTCCGGGAGAAGAGGAGGTGGGGCAGGCACCCAGTGCGCCTTGCAGAATGCGTGGAGAGGTCGCCTCTGCCCACCTCCCGACCCCCACCCCCACTCCACTGCTGGCCAGCCGCTGTCCCCGCAGCCGCACACCTCCGGGGCGTGGGGCCCCCAACCATAGCCGATTTCGGAAAGCCGCGCTGTCTGCTGAGAGATAATCCTGTTACCAGGAACGCAGGCTGTACTTGGAGACCTGATTCTTAAAACAACAAGGCATCTCCCTCGGCGCCCTTCCCGATTAGTAACCCAAAGCCGGCTCAACGAATTCTCTCACTGTAACTCCAGGGACGAGCTGCGGTTCCCATGCCGATGGCCGGCGGGGAACGAACCTGCTCCGGTTACGCCGCGCCCAGAGAGACACAAAGCACTGCCGAATGCAGCCCATGAATGCTGCTTGCTGCCGACCCTCCAGCCCGCAGACCCCCGAAAGTTATGGCGCGTGCACACACCTGCAGCCCCCCCTTGATGGATCCCGCCAGCCCCCTAGGGCGGCAAGGCACGTGTCCCGGGGCTGGCAGTGCCGCGGCTCCATGCGCCCCACTCTGCGAGCCCAGGCGGGCTACGGGTCAGCAGCGCTGGGCGACCAAGCGCTTCGGGGCCTCAACAAGCTGGCGGCGCATCCCGCGCCCTACTCGTCCTCGCCGGAGCCTTCCTGAAGAACCCACACCCACTTGACATCAGCACCGACCAAAGCACGTGGCGCAGCGCCAGACGGCGGACCCTGGCAATCCAGAGAGTGCCCCAGGTGCTGCCGCTTGGCCAGGACGGCGCGTCCCAGCACGGCACATTCCTTTCCTTTGCAGAGGATGCTGCAAAAGCGAGGCAGTTGGGAAATGGAGGAGGGGGAGTGAAACCCGCGGAGGGGGCAGGACCTGCGGCCTCACAGCGGCGCCGCTCTGGCGCCCAGCCAACCACTGGCAGAACTGACAGCCCTTGCAGCAAGTACCCATCAACTGTGAAGACAAGGATGTAAATGACCCGGTGTGCTTTCCTGGTCCCGCTAAGGAGCCCTCCAAGAGCCCTGACCTTGAATTTTCTTCTTCAGAATGATTCAAGGAGGCCCCTGTTTAATAGCTCCTACTAAATTGAGGAGGCTGACTTCAATAAGACAGAAAAGAATGCCGGGTTGGATGTGGTTGCAGACTCCATAGGACAGGAGGCTACTATCAAGCACCCAGAGAAGCAGACCATACCCTCTGTCTTGTCTCCACACTGACAACTTCAAATGTCTCCTTTCTTCTCTCAGTGCCATTGGCAATAGGGACCGCTCTCTGGGTTCTGCAGACAATCAGAAACAGCAATGCCTGGCAACCCACACACTACTAATTCATTCATTAGCATCCATCCAAATATTCAAATGTTGAAACATAAATAAAGCTCAGTATGTGCCAGGAGCAACAGAAGATAAAGTACCTGCACCCACACCCCTTACAATCTAGTCAGGGAGAGAAATACTAAATACAGTACAAAGTAATCAAAATGGTCATAAGGGTATTAAAGGTAAAAGGTGCTACAAGAATGCACAAGAGAGCAGGAAAGTATTCCCTGATACTTTTTCACTACTGAGGCATGAAGATGAAGGAAGTTCTGGCAAAGACACTGGTCATTAAGGTATAAGTGTTCATTCATTCACAGGGACAGATGATTAAGCAGAAGCAAACTGCCCTGCCAAGACAACTGAACTTTTGTCCAGGAGGGGCAGCTCATAGCTCTGGAAGATAGCCTGGCTATCCATTCAGAGACCTTTATGTGTTTTCTCATTGTCCCCCACCCACCCACCCTACAAACACACACCATGGCTGTCTCACTTTGATGAAAGAGCACTAAACAGGAACCAGTAACCTTCATGTATGGCTCCAACTCCATCATCAATTTGCTGAGTGGCCTAAAAAATTTCCTCTACTCTCTGGTTTCAGTGTTCTAAAATGAGGGATTGGATTAGGCAGTGCTTCTCCATACAATTTTCTCCATACAAATATCATTACCATCCTGTAGCTTCTATGATGACAAGGTGCCAAATTATCTTCCAAATCAAAAGTTATAATGAATATGTTTTTTAAAACTGCATATACCCTTTAAGTATTAAGCAGTATGCCATCCTTCAAGGTCTGCTGAAGATAGCTTACAAGCAGAAGAAATGGCCTCCACGCTCACCCTTCTGTTATCTATCTCACTCTCCCACATGAATCAATCACCAGCACTTATCATCTCTAGTCTTGTTTCTTTTATTTTCTTTCCAGGATAAATTGGACAGGCAATGAACAACAGTACTGGGTCATCCAAAAACAAAAAAAAATGGCATGTTGTGGAGACTCTTTTGAGTGATAATTTCCAGTAACAGTGGGAAATAAATACTCTGAAGGAAGTATACAATGTTTCTGGGGACAATTTGGCAATATGAATTAAAAACCTTAATTCTTATATCCTATGAACCAGCAATACCACATTTAAGTATTATCCACAGACATAATTATGGATGGGCAAAGAGATTTATCCATAAGGATGCTCATTTCATCAAATTAACAGCAAATAATTGCAAATGACCTAAATATATAATAGGAGATTGGTCATTAAATTGTGGCATATCCTTACAATGGAACACATGCAACTTTAAAAATGGTATATATAAAATATTTACCATAAAATAAAAGATTACAAAACAAAACAAATGATCCCAGTTGAGTGTGTGTTTGCTTTGCTTGGGGGGGGGGGGAAGTTGGGGGGAGTGGTAAGGACTTTCTGGAGTTACACTGTGTCCATATTTTCTTACTATCTTAGAACCTATGCCCCCAAGCAAAACATGTTACCACTATGGCTTATCATCCTCACAAGTAAATCTGTTAGCCTACATTAAAGCTACAAAACCCTAATATTAAAACAGAATGAAATAAACCTTACAAGTAAGAGGAACTCAGTTCAATTCTTCCCCACCATCCACTCACCATTAGGGATTTGATAGTAATCTTAAAGGGGGAATGGTTTTGCCCCTAGACTTTTCATTTCATATAGATTTTTCATTTGTTCTTTCCTTGTGTCTAGCTTAATGATTTTCAAACTTTAATGTGCATTAGGCATTAGAATTACTGTCCATGGTGGTTTAGGGTACATTTGACTTTATAAGATTTTTTTTTTTTTTTTTTTTTTTTTACTGTATGCTGATTCCAGAATCTAATTACTGTAAGAAAGTTTGGTAAAACAGATAAATAGAAGGATATTTACCAATATGTTATCAATGGTGGAATTTCAGCTGATTTTTAATTTCCTTCCTTGGGATTGTCTGTTTTTGCCAAATTATCTAACAATAAACATATATTGCTTTGGTGATCGGAACATAAAATGTTGTTCAAATATAACTGGGTTAAAAACTCCCCAAAAGATAAACTAAAAATAAACTATGGCTTGAGTTTAAAAAGGGTGACTGATCATGCCCTTCATATCCCTTCCCTCTGCAAGCTCTGACACTGCCCCAGTTGGTGCCCCAACACCCAAGGACAGGCAGTCCACCGTCGCTAGGATACCATGCAGGAAAAACTGGCAAGAAAATTATTTTTACATTTACCTCCTAGGCTGTGCTTGTAATAATGCTCAGAAGCTTAGAGTAAAGGTTCCAAAATGAAGCAGTCCTGACTCTCAGCTAACGGATCTGTTCCCTACTCCCAAAACTCTCTATCGAATATTCTGAGTTCTTAATAAGCTGAGAGCACATAATACACATATACTCTTAGTCCAAAAGATCAAAAACTGTTCAGCCTGTTTTCCTCAGACCTGGTAGGGTCACCAAGCACACAGGAAAGGATCAGCTGAATGAGAACAAGCCACAAATTAGACTGGGCTCTACCAACAGCTGGTTGGATGATCTATGTCTCAGTTTCCCCTTGGTAAATAGCCTAACAAGAAGAGGGTAGACAAAGCAAACAGTGCTGCTGTAGTGTAGGATATTATTATTTAATGAAAGCATATGTGAGCACTTGTGGAAGGAGAAAGGAGCAAGCTAATTGTAAGTTCTTCAGAATGAGACTGTTAAACTACAATTTGCCTCACATTTTGAGCTCTCTAAGAACCTAGAGGATCCAGAGACCAGAGAAAGGAGCAGAGGTAGGAAAGATAACTGCTGACTTTCTCTTGCAGCATAACTCAGGAAGTCAAGGACAGAAAGAAGGTGGCTTAAGCTCCAAGCTGGAGGCCCAGATTTCTGAAATCACAATTGGCAAAAAAAAAAAAAAAAAAAAAACATCATGATTGAATCTATAGATGAGGGATGCTTGTATTATTTAGTCACTTTAATTCAATAATCATTTAATCCCCTACCAGGCACTGCAAATACATTCTGTGCTAAAAATAAAATGCATGACTTCCAATCCAGACAGGGCTGCCATTAGGTTACATTTTAAATCCACCTAGAGTCTAATCAAGCTAATTTTACTGTTATTGTGTCTATTAAAACATGGAGCTTTTGTTTAGAGTGTGAACAGAGGGGAGGAAAACACAGATATTAAGGGCTAGGGATTTTGATTGTTCAAGAATTGTTTCTGGGAATGAAGTAGCAAAAAGAAATCTAATTTTTAAAAGTAATTTTAGCAGAACCAAATGTATCAGAAGATATGACCCCTTTAGAGCTATCTCTGGGATCTAAATGAGGCCCCCTTGCCTCATCTAAGCTGGAAACATTGAATACAATGACCAAGAAGCCAACATGGGCCTGGGACATGGGGCCTAAGAGCCATTACCATGGGAAAAAAGTACACTTGACCCATGATCAGAGATCAAAACCTACCCAAATTGAGTTTTGATAAAATGGTTAATAATATAGCTCTACATATTTTTTTAATCAAAGAAAAAATATCTAGTTAGAACACAGGTATAACCAATGATCTTCATCTTTTAATCAGAATAACATGAGGTTAAAAACTGAAAATTTGGGAGGCCCTCCAGAGCATCTAATGCCAACAGTCTAGAATTAGCCTGGTGCAGTGGCACATGCCTATAATCCCAGTAATTTGAGAAGATGAGCAGGAGGATCCCAAGTTCAAGGTCAGCCTGGGCAACCTAGTGAGACTCTATATAAAAATAAAAAGGGCTGAGGATATAGCTCAATGGTAAAGCACCCCTGGGTTCAATCCCCAGTACCACCAAAAAAAAAAAAAAAAGTCTAGAGTAAATCCAGGAATCTTCACTTTATCAAGTACCTCAGATCAGAGGCTCAGATGATTTAGCTGCTTGTGGTCTTAGTCCACACTGAAAAATTTTAGTTTAAAGGCCAGAAAAGTCTAGCACACTGTTTACTCTAACTTTCTAGCAGACATCTCCCCAGTAGACTTGAACCAATTCATAATTGAAGCTAAATAGAATCCAACCAATGCTTCCTGTGAAATCTCTCCAAAATTACAACAAAACTAGAACATGATGAACAATACCCACCCTCAAAATGAAAATCCAAGTAAAAGCAGCACATAGCATATAGAAAGTTCTCTAAAACCATTAATTTTCAAAAGGATGTCAATGGGGTACTTTTGACACTGAAGTCTCATTTTATATTCATAAGTCCGTTAAGAACTCTGGCTGCCATTTACCAGTGTTTATCACCTATAAAGTCCATGGACTTAAACAGACCCAAGTTAAAGTCTAGTCTCACCCACTTACCAGGTGGGTGGCTTTCGATAATTTTTCTTCCCAGAGTCACTATTGCTTCAATTCTAAAATGAGATTTAAAATATCTAATCCTGCAGTATTGTTATAAGGATTAAAGGACAGATTTCTGTAAGCGCAGAGGACATAGTAAGTACTAAATAAATAGTGGCCATGCCGTCATTATTCTATTGCTTAATAAACATTTCTCAGGACCTTCTCCAAGGCTGGCACTGAAGGCACAGGAGATATGGTGATGATGAAGGACAGAGGGACAGAAATATAAAAAATAAACAAGTAAACAAGTAATTTCAGACATTGGTGTGTGGTATGAAGAACACAAGACAGTGATATGTGGGGGTCAGGACATGCACCAGGAAAGGCCTAACATGTAGTATTTAAATGAAAAGCATTCCAGGCATGAGAACAGGTGAGGATAAATGAAGCATGCTTCAGGGAAGGAAGAAGGGCCATGAGGCTAGAGCTCTAGACCAGTGGGAACAGCAGTAAAAGATCAAACTTGGAGATAGGTTAGTGGAGGTTTTATCTAGAGCCTCATAATACCTCATGGAAATTCAGGTTCTCTTCCAAAGGCAATAGGAAGCCATGGATGGCTTTGAAAGACAAAAGAGGCATGATATGGTTTACTTCTTTAAAATATTTCTGTGTCTGTCACATGGAGAATGGCCTGGGGATTGGGGAAAATAAATAAAAATCTAATATTAATTCAGTGCTTAACAGTGTGTTCTGAACTACCCTAACACCTTAATATGTATGATCTCCTTTAATCCTCATGAAAACTTTCTGATATGAATACCATTTTTGTCCTGATTTTGCAGATGGCAAAATCCAGGCATAGCATGATCAGGTGACTTGCCATCTCAGTCAGTGAGTGGATGGTCCAGTGTGTAAAGCCAGTCTGACTGCAGTGCCATTAACAATGCCTTTGAAAATAAGTGGGGAAAAGTAGGGAGACTGGGTAAAGAGACCCCTGCAGCAGTACAGGCAGGACAGGATGGGGCTGGCCAACACGGCAGTGGTAAAAATGCTGAAAGGGATTCAGCTTGGCAAAATATCCCAGTGGTGGAGCCAACAGGACTTAATGATGTGATTTATAGTTGGAGTAAAGAAAAGAGAAAAACAAAGATGACTTCCAGGTTTTTTCTTTGAGCAACTGAATGGATGCCAGTGCTATTTCCTGAGATGATTAAGCCTGGGGAAGAAAAAAATAAAATAAAATGGGAAGGTAGGAATTAAAATTAATCAAGATCTGTGTTTTGAACATATTAGCTGGACATGTCTATCAGACGGCTAAGTAGGGAAGTCACGAGGGGAATGAGCTGCAGGAGACTCCACTCAGGAAAGTGGTTGGGAGATGCAACCAGTGGTATCTCACTGTCCTGAGGCTCCTCCTTAATGGGTGCATGGGGAGGTAGGGTGGCTCTTCCATCTGTGGACCTCTGGGTGGCTGTGTCAAGAAAGGACAGAGTGACATCTCAACATAAGATTGTAACTCACTCTGATACTAACAGCACCCTGCCCAGCCTGCTCTCTGGTTCCAATAGGTTCCTGGAAGCCTATTTAGGCAGCATTCTTTCAGGATGCTCCAGGCCAGGCCTCCAGAAGACAATGCAAAACACTCTGGTCCTGGAGGAGAGGTTGGAACAAGAGGAGAGCTGTAGAAGGAAGACTATCAAGCATCCTGCCGTCTTGTGAAAAGAGGACTTCTACACCCACCTTCCACTTCAACACTTCTTTTTTTGGTCTTCCTATCATTACAGCCCATCCGGGTGTGAGGCCCTGGAGCCACTTGCAAGAGCCTGAGTGTCATGATAATAAAAAGATTTCCAAAATAAGCTTCCCACAGTCTTCCCAAATGCCCAGCTGCTGCCCAGGTTACAGCATTTCCAGAAAAATACCAACCTCGCTTGATAAAATACTTTCATATTGACATCTCCTTGGCTCAGAGGAAGTGGGAGTGTGCTAGAGGTCAGGTTAGAGGTTGAAAGGAGGAAAAAAAGGCAATTTTTTGAAGTTCAGCTGAAATGTCGGGAACATGAAGCAGCCCATGTTTACACAGAGCTTTTGAAAACTGAGAGTGGCTTCCAAATAGCTTTTTAAAAAATGGCTACGTCAATTTGTCCAATGAGCTGGCTTTTTAATTTAATAGAAATAGTACCAGGCTGTTCTCATTCTCCACATCTCCTTAGGCTTAATCTCATAATATAATTTATACTTTTGCTGAACCTGAATGTTTTATTTTTTTTAATTCATATTTTATCCCTTTCCCATAAGGTGCCTAGAATCCCCTATGGAACAAGACAGAGTGGTAAATGACTAAACAAATAATGCACAGTCTTGACATTGCTGGATATTAAACTTTCAGGGCCGTGTAATCAATAAAGGTTGTTTACATGGAGAATAACTGAAGGTTAAAGGGAGGAAATATCAGGCTGGGGTTATGGCTCAATGGTAGAGCGCTTGCCTAGCATGCATGAGGCACTGGGTTCAATCCTCAGCACCACACATAAATAAAAATTAAATAAAGGTATTGTGTCCATCTACAACTAAAAATATTTTCTTAACCAAGGGGGTTTATCCTAAATATGTAAAATACCTTGAAAATCTGATCTCTTTACGTGTAAAGGGAAAGTCTGGTTATAATTAGCACCTGTATTTTTCATATTTTTCTCTTCCTAATTGCCTAAACAATAATTTATGGAGGAAATGAGTAAAATCTTATGCACTACATATTTATGGATGATTTGTGGCTATTACCATTCAAACAGGAACAACAGGATACCAGCTCAATAACTGTGCTACTTCATCTTCCAAATAAGACTTGTCAAAGCCACTGCAGGGAAATAGGAATAAGACTCAATCTAAATCTATCCATAAGCAAAGCTGAAATCTGTCAGTCTTTTCTGGTACGGGGAGGTAAAGGTATGTCAATGCCTACTGCTATTCTCTTGTGTCCTTCTAAATGCAGAAACAAGCTTGAGAATATGAAACAGCCAGCAGCCTGGAAGCACAACTTTAGAGACATAAAAATTATTAGGTTTTCTAAATCACAGCCATGAGCCAAAATCCTTACTGAGACTTGTGGGCCAAAGATAGAACCAAAAGGCTTGTCACATTTACAAACATCTCCCTAACTGCCTTCTTCAGGGATACTTTCTAACACACACTGAATGTAGCAATTATTCAGATACTGGGGGCAGGCAATGCATGTTTATTTAGGAGTCTGGTTCCCAAAGGGAAAGTGCTACTTTTTGTCTAGTATTTTTTAATCACCAGAAGTCACTGGAACCAGTGTCTCCACACTCCTAGAGCACACAGTGCTGACAGATGCTTATAATGCATACCCTGAGGATTCGCAACCCTGTGGAAGAACAGACGGATCAAATTATGCCTTGTTGCAGTTTGAAATGTGTTTTATTGCTTTCTAATATTTTAAAGATTGACAGTCTATGCAGTACACAGTAGGTGGCAACACTGAGCCATGAGAACATCCCATTTACCAACCTTGCTGAATAAAGTTTAATAATGAACATGGTTTTAAAAATTAGGTCTCTATTAGAATAATGACAAGAGGGACAAGGTAATTAAAAACACATGCCTGATGAATCTGGACTCAAAGCACTGTCAAATGTACTTTTTGGCATGTTGTCATTTCCCACAGTCACTGGGCAAATCCAATTATTCCTTGAGACACCCAAGTTGTGCCTCTCCCTTTCTCCCCAGTGGCTTTTATGAAAAAAAAAAAAAAAAGTCAACTCTAATATGCCTGCATTTTAGGAGACAGTGTGACAAGAGCAATAAACACATTCAGAGACCAGGAAAAATGACTTTGCCAATCTCAGGTGTGGGCTTTCTTTCCTCCAAACTCAAGAGAGACTGGAAGGCAGCAGCTGTCAGAAAGCAGCAAGGGCCTGTGCCAGAAATACCCTCACTGAGCTGCTCTAATTGCCAAAAGATAAGAGCCCATAACTCTCACATACACTTGTGCTCAGGCTCAGAAAAAACAGGCAGACAGAGAAGAACACAGCTCTGTGCAGATAGACGATGCTGCTACTCTAACCAGTGACATGACCTTGGACAAGCTGTTTCTCTCCCCTGAGCCTCAGTCTCCCCATCTGTGAGGACTACAGGCATGTGCAAAAGTGCCTACTACAGGACTGGACTTATGTCAGGTGCACTATAATTCCCTGGAGTGGTGACTGTCATTAGCAATCTCTGAAAGGCAGAGCTTGGAATGAAGGTCAAGATCTCCGACAGACGACAGTTTGTACCCTTGAAAGGGCCTTGGTTTTCTACGAAGGCACTACAAGAATCACTCACATAAAAATCCCTGGCTGCTCTGGCCTTATTCATTTATTCAAACAAATATTTACCAAGGGCTTATAATGTGCCAGGATTGTGCCAGACACTGAGGACAACATGGCTCTAGATTCAGGTTTGTAATTTTGTAATCTAATGGAGAAGAAAAGCTTTCCAAATAATCATATAAGTAGATGTGAACATACATGTGCCCTGACATTAGAAAGGAGAAGTATATGGCTACCTCTAACAGGGCCACCTAAGAGGAAGAAAATGGCCCAGACTAAGAAGCCACCTGATGAGGAGGGATTAATATGGCAAGGAAAAAGATGAGGAGGGCTTTGTTTATAAGAAATTTAAACCAGAAATTTACATATCTGTAATCCCAGTGACTTGGTAGGCTGAAGCAAAAGGATCTTAAGTTTGAGGCCATCAAGACCCTTTCACAGGGCTGGGGATGTGGCTCAAGCGGTAGCACGCTCGCCTGGCATGCGTGCGGCCCGGGTTCGATCCTCAGCACCACATACAAACAAAGATGTTGTGTCCACTGAAAACTAAAAAAAATAAATAAATATTTAAAAAAAAAAAAAGACCCTTTCACAAAATAAAAAGGGCTGGCAGTGCAGCTTGGTAGTAGAGAACCCATAGGTTTGATCCTCAGTACCACACTCAGGAAGGAAGGAAGGAAGGGAGGGAGGGAGGGAGGGAGGGAGGGAGGGAGGGAGAATAAATTAACTTAAAGGAACTAATCAGGAAGAAACTTAGTTACCTCTGAACAACTAGGATGTTTTTCTTTTCTAACAGTAAAATCCAGAAAATCTATTCTGTTTCTTTTTGTTGTTGTTGTTGTTTGTTTGTTTGTTCGTTCGTTCGTTCTGGCTGCCAGGAAGCTCCAAGTCAAATGTGGAACTCAGCAATAACACAACCTTTCATGTGGGGGTCTTTGTATTCTTCACAGACTCCTTAGTTTGTTTTCTTCTTACTTGTAGTTTCCCTAGTTCTGATTTCAAATTCTTATTTCTATCTTATTGCATCTAGAATTCATGGATCTTTGGTGAAAGGAGGCAGGATATAAATAGAAACTTATTAATACTCTTTCTAAGGTTAAGGGGCTGAGCTAGAAAAAATGAAGAGGGTGTCCCTTGTGTCCTTAACCTTTTGTGTTACCCCAAGACTTGTGGCTTGGTCCATTTTTATACAAGCAGTATTTTCTGTGGGTTTGTGTGATCCAGCATGATGGTGTTTTCTCCTGAGGCACTTAGTCAAGATATATTTCTGGCCAGGTACAGTGGCGTATGCGTGTAATCCCAGGAGGCTGAGGCAGGAGGATTGCAAGTTCAAAGCCAGCCTCAGCAAAAGTGAAGCGCTAAACTACTCAGTGAGACGCTGTCTCTAAATAAAATACAAAATATGGCTGGGGATGTGGCTCAGTGGTCGAGTGTCCCTGAGTTCAATCCCTGGTATTCCCGCCAAAAGATATATTTCTGCCCCAACAAGCAGCTTTTCTTTTTCTAATTTTTTTTCTCTGACCTATATTTACAGTGAACCTACACTATGAATATCCTCAGATAGTTGCCCCCTACCTATTTGTTTTTCTACTTTACTCTTAAAAGACCATTTAACCATTTAACGGTTTTCTATTTATAACTTTTATATATATAAAAACCTTTCATCACCAGACACAGTGGCACACCCCTGTAATCCCAACAGTTCAGAGGCTGAGACATGAGGATCAAAAGTTTGAGGTCAACTTCAGCAACTTAGGGAGACCCTGTCTCAAAAAATGGGAGCTCATAACCCACTTGAATCAAATTGTGAAATATGATATATCAAGAACTATGTAATGTTTTGAACAGCCAACAATAAAAAATTAAAAAAAAAAAAAATCAAAACTTAAAAATAAAAAGGACTGGGAATGTACCTCGTGGGAAAAGTGCCCCTGGGTTCAATTCCCAATACAAAAAAAGAAAAAAAAATCCTTCATCAGACCATATATCATGATTTTTTTTTTTTTTTTAATTTTGGATCTGGAAAGTCACCCTCCTCCCATGGTGAGTTAACCTTCACATATTGAGGGCTGAACACACACTGGATAGAGATGTGTGAGGAGGAAGTGTAGGAGAGTACACTTTTCAAAGTGTAGTTTTATCTCTCATTGAAAGAGGAAAAAAAAAAAAAAAGCCAGGCACAGAAGTGCATGCCTGTAATCCTAGCAGCTCAGGAGGCTGAGGCAGGAGAATCACAAGTTCAAAGCCAGTCTTAGCAATTTGGTAAGACCATAAGCAACTTAGTGAAACCCAGTCTCAAAATAAAATAAAATAAAAATAGGGTGGAGATATGGCTTGGTAGTTAAGTGCCTCTGGCTTCAATCCCCAGTACAAAAAAAAAAAAAAGTAGAAAACTCTGCTCTTATTCTTGGGGAAAGGAAATTTTTGTAAGTGACAATCAGACAAAATTCCAGAAATCTCAAATTATGGTCCTGGCCCCTTTGCTTGATGAAAACTTTGAAAAGTTTCTCTCAGGAAAATACAAACACAATTTTTAATTTCAGAGATTCAAAGTTGTCCTGGAAGAACAATCATGAACTTCTTAGGCAGACTGACCCTAAGAAAGCAAATACCTGAGAATGTGGCAAGAACATTTGAAAATATAAATATTATAAATAAGTATATATAACATAAAAAGTGAAGGCTCATAAAATAATATGAAAATTTTTAACTTATTAAGGCTTTTTCAAAATTTTTTTTTGTGGGGGAAGGTACTGGAGAATGAACTCAGGGGCACTCAATTACTGAGCCACATCCCCAGCGCTAAGGTTTTTGTTCATTTTATTTATTTACTTATTTATATTGGTGCCAGGGATTAAACACAAAGGCACTTAACCGCTAAGCCATATCCCCACCCCTTTTTATTTTTTATTTTGAGACAGGGTTTCACTAGTTTGCTTATAGCCTTACTAAATTGCTGAGGCTGTCTTTGAACCTGTGATTCTTCTGCCTCAGTCTCCCAAGTCTCTGGAATTACAGGCATGCACCACCATGCCCAGTCTTATTTAGGTTTTTTAAGTGAGTCAATTTTTAAAAAATAGATTATATACTATAGCAAAATTATATGGGTAGGACAAGAATGCCTGAAATTTGGGATGGTTAAAATTGAGGAAACACTGCACAAAGGACTTTCAAATCCCAGGTTTAATCCATGCAGATAAGAGTCTAAATGGAACAGCTCATTCATGAAGCAGCTCATTCAAGGCCACTGTTTTTCTCTTTTCCTCTCCTCATGTTCCCCCAGACCAGCTAGCCTGATACTACATACCCTCATATCTCCCTCATCCCACCAGGCTTTCCTTCCATTACAAACCAAGGGATTCCTGGTTTGCTACAAAGACCATGAAAGTAACAGGTTGTGTTGGCCTAGAAGCATCAATGTGATGAAGGAGTTGCCTAGGTAGAGGTGATAGGTCCTGGTGATGCAGCTATATTTCACTGACATCCAGATCCAAAGAGATCCAGATATCAGCAGAGGAAATTAGTCAGAAACCAGCCAGAGCCATAGTGGACAAGGGCAAGCAGGTCAAGGAAAGGGCCACCAGGAGGACAGTCTATGTCTGTGTCTCCCTCTGCCTACACAACCAGAACTTAGAAGTTCCATAGTCAATGGAACTGAGCAGTCATCCCTGCTGAGCTATAATTCCCAAGAAATGGGCCACTGGTGTCTGCTTTTCAGCCTTGAATTTCCAGCCCCTAGCACGGTGCACTAGTGGCACACAGGAGGCACTTTGAGGGAATGGAAGAACTCGATACTTTGGAGCAAAGGGAGAGAAGTATCTCATCTCTTTCCTTCTTCCCCTTGTGGCTAGCAGATGCTATATGCCACAGATGCCCAGGAAAACCTTCTTCAAAAGCAAATAAAGTGCCCAACATAACCATTAAGTGTTTAAAAATAATCATTCAAAAAAAATTTATCCAGTAAACATTGATGTCTTGCTTTTTCATTTCCATAGGAAAGTCCAAGGTGGAAAGCCAAAACAGAGTGACTAAAACCAGAATTAAAAGTTGACTGTGGCTTCCCCAAGGCCGCAGACACTCCTCTATTAACCACTTGATCCTGATGTCATTTCAAATTGCTCCATTCCAAGGAAAGGGAGTTTAAGCCTGAGAGGTACTGAGACCCAAGTTCCACCATTTTCTAGAGGAGCAAATCACTGAAGAAGTGGCACACATTCCTCCAATTCAACCCTGGTACCTGCTACCTCCATGAAATAACTACATTCAAGAGAAGAAAACAGAGCTGGTCACAGTGGTGCATGCCTGTAATCCCGGCAACTTGGGAAAAGCTGAGGCAGGAGGATCACAAGTTCAAAATCAGCCTCAGCAACTTAGTGAGGCCTTAAGCAACTTAGTAAGATCCTGTATCAGAAAAATAAAATTAAATTAAATTTAAAAAGAGCTAGAGATGTAGCTCTGTGGTAACACACCACTGGGTTAAATGTCCAGGACCAAAAAATAAAAATAAAAAATGTCACAGTAAGCCTCCCAGCCTGGTTGGCTGATGATCAGTCTTTGCCTAGGGTTTCTTTACCAAGTTGGATCAAATGTCAATGGCCAAACAGAGGAAAGGCTCCATAATTTCAAAGCTGGTAGCAATCTTCAGAATCACAAGCCTAAGAAGGCTCATCCCTCTATGACATCTCTACTAACTGTTCTTCCAGTTTGGACACCCCCATTGACAAGAGACTCTCAAGGTAACTGATTCCATCTTTGGGCCCCTCTACTGAAAGTCTGGGTGTCTACTATTTTTCTCTGAAAATGAAGATTGTTTGCAAGCCACTCAAGAACAATGAAACCCATGGAGTGGGGCACCACAGGAGAATTTGATTCAATTTCCTCTTCTGCCATCCTGTGCAAGTTTTCATTTAGAACCATTGACTCAGACAGAGTCTCTAGAACTAAAAGTGATGGCAATGGTAGCTAGCATTTATAGAACCAGCATCATTCACAGCATGTGAGCCATGCATACGCTAAGAGCTTTACAGGCATTACCTCATTTAATACAACATTTAATTCTCACACTGTCCTTAGAGCAAGATATTATTTATTACCTTTTTATACATGAGAAAACAAAGCCTCAGAACTTGCCCAAGAGAGTAAGGAAAGAGTGCCAAAGAGAAGGCCAAAAATGATAAGAGGGTTGAGTGGTGTTTTCACAAGTATTTCACAGTGGTTTGCTTCCAAGCCCATGGTTTTAAAATGAATTGCAGTGTCCACTGTAAAAGGCAGCCTTCTGGGTTTTTCTGCTCTGCAATAAAACTTCAATCTGAGCAAAACAATTTCTCCACTTAGGATATTTTCTTCTCACCCCTCCTAAAGATGTTAGAAGACTATCTTCTAAAACAATAACGCACTAGCTACATGCCCTTTAGATTAGATTTCATAAAATTCCCACTTTAAGGAAAGCACCAGTGATAATAATGCTGCTAATGTTCAAGGTCAAGTTACATGACTTAGAATAACTGTTATGGATGTCCATTTCAAATTTGTACCGATGTAAACAGAGCAAACACTATAAACTGGCCCCAAAAGCTGACTTTAAAGCCTAACACAGCTGGATGCAATGGCGCACACCTATAATCCCAGCAGCTCAGAAGGTTGAAGCAGGATGTTCAAAGGTAGCTCAGTAAGCTAGCAAGATCCTGACCAACTTAGCAAGACCCTGTCTCAAAATAAAAAAATAAAATAAAATAAAAAGAGGCTAGGGAGACTGAGGCAGGAGGATCTCAAGTTCAAAGCCAGCCTCAGCAAGGGGGAGGCACTAAGCAACTCAGTGAGACCCTGTCTCTAAATAAAATACAAAATAGGGCTGGGGATGTGTCTCAGTGGTTAAGCACCTCTGGGTTCAATCCCTAATAACAAAAAACACAGCAGTGCCTGAAAAAATATGTCACATATTATGATTTCAAACTTTCTTGTAGCCACATTTTTTATTTCAAAAAAATCAGTGAAATTAATTTTAATATACTTTTTTGAGCCAATATAGTTCAAAATTATCATTTAACATGTAATCAGTATAAAAACATTACTGAGACACTTTGTTTAGTATTGTCTTTGAAATCTGGGGGGTATTTTACATTCATAGCACATCTTGATCTAGACTAGCTGACTGTAAGTACTTGATGGCCACATGTGGCTAGTGGCTTTTTTTTTTGAACAGCACAGACCTAAAGCTTTCAAGTCCCAATTATAAACAGCTGGCACAGTCTCTCTCTCCACCTAATAGGGAAAGTGCCCAGCCAGCTTGGAATCAGGGGCTTTTTAACAGCAAGAATTTGCTGTTTGGCCAAAATACTGGCTCTTGCTTATTTTACAACATTAAATCCTGTCAAATCAACTGCAGACTTAGAAGATAAATGTTATGCTGTAGTGACTGTGATTAAGTCATCCAGGGAAAGAGTGGAGCTGGGAAGAAGGATTATTATAATAAATAGGAATTTTAACAATCCTGCACATTTTTGGAGACCCCATGGAGGAAGGTGCTCAAGTTCATCACCTCATCAGGTAGCCAGGCCTGATAAACCCACGACACCAAGAGTTTTGGTGACTGGAAGATCACCAAGGGGAAAAGTCTGGGGCTGTTCAGAGTCTTGAGTTCTGTCCAAAATTCTCAAGCTGAGCCACAAAAGCAAAACCACTTTGGAGGCACTTATTTAAAATATATACTGCCAGGCTCTGCCCAGGTATGTTGAAACAATTTATAGGGTATGGATAGGAACTTAGGATCTGGAAGGAGAAGGAAGGTGGGGCGGGGGTTTGGGGGGAGTGTGGGGGGAATGAGTGTGTGTTACTGTGGATTGAATGCAGGACCACCGAGCTACATTTGCAGCTCTTTTTATTTTGTTTTGAGACAGAATCTTGCTAACTTCAAGCTGATCTCCAACTTGTAATCTTCCTGCCTCAGCCTCCCAAGTTGCTGGGATTAGAGGCAAGCCCATTACTCCTACCTAGGATCTATATTTTTAAGATATTTCCCCAGTGGTTCTGATATTCTCTCTCTTTAGGATAGACTATATCAAATGACCTTGCAACTATTAAAATACCTCTCCTTAAAAAAATAAAAAGTCTATGTGCAAAATCTCACACTAGACATAACAGGGTACTATTCTCCATCCTGTTTCTCTCCCTGAACTAAATTATTGGTAGTTCTTCTTTATGCTGAGGCCTAATACAACACACAGGTTTTATAAGACTTGTTGAGTTCATGTTGAGCAGATTGTCGAAGATGTTTTCTCTGCAATCTCAGTAAATTTTCTCCAAGGATCCTAGAGAAAATTTCTTCTCTGACTTGAAAATAGACATGACAGTCAATATTTACTGAGCATTTATAGTGTTCAACAAATGCATATTATCACATTTAATCCTTCACCTTATGAGGTTGGTGCTATCAGTTTCCTGTACTCAGCTTATAGATGAGAAATTTGAGGCTCAGAGAGTTAATAATTTTAATCAAACTTAAATTGAAGTAGATGTGTATAATAAAAAAGTGTTTATTCCTCCTATTGCTAAAAATTGCTATTTCTTTCAAGACACAGTGTGTCCTCACCCTACATTCACTATGGATGCCACAAAAGATCTTGCCCACCCTTTACACAGGTGCCCCTCCTTTCATCTCATAGTCTCTGTAACTGACTTGTTCACCTTCCCCCAGCAGCCTTAGAGTTACTTAAAGACAGCTCCTTTTTCTCCCATATGTATACCTATACCCAAGAACTTCACAAAGCCTTGTAGTGCTTGGTGATAGATGGATGGATGGGTGAATTGATATCTGACAGAACAGGGAAGTCTAGGTCACAGAACTTTCATCGGCTGGGTCTGTGGAAGCTCCATCCAGTTTCTAAAGAGGGGATGGATAAAAAACTTGATGTAGGAGTATCTGGCACTCTCTGGTCATAAAGAACTACAAGGGGACAGGAGTGAGGGCATTTGGGAGGACCCACAGCAGGTATGAAGGGAAGAAGGCACAGCACCAGAATAAACCAAGGGCCACAATAAAAGACAGTTTTAAAGGAATCAGGGGTCTGGGTTCAGGAAAAGATTAAAACATTCCCCAGTACCAAAAAGAAAAGAAAATGAAAGTAGGGGTGGGATATAGGAATTATTATTTTTTAAATAAATCTTTATTTGACTCTTAAAAAACAAAAAAAAAGCTAAAACATGGGCCCAGTAGGGAACTAATCAGGAATAAAAGTCCTACAAAGTCTGGTACTGTCTCTGGTGTCCAAGGACACTGTTTGCCCTCTCGCTCAGGTACCTAACACTCTTGGATTTCGGGGAAAACATATTCCTTAGGGGGAAACATGTTCCTTGCCTTGTGATTCCAGCCTGCTCGTGAAGGGGCCACAGACATAAACCTGTGGTTTTTGTCCTCACTTTAGAGGGAAGCCAGAGACTCCACAGTCAGGGAAGTTCCTCATTTTCCCAACTTCTCCGCATGGGGGCAGCAGTTACCATCTGTGTTCAGCTGCTACGGCCTCATGCTATTAAGGACCTAGGGTGACAAGGCTGCCCAGAAGACCCACCCAGACCAGCCCATGTCCAGTCACTCAGTCACCAGTCCTAAAGAGAGCCGGGCACCCCCACATGCCAGAACCCCCATTCCTGAGACCTCCCTAAAGTGTAAAGCCCTCTTTCCTCACAAGGCAGGATGACATCAACCTTAAAGAAAAGAGTAAGAGAACTTTGAAACTGGATATGGAATGTGTTTAGGGTTTGCCAGCCTCTGGGGTGTTGAATTGTTTGTGCTGCCTTTTTTTGATGTGTTGGAAGAATTTCACTTAAAGTGCTTCCCAAGAGGTTTACAGAATCAGAACACACAGAGAGTGCCACAAACTTGCCCACAAAGCCCTTCTTCACTAATTAGATGGAAAATCAGAAATATTTGAAGGCTCTAAGTTTTCAAGTAGAATTTCTGTAGAAAACAGCATAAAAGCGCTCATTACTGACAGGCCCCAACTTGTACTGGGTCTTAATGAGTGTTCTGTTGGACAGGGGCTCTCGCAACACAGCGCTACACAGAGAAGACCTGGGGAAACATGCCTTCAGCCATCCAACTCCATAAGATATTTTCCTCTCCACTGATCAAAGTCAAAGAAGGATGACATATTCCCAAGTTTAAAAAGCCCCATCCCAACTGAAGAACTTACAGGCTCCTAATCCCTGTGTCAAAGGGTAAAGTAACTAGGTCATCTGAGCTCTGGTTTCAAGATGCAGCTACAACTTCAATCCATAGGGGCTTAGAAAGAATAAGGAGGCCTGGGCCCCACGGGACCTGGAAAACTGATGCATTTTCAAGCATATTTGTTAACCACTGATTAGACTACTGTTTTCTCAAATGGTAGATTGTGAAAACACACCTGAAGCATCACCTCATGCCCATCAGGACAGCTGTTATCAAAAAAAGAAAGATAACACTACTAGACAGGATGTGGATAAAGGGGAATCCTTGCCTACTGCTGGTGGCAATACAAATTAGTACAGTCATTATGGAAAATGGTGTGGCGGTTCCTCAAAAAACTGAAAACAGAACTATTTCAGCAATCCCACTATTGTTTATATATCCAAAGGAAATGAAATCAGTCTGTCAAAGTGACATCTGTACTCCTAAGTTTACTGCAACACTACCACAAGACCCAAGATAGGGAACCAACCTAAGTAATACATCAACAGATGAACTAATAATGTGATACAGATATACAACGGAATACTATTCTGTCATAAAAAGGAAGAAATCCTCTCATTTGCAACAACATGAATGAAACTGGAGGACACATTTTATTAAGTGAAGCTAAACACAGAAAGACAAATATCACATGATCTCACTTATATATGGAGTGTATAATTGTTGAAATCATACAAGAGAAAAGAGTGGTAGTTACCAGGGTCTGGCATGTGAAGTGGGGTAAAGAGGTTGGAGATATTTTACACAAAATGCCTATTAAGTAGGAGAAATAAGCTCAAGAGATCTATTGCATATTACAGTGACTACAGCTAAAAAACAAGAAATTACATACTTGAGAGTTGCCAAGTGCATATATTTTAAGTATTCTCACCACTCAAAAAAAAGGTAAGACATCGTGTATCTTAAGTAGCTAGGTTAGCCATTCCACAATGTATTGGTACATCAAAACACCATGTTGTGCAAAAAAAAAAAAAAAATTGAAGTTTTACTTGTCATTTACGAGAAAAAAACACCTGAACATATGAGAATGCTGTGTACTGCCTCATCTGCATGTCACATCAGGAAGGTGAGAGTAGTAGCAGCAATGAGGAAGAGAGGAGGAAATGAGGATAGGTGAGATTGTATCTGCACACACGCGTGCATGCACACACACAACGTGAATTTGCTGGTTCACAGGAGCTGAAGAAAGTTAAAAAGCAAAGAAACTCAAAGCAAGAAGATATTTTCTCACATCAAAAATGAATGGAGGGCTGGGGTTGTAACTCAGTGGTAAAGCACTTGCCTAGCATGTGCGAGGCACTGGGTTTGATTCTCGGCACCACATATAAAATAAATGAATAAAATAAAGTTTGTTTTCAGTTACTAATATGGCATTATGTAAAAATGTGGATGTGTAACCAATGTGATTCTGCAATCTGTATTTGGGGTAAAAATGGGAGTTCATAACCCACTTGAATCTAATGTATGAAATATGATATGTAAAGAGCTTTCTAATGTTTTGAACAACCAAGAAAAAAAAAAATAATGGAAGTGGGCTGAGGTTGTGGCTCAGTGGTAGAGCACTTGACTAGCACATGTGAGGCACTGGGTTTGATCCTCAGCACCACATAAAAATAAATAAGTAAAATAAAGACATGTGTCCATCTACATCTAAAAAAATAAATAAAATGTAAGGACTTGATCATGAGTTCCAGGATTCCCACAGTCCCCCATAAGCCCTTCTCCACTCTCCCACTCCAAGGAGCATCCTCAACCCAGAGGGAGAATGCAGGCCCTGCGGGTGGCAGGCCTATGTGGATGCCACACTCCAGCCTCCTCAGCAACATCTTCAGGGCAGGATGTCACCACTCAGAGTGACATTCAAGCCTCGTGACCTGAGTCTTTCCTCATCTGCTTCCCCTCATCACCATCCATGCAGCCAACCCAGGCCCACTGTCATTCCCATTCTGGATTTTCCACCTCCAAGCCTTGCTCATGTTGATTTATCCTCCCAGAAAGCTGCTCAACTCCCCCATTCATTCCAACGTCATGCAAGCCCTTTGCACTTGCATGAATAACAAGGAGAATTAGGGCTGGATCTTGCCTTCAGAGTCAATCTAATACTGGAGTTTAGACAGTAGGTATAAATCACCAAAGTATAAGACAGGAAGAAGCAAACGTCCCCATAGTACAGAGAACACAGAGCTACAGAAACACAGAAGAGGGAGAAAACCTGAACTGGAGAGAGAAGGGAGGGTGGGAGTGAGAAACCAAAATAGCAAGTCAAGGTGAGGTTCCAGCCCAACTCTGGGTATGGGAATTAGGCCCATCAATAGCCTTTGGATGTGTTGAGTAGGAGACCAAACAGAACTCAGAAAGAGAAGAGTGAAAACCAGAGAGCAAGTAGAGAGAGGGTGAGTGAATGCAGGCAGAGGAGGGTCCTCAGAGAAGGAGCTGGGGGCAAGGGGCGCACAGTGAAAGCTGAGAATGACTCTCAGGAGAGGGTTTCCCCCTTCGCTAAAGACCAGGCCCTAGAATCTGTGAGGTGAGAGAGAACCCAGGGGCTTGGCTTATCACTTCAGATAAAAATCTCAGGTGAAGGCAGATCAGCCCTCAAAGAAATGGAAGAATTCCACAGCAATGGTGGGAAGAGGGGCCCAATCCAGATTTTAGTGATACAGTTCTTGTCACAAAGCTGTCCCCTGATGCTCCAAGGAGCTGGAAAGAAAAGGATAAGAAGGCTGCACATATCCCTACTTTCCTCTCCTTTGGGAAGATTAGACACTTTTTTTTTTTTAATGAAAGAAAATCTCTGCTGGGTGCAGAATAGAGTCCTAACTTCTAAGTATGGTCTACAATTTAGTGTTCCAGTATCGGGCCTGACCTGCTCTAGTGGCCCCACTAGTACCTAGCCTCATACACTTAGCTTGGATCCCTTAGCCTGAGCCCCTCCCACCTCCAGGCCAATGTGCATGTGGCAACTCTGCATGGAACACTTTTTCCCAAACATCTTTTCCTGACTCAAATACACCTGCCTAACTCCCAGGCCTTCGAACCCCAGATCAAATGTCTCCTCCCCACTAACCCCCCACTGCCTCTTCACATTTCCCAAACTGCTTCCTCTGATTCTTTGTTTTCACAACAGAGAATCCTCCTATCTTGGCACTCAATACACTGTGTAGAACTCACCCTTTAGATGCCTGCCTCCTAAAACTGTTAGCTCCCTGAGGCCTGGGACCAGTCTTCTCATATCCCCAATATCCTTTGATTATTTTGAACAACATTTCCTGAGTGCATGCTATGTGCCAAAGCTAAGAATTTATTTGTTATTATCTCAAATGATCCTTCACAATTTCTTTTTTTTTTAAAAGAGAGAGAGAGAGAGAGAGAGAGAGAGAAGTTTTCGGTGGACACAACATCTTTGTTTGTATGTGGTGCTGGGGATCGAACCTGGGCCGCACGCATGCCAGGCGAGCGCGCTACCGCTTGAGCCACATCCCCAGCCCCATATCCTTCACAATTTCATGAAGTTTATTCTCATCCATATTGCAAAGACAAAAATAATCAAAGCTCAGAAGCATTAAAGCATCTCATTCAAGGTCACCCAGCTAGAAAGAGAGGACTGGGACAGAAACCCAGGCAGTTTTGCTGTGCTGCTCAGCCTCCCCTGTTCAGCATGGGAAGGTGTTCAGTTAATGTTTGCTGAGTGAAGAGGGACATCCAAGTCCTCTACTGGGCATGTTCATCTGAGAGACACCACGAACACAATACTAATAATAATGGTACATTTTACTGAGCAGTGATCACACATCAGGCTCCAGGCTGAAGGTTACCTGGATTGTCTCACTAAATCCTTACCTTGTGAAGTAGACAGTTTTATTAGCCCCAATGTATAATTTAAAAATAGAAGCCCAGAGATGATAAGTAACAGAACTCAGAAACAAATCCAAAAATCTAGCTCTGAGACTCTGATTCCTATCCACCGGGTCATGTCATCATCTAGGTTACCTATGAAAATTAAAATTTTAAAATTCAGAGGCAATACAAAATGAGGAAAGGAAGAAGGTCAAAGACATTTCTGGGTTATTGACTGATCAGGGCCTCTGGGGTTTTTTGTTGTTTGTTTTCAGAGGGGATAAGGGGCAAGGGTTGTTGTTTGCAGTGCTGGGGATTGAACCCAGGACCTCACGCATGCTAGGCAAGCACTCTACCCCGAGCTACACCCCCAGCCACCATAACTGGTTGGTTTTAATTAAGAAATCCTTCTTGGAAGACTTGGTCCTCTGCTGCAGATTTTAAAGAAAGAAAAATTAAGTTAGGGGCTCACAAAGAACAAGACTGTTGGATGACCATGTGCTGTTAACAGTGTATCCATAATACTCAACTATATCTAAGAAGTTGCATCTCTGTGCTTCTATTTATCCTCAATTCTCATGGGGGTGGGGGGGATTGAATCAGGAGAGTGAGCTCAAACTTGCAATTTTCTTGCCTCAGCCTCCCAAATTGCTGGAATTACAGGTGTGGTCCACCATGTCCAAGTGTCTCAATTCCTATTCTTATGAGAAAAAACAAGCATAATTTTAGAGAACACAAGATCCAGATAGGAATAGAAACTGTGAGACATCACAGAGCACCCGGACTGTGATCTTGACTAGCCTTCCACACTGCTAGGTATCAATGCACTGTATCCATGGTTGCAGCTAAAGTGGGCATATGCAGTTTCCCCAAAATCTATTCTCCTCTTTCCCCTCAGCAACAGACCACTGAATTTTAGGTGGTTGTTTTATAACCCAGAATAAAGATAATATTTCCACAGTGGCCACGTAAATAAGTTCTGACTAATGGGATATACACGTTTACAGGACTTTGGGGAAGTATTCCTAAAAGGGGTAACAGTGTGATTTTGGAGAGCAAAAGGGGAAAGGGAAGTGATCAAATCCCTTATTTCCTGACATGCAGTTGTGATGGCTGGAACTTAAACAGCCATCTTGAGCTTTGAGATGAAAGCCATGTACCAAAGAGAGCAGAACGGCAGAGTGCTTGGGGCCCAAAAGAGTTGGTGAAGCTGGCTTAATAGTTCTGAGATGACTACTTCCAGATTTATGTAAAAGAAAAATTTGTTTAAGTCACTGTTCTATCAGGTTGTCTTATCATTTGCAGCTAAACATAACCCTAACACAGATAAGAAAAGTCATTTTCAACTTAAAAAAAAATACTTAAATGTTGGGCCAAACACAGGGGCCCACACCTGTAAAACCAGCTAAACAGGAGGCTGAGGCAGGAGGATTACCAAGTTCAAGGCCAATCTGAAAAATTTAATGAGACTCTGTCTCAAAACAAAATGTTGAAAGAAAGAAAGAAAGAAAGGAAGGAAGGAAGGAAGGAAGGAAGGAAGATGGAGGGAGGGAGGCTGGGGTGTAGCTTAGTAGTAGAGTTCTTGTATGTGTGAGATAATGGGTTCAATCCATAGTACCAAAAAAAATTTTTTGATACCCTGTCTCAAAATAAAAATTAAAAGGGCCAGGGATGTACTCAGTGGTGAAGCAACCCTGTATTTAATCCCCAATACTGCAAACAAAAACAAAACAAAGAAACAAAGAAGAGGGGACTAAGACATATATTAAGCATAGAGCTTACCACCATCTCATGCTTTATTTTCATACATTGTGCTTCATTTGAAACCATTTCTACAAACGTCTACTTCCTTTAGTTATCGAATAGATTTTTTTCATTTACTCAAATATCTTCCAAACAACTGTTATATACAAAGCACTTTACTAGGCACCCTGCAAAAAAGAAAATTTAAACTCCTAATGAACCATAGGGTCTAGACTGCAGCAGGCTTACAGCAGAGACTTGCTGAATGAATGAATGAATTTTTTTTTCCTGGAATACTCTTCCACCCCAACCAAATGGCAATTTTCCATCCATCCTTCAAAGCTCAGTTCAAATACTATTTCCTATTGAGCATTCCCTTTTCCATCTCCCATAGAATGGACCTCCACTCCAACCCCACCCCAATCTTTGCTCCTGTCGCCTTCTATACAAAACCTCACAGGACACCTGTTGCACATCTCGAAGGACCATGACTTACTCATTCTTAATTCCCCAGCCTGGCACCTGAAAGAGATTTGGTTAGTGTTTGAATGAGTTGAATAAGTCAGTTACTTTCAGTGTAACAGAGGAGAAAATATATATACTTAAGATTAGAATCAATGACGCTTAAAGAAAATTACTAACCTAGACAGAGTCCTAAATTCTGAATTTTTTGTTTTGTTTTGTTTGTTTGTCTGTTTTCCCTTCCAAGTTATGCCAAACACAAACCAGCAGTACATAATGGGAAAACAGTAAAGATTACCTCCAAAAAGGTTGATAACCACCTGAGGGATCTAAAATGACTGGAGATGGTTACAGACCCAGGTACCTAGACAACTGGAGATTCTAAGGATCACCAACCCCTTAAAAAGCAAGAGGTAGGGGAGAATTGAGGGACTATATCCAGTTATTCAGTTTACAGAAATACGGGTCTTTCTGGACCAAGGACCAGGTGAACAGGCATATTCTATTGTCATCACAGAGCAGCTAGAAGAAAGTGTATGTGTGCACATAGGCATGTGATTAATGCCCACTCTGCACCAGGCACTGTGCTAGGCCTGGAGAGCAGAGCCATTAATGATGGCCCAGCAGGTACAATTCTATAGGGACAGTGACCCCCTCAGGCATATTAACACCCAGTTAGAGTGCAGAGCACCTGATTCCCAGGAAGGAGAAACATCTAGGCCAACTCAGAGAGCTAAATCAGACCCCAGTTTAGTGTACCTCCCACTGGCTGGTTCTGTGGATCCCTCTACATCAATGGCCCTTCAATGATTCCATGCTCACAATGATACACAGATTCAAAGATGGCTTGTATTTTAACTATACCTCATCCAGGTCAGTGACACGGAAAAAGGGAAATCCTTTCAGTCCTGGGTTGTGGGGTTTTTTTTTTTTTTTTTGCTTGGGTTTTGGTTTTTGGTGCTGGGGATTTGCAGGAAGTCTGAGGCCTACTCCTGGCTGTGCCCTAAGCCAATCTTTCTGTACAGGACACCCAGAAAGCCTCATTCTGGCACTTAGTTCACCTGAGAGAGAGGAAGCAGCACTGGCCAGCTCTGTCAACTCTCTCTGAAGCAGTTTAACCAGTCCATGCAAAAGTTACACTGCCCTTGAAGAACAGAAAGATTCAATAAAGACAGCCAGACAATCCCAGCGGAAATGGTAGATTTAAGTGCTACCTTTGTATTATCACCTTCCCTGGTTTTAGGCAGCATTAGTCCCCCTTGCTAAGGAACTCCTTTGATGGGCAAGATGAGACTTTCAAAAAAGCAACACAGAGCCCAGAGGTTAGAGGCAAGAACCTTGCATTCAAACAAAAGAGAGAAAGAGATTACTTCACACCACCTGCAAACTAAACTATACGGAGATATTCAAGAATATGTATCCTTGCTAATCTGAGACACACAAAAAAAGAGGTTGAGGCCCAAAGATTTTCAACACATTACTACTTACAGGTATTAAAAAAATAATAATAAATAAAATAAAAAACTGGAAACAACATTGGTGTCCAAAAGCAAGGGACTATTTAGGTAAATTATGGTA